>NW_027206272.1:492500-557172 GCF_024711535.1 Dipodomys merriami | reverse complement strand
CGCCAAAAACGCCTGATAAAATTAAGGTTAGATCAGGCCATCAATCAGTTCTCGCCTTTCCAGTAACTTGGAGCCAGACAGATAAGACCTCAGAGGGTGGGGAGGATGAATCAGAAGAAGAGGAAAAGGAGGATGAGGAACAGGATACTGGGGATGAAGAGGAACAACCCACCCAGGGAAAAGGCCAACAAGAGTATAAGAGGCTTAGGCTTTGGTTTGTTGAAAAGCTTAAAAATGCATGTGCCCAATATGGCCTGACTGCCCCATATATGTTAGCCTTGTTAGAAAACCAAAGTGCGTGCTGGTTCACCCCCAATGATTGGAAGTTTCTGGCCCGCGCCACCCTTAGTGGGGGTGATTTTGTTTTATGGAATGTGGACTTTAAGGAACAATGTAGAGAGACCCCGCAAAAAAATTTGGCAAAAACATCTTCAAAAACCTGGACCTATACTAAACTTTTGGGTAATGTGCCCTTTGATACCAATGTTAAACAGGCGCGCTTTCCTGCCGGACTTTTGGCACAAATTCAAAATGCTGGCCTTTATGCTTGGAAGCGTCTCCCTCAAAAGGGATCGGCTACTACTTCCCTGGCAAAAGTTAGACACGGGCCAGATGAACCCTACAGTGACTTTGTCTCGCGGCTTAACTTGGCTGCAGAAAGGCTTCTTGGGCCTAGTGAAAGTGAAAGTGCCTTTGTTAAACATCTTGCCTTTGAAAATGCTAATCCGGCATGTCAAGATGTCCTCCGACCACATAAAAACAAGGGTGACCTCTCTGAGTTCGTCAGGCTTTGTGCTGGAGTAGGAACTGCCCACCCCATGGGACTCGCCATGGGTGCTGCCTTTACCAAGCCCTTTCAAGGTTCAGTCCCCAGCTCACATACTTGCTTTAATTGTAAACAACCTGGTCACTTTGCGTGTGAATGTCCCTTCAGCAAACAAAGCCAAGGGGAAATGCCCTCCCAAGCTACAGGTAGACCACTCCCTACCACTCTTTGTCTTGTAGATCAAGAACAAGCGGCCCCAAGGTGGCTGCCAGAATGCTTGATAAAACAGGTTAATGGCTTACCACAACCCAGGGGAAACCTTCCCCCGAGGATGATGCCTTTTCTCTTGCAGATGCAGCTAGAACTCCAGACATGGACCATCCTGTTTGAATTTATTAAATAACAGATTAATATCTTGGCTTCTAAGCCCATACAGGTTCATCACCATCGCCTTGATATGGCAGACTGCGGCATTGAGATCTAGGATTTACCCCAGGCTTTTAATTAGTGTTTTGCCATGAGCTTGTTCCAGTGGGAAACAGCCCCCCTTTCTTTTCTTATTTAGACAATCCTTCTCCTTATTCATAACTCCTGACCATTCAACGGGCAAGACCTATTGCCATAAGGGATAGGTTCGCCCCTCCTCCTATAGGCCCCTGCGCTTGGGGGAGGATGCACCTATGGGAGGAAGAAAAAAATGCTCAAATCAAGGGTGCAGTTAAGACTGCAGGGGGATCGATCCACGAGATCCCAAAACCCAAGACCGCTGAGTGGCAAGCTCTGGTGCATGACGGTTGGCATGCATATCCACAAGCCATCTCCTCAAAAAACATGCCAAGGCCTGTAAAACTCCCCACCCAGAGTGAGGATGCTTGCTCGGAGCAGAGAAAAACCCTGGGCCCTTAGAGGAACAGAGCCTCTGTCACCCCCTCAAAAAGAGCAGCCAACAATTGATGGTCAATTTTCTAAATAACAAAGGGGGAGATGTCGGGAGCCCTGCAGGGAGTCTCTCTGCATGATAAGCTTGACTATCTCGCTGGAACATCTCTCAAGGTTATTTACAGAATCTGGTCTTTTCATCCTGCCCAAAACAAAGACCAGGTAGCTGCTATGGACCACCTTTTCACATTGCCCTAAGCAAACATCTTGCAGCTGCTACGGCCAATGAAAAAGCTTCCTTATTCTAAGCATATAAATACCCCTGTGTGAAAAATAAAATTTGGCAGCTTGATCAGAATCCTTGTCTTTCTGTCCTGCTTAGTGTCTCTTGTCCCTTCATTCCTTCTCGCTTAGGTTCATTGCCCTGGTTGAAGTCCTGTGGGTCGGGACAGAAAGATGATCTCTCTCTCATTCTCTCTCTCTCTCTCTCTCTCTCTCTCTCTCTCTCTCTCTCTCTCTCTCTCTCTCTCTCTCTCTCTCTCTCTCTCTCTCTCTCTCTCTTTCTCTGTCTCTGTTTCTCTAATGCACACACACACACACACACACACACACACACACACACACACACACACGACTCAGAGCAGTGCCTCTGTTCATTCCTCATCTGGGACAATGTACAAGCTGGAGCATGGAGGTTCCCTTGAGACAACCAGGGGCTCCCACCCAAGGGGAGCACCACTCAAATGATGCAACACCACCCCGCCTCTCCGTTTCTCCAGGGTCAGATCCTTCCCCTTGGGAACAACCAGCCTTGACTCTACATTCACCAAAACCCTAGGCCAGTATGCTGGGTGAAGGAGTCCTGAGACAGGTGTCTCCTCAGAGCCTGGGGAAGAAAACTAGCAGAGGGTCATGTTGACCTCAGAAGGGTGTCTGACCAGGGGTGGGGCACTGTTGGTGAAATGGATGGAGTCCTGAGGCTACATACATCGATATACTCCTTCCTTCTGGCCTACATGCTTCTGGGCTAATTGGTGGATTCTTGGGGAGGACGAGGAGACCAAATGGACCAAGCATCAGAACATGCTGGCAGAGCTGGGAAAGGTGATGACCCTGTGAGAACTGTTGACAGCTGAGGGGTAGGGGAACAGGCCAGGTGTATGTATGTGTGTGGGGTTGGGGTTATTCCTCCCAGATATTCACCTTCTGCTTTGACCGCCAGCGCCCTTCACCTCCCTTCTGGGCTTTTCTGGGACCCTCTTCAGGTGAAAGGATGACCAAGCACAGAAGACAAGAGCTCACACAGCAAGGGGGGGGTCTATCTTCTGTATCCAACAACCCCCATGCCCAGAAAAAAGGAAAAGACCTGAGAAGGCAGGTGTGGAGGTGCTGTTCCCCACCTTTGACTAAAGCCACCAAGTTCCCACTAGGGAGAGAAAGGGTGCAGATGCATGGCTCTGTAGCTCCCACTGCTCCAGGCTAGGGACGATGTGGTGCTCCCTTTTCACCCATCACTGCATCTGCCCTTTTCCTGGGACATTGGTCACTAGGGATGGGAGTGGGATCCCCGGGTTAACACCCACCCCCTACCCTTGGGGTGCATTAGTGGCAGAACCCTGGCTGGACTGTGGGGTGTGAGGGAGGTGCAAGTCCGTGACCTATGGGGGTGTCACCAGGTACCGGTGTTGCAGGGTGCAGGCTCACTGGGCGACCACTCACCTGTGCTGCTGGGAGAAGTTGTTGGTGGATGCTCCTGGTGGGGTGAGCAGCAATGGAGGGGGCATTGCAGACACTCAGGTCCAGAGCAGAGGACTAGGGGCCGGGACCAGGTCAGGGCTGCAAGCCTGCCAGCAGCTTGCCACCAACCGAGGTTTGAAATACAGTGCCTTGGAGGAAGCAGGGGAGGGGGCTGGGAAGCAGGAGGGCACATCAATTTCCTACTCCAAAGTAGCTTCAAGACTCTTCTTGTTCACTACTCAGCCATCTCTACCTTCTTCAACTGCTGGTAGTGGTGACAACCAACCTAGGGAATCCCAGGGGGTACGAGGCAGCATGGAATGTGGGCGTGGCCACCATTCTTGTATTCCATTGGTCAGAAAGAAACATGAAAGAATGGTGGTGTGGCCAGAATCATGTGATGCAGGCAGCATGGGCAGAGTCAAGATGACAGCAACTCCCCCAGCCACTTTCCCGGGGAACTATGTCCAATTCAGTTGGGGACAAGAGGGTAACCTGCTTTAACCAGATGGCTGCACAGATTCTTGTGTGTGCCTATTTGTTGCCAGTCCCAAACCTTGAAATCAGGATCTGAGCACAGTCCATGAGCTGCTTTTGCTCAAGGCTAGCCCTCTACCACAAGAGCTACACGGCTCTTCTTCTGGCTTTGTTGGCACTGAAGGATAACTTTGATCCTCCCATCACAGCCTTGTAAGTAACAAGGAGGATTGCTGAGAGCCACTGGGCCTGCCTAATCACTGGTCTTGTTTATGTTCTTGGACAGACTGATGAGTTCCCTATCCTCAGGTTGAAGTGGTGGGAGCTGGAGCCCACTATTCGAATCCAGGTCCTGCCACCTCTAAATGGTAGGAGATCCTAAGAAACTTGTTCCTATCCATATGATTACCAATGTAATGTGATGTAAGTCATGATTGAACAGTTCTTGAATAATTCTAGGATAAAATGATACACAATTATATTATAAGACACTGATTGATTTTAATTAAAACTTTATTAAGCATTTAAACAATCACATTCATAAAATGGAGGCATAATGAAATACCTAAGAAATGGACCTTATATACTATAAAGGTGCCATTTTTTCTGCCAAGACTGGGATTGGAACTCATGGTCTGGGTAACTCTCTTGCACTGTGTGGGAAGGGGAAGATTTCCTCCTTGAAGTCAAGAAAATCAAGTCTGTTCCTTAAGCCTGAAATTGATCCCCACCACTAGAAAATATCCTACTCATGTACAATTTACATATATGATTTATATTTATATACATATGTTGACTCCATATTGCATTCAGTGGAGTTATTCATTTTATTTTTTGTTTTAATCATGTATTGACCGTTTATTTTATTGACTATTATGACACATAGAACATTGATTACATTGATTACATAGGACATAGGTCTGCATATGTATTCCACTTCATACCTGACACCCAGAAGATTCACAGTAAAGGAAAACATGTCACCATCAGATTCTTACTCCATGATTCATTGTTTGGGAGTGCTGGCATCTGAACTCATGGCCTACAAGGCCAAATTCATGAATGGTTGAGTGTCCACATGCCATCCTGGGGCAAATTGAGCAGTTCCTACGACCTAAGATTGAGCCCCAGGGATTGACAAAATAAGAACAGATTGACATGCAGGTGGCAGTATACTAATAAATATATATCTTTATACCATTCCAGAGATGTCTGTCCATTATTCACTTATATAGACTACATTTGTACCAATTCTTGGATATTTATTATACCTCCATGTAATTATTGTTATTGCTTTCATCTTTAAACTATTAATGAACTCTGTGTCTTGAAATTATTGTGTTCCTGTAATAGTATTCTTTTAATGCTTCATAATATTAAATAAAATCAATCAGCCTCATGAAATTATGCTGTCTAATTTTATAGAAGCATCATTCACAATCAACTCATTCAACCATGACATTGATAACATTCCATTGTTATTCCTATTGATGAGAATAAGTCTCTTAGTATCTCCTGCCATTGGTTGTGTCAGGACAGGGATTCGAAATCAGGGCCTACATTGCCACGTGGGCCTATGGTTTTCCCGGTATTCTGCCAGTCTTCAGCAATGCAAGGTGAAGTACCCTTTGCAACAGTGTCATTTAGACCCAGGAGGTCACCGTGCAAAGGAAGAAAACATAAAAAGCTGTCTCACAGCATTTTTCTGTGCATTTTTTCCCTGCAAGGCCTGGGGGTTTAGGATCCCAGGAGCAGCTATGGGTCCAGTGGCTCCATCCCAGCCTTGAGTGATCAAAGATGAGGCAGAGTTGCCACGACCTGAGTTCAAGTGCCGTGCTGAGCATAAAATAAAATAAAATAAAAAATAAATTAGCTCTCTGGCTTGCAATTTGCACTGTTTATTCTGCACAGTTTTCGATTTGAACTCAGGGTCTGGGTACACCTGCAGCACTGTGGATGAAGCGGAATCTTACCATACTTGAAGATAAGAAAGTCAGGCCTATTCATTAGGCATGAATTCAAGCCCCAGCCCTGGAAAACATACTATTTATATACATTGTAAAGATAGGATTTATACTTACCTATAGATGTTCAGTCCATACATGTTTGGTGTGGTTGTTCCTTGTATTTTTTTATTCATCTATTTACCATTGATTTTATTTACTACGATGACACCCACTCCATTTATTACATTGATGATATACTATCACATAGCATCTAGATTTGTAGACATGTTCTCCATCATGCTTAACACCCAGGACTCTCAGAGAAAAGAAAAATAATTTTCACACTCAGTTTCTTACTTCATGATCCACTTGGTAATGCTGGGATCTGTCTCAGGGCCTAGCAGGACCAATTGGTGAATAGGTCAAGGTGAACAAACCAGCCTGTGAGTAACTAAGGAGCTTGGCCATTCCCAGGATCTGACATTGATCCTCAGGGTGCCCCACTATAGTCATAAATTCATTATTTAAACATAGGATCTATATTTACATACATGTGTGGACAGCATTTTGCATTCAGTGTACTTCTTATTTTGTGACTAATTCATGGAGGTATTGTGTATTTTATTGAGTTTGGTGACAGGTATAACTGTGCTGACATGGATAACAACCTGTTCCTATGGTTATAGGGTTGCCTATGCATTCTCCATCCTTGTTTAGACCCCGCATTTCACAGGAGAGGAAAACATGTGCAACGATTGCTTTCTGACATAAGGATGAATTTTTGTCAGTGCTGGGATTTTAACACAAGTCTGGGTAGCTCTGTGGCACAGTGGGGGAAGGGGAAGCTCACCATCCTTAAAGACTAGAATGTCAGTCCCAGTCCAGAGCCTAATTTGAAGCCCCAGCACAGGACAAAATAATAAACCAATCTTTTTTAAACATAGGATCTCTCTTTACCTACAGGTGTCGTATGCATCTTGCATTCAGTGTAGATTTTTTTATTTTTTATTTATTCATGGATATATTGTGTATATTAATGAGTATGGTGACAGATATAACTGTGCTGACCTGGACAACCTATTTCTATGGCTATAGAGTTGCCTATATAGCATTCTCCATCCTCTCTGAGACCCAGGACTTTCACAGGAAAGGAAAACAGGTAGATCGATTGGATTCTCACATCAGGATGAAACTTTTGGCTGTGCTAAGATTTGAAGTCAAGGCCTAGCAGACCCAATTGGTGAAAGGGTCATCGTGAGCACACCAGCCTGTGAGCCACTAAGGCGCTAGGTCATTCCCTAGACCTGAGATCGAGCCCTGGTGGGGGACAATATAGTCATAAATTCATAATTAAACCAAGGATCTATATTTCCATACATGGGTGGGCAGCATCTTGCATTTGGTGTAGTCATTCTCTTTATTTTGTCTCTTATTCATTGATATATTGTGCATTTTTTTGAGTATAAGATGACAGATATAACTGTGGTGACCTGGATGACAACCTAGTCCCATGAGTATAGAGTTGTTTATACATTCTCCATTCTACTTGAGACCCAGAACTTGCACCTGTTTTCCTGTAAACAGGTGCAATGACTGGCTTCTCACATCAGGGTGAATTTTTGGCAGTGCTGGGATTCACACTCGGGGCCTAGGAGACCCAACTGCCCAATGAGTCTACGTGAGCACACCAGCCTGTGAACCACTAAGGCGCTGGTCTGTTCCCAGGAGCTGAGATCGAGCCCTAGGGAGGCCACAAGAGTCCTCAATTCATCATTGAAACATGGGATGTATATTCACATCTGTGTTTGGACTGCATCGTGCCTTTAGTGTAGTTATTCTCTATTTTGTATGCTATTCATGGATATATTGTGTATTTTCTTGAGTATATGGTGACAGGTATAACTCGGCTGACGTGGATGACACCCTATTCCCATGGCCACAGGGTGGCCCATGCATTCTCCATCCTAGCTGAGACCTAGGACTTAAACAGGAAAGGAAAACAGGTGCAACGATTGGCTTCTGACATCAGTATGAATATTTTGGCAGGCTGGGATCTGAACTCGGGGCCTAGCAAGCCCAATTGGCAAATGGGTCCATATGAGCACAGCAGCCTGTGAACCACCAAGGAGCTAGGCCATTCCCAGGACCTGAGTTTGAGTCACTGGGGAGGGAGAAGGAGAGCACAATAGTCATCCATTCATAAGCTGAATTTAGTATGCAAATAAGTACATATTTGTATAGAGTAGGAGAGAAGGCGACCTGTGATGGAATCCAATCTACCGTGTGACTTCCGATTTTTGGATCTTTCCTGATGCCTTCATTTCATGACTGTGATGATTATTGTCATGCTTCATCAACTCTTCATTACAAATAATTGATATCTCATGAGTCTTGCCTATCATTTTCTACTCCTATCATGCACAAACTACTCATTCAAGGATAACAGTTGCATCCCATGGCTCTTTCTAGGTCCAGAAACGAGAATCCCAGGATCTCCTGCCATTCCCTCCTCCTAGGGGGGCTGAATTCAAGCCTCAGTCCTGGAAAACATACTCCTTATATACCTTTTAAAGAAAGGATTTCTACTTCCATACAGATGTTCAGTCCATATCATGTATGGTGTAGTTATTTATTTTATTTCTTGTTTTATTCATTTATTTACCATTTGTTTTATTGACTCTGATGACACCTATAACATTTATTATATTGTTTACATCCTATCACATAGCATCTAGATTTGTAGATGTGTTCTCCATCATGCATGGTATTGCTAGGATCTGAACGCAGGACCTAGCAGGCCGAATTCATGAATGGGTGAGTGTGAGCATGGCATCCTCTAGCCAATGAAGCTGTCAGGTGGTTACTAGGCGCTAGTTTGTGCCCCAGGTTTGGCCAAAACAGCGATAAATCGATAGGCAGATGGTGGTATACAAATAAATAAACATTGTTAAACAGTGCCAGAGCCTTCTATGACTGAATGACACCTACTACTTTCCTACCAACTCTTAGGTATTTATTTTTCCACGATTAAAGGAATATTATTCTTTTCATGCTTAAGAAACTATTAGGATCAATCAGCAACCTAGGATTATTGCATCCAATTTTAGACTCAATTTGTGCATGAACTACTCTTTCAATTGGCATTCATATGCAAAGGAACAAGTCCCTTGCATTCTTCTACCATTATTAGGTGTCAGGACTGGGTTTGAACCAAGAGCCTATGTTGACAGGTTGGCCTATGGTTTCCCTGATAGCCCGCCAGCTTTCAGCAATGGCAGGTCAGCTCCACTTTGCAACCAGGTAATTAAGACCCAGGATAGTCACCTTGCAAAGAAAAAAATCCTAAAACCCTCCAGCTCTCTGCAGCTCACCACTTTTTGTGCTTTCCAGCTTTTTTTTTTCTTCCTGGAATCCCTCTGGGCCTTGGATCCCCCAATCGAATATGGATCCAGATGCTGCACCCCAGCCTAGGGTGATCGAAGCTAAGGCAGACTTCCACGACATGAGTTCAAGCCCCATTGTTGGTCAAAAAAAAAACAAATAAAAATTAATTAATTAATTAATTAAATAAAAAAATAAAGCTCACTTGTTTGGAATTTCTGCCAGTTTTCTTTCCTAGCCTGGGATTTGAACTCAGGGTCTTGGTAAATCTGTAGCAATGTGTGGGAAGGTGCAGTGTTGTCACTACTTGAATTCAAACCCTGTGCCAAGCCAAAAATAAAAAAATATAAGTCACTGACCGGGGCAGTGAGAGTAGTTGTGGAGATGGTAGATAAGGTATGATAGTGGGAAAACAAAGGAAGAAGCAACAATGCTCAATAGGAAATGTACTCATTACCTTGCTCATGTAACTGTAACCCCTCTGTCCAACATTTATACAATAAAAATGTACAAAAAATGAAACAATATAGTTCTCAGAGAAGCACTTTAGGGGTAAAGGAAGGATGTCTGAATAGCTGTACAAAATTCGCCACTGCATTTTTGTTTAATGCTCAGTATGAAACTGAATAAACATAACTGCTTCCATTAAAAAAATTAAGTCTCAGTCTTGGAACTGGTGCCAGTATTTTTGCTATTGCTGGGATTTGATCTCACTGTCCAGGTAACTCTTTTGCACCATAGGTGAAGGCAAATCTCACTGTCCTTGAGGAAAAGAAATTCAGGCTAGAGTTCCCAGGGCCTGAATGAAGGCCCTGCAATGGAAACACTATTTCTATACATGTGTAATATATGATATATACTTGCATATGTATGTTTATTACATATTATGATACTATTGATTTTGTATTTTATTTTTATTTGATTCATTAATTTATTGTTTTATTATTATACACATAATATTTATTACATTTTGAACATACATTATAAAATTATACACAATAATTTAGGACATTAACTCATTTTTCATTAATATTTTATTAAGTGTTGAAACATGATACATAATTAAATGGAGGCATTTGTCACAGTCTTCACATGTTTAGAGTCTCACTCAAGTATGAGCTGTGTTTTACCTTTGCACACCTTACTATAGTGATCTCTTTAGATGATTTATAGTCAGAAGCCTTTTCTTGAGGATAGGCAAGTTGAGGGATAAAATTGTAAGGGTGGGGCAAGAAATGTGGCTTAGTGTTAAAGAGCTCACTCAGCTTGCATGAATGCCAGGGTTTTAATCCTCAGTGCCACATACTCAGAAAAAGCCAGAAGCTGTGGAGGGGCTCAAGTGGTAGAGCACTAGCCTTGAGGAAAAGAAGCCCCAAGACTGTCAAAAACAATAGGCCAGATGCCAGTGGCTCACACTTGGAACTCTAGCTTCTCTGGAGGCTGAGATCTGAAGACCACCGTTCAAAGTCAGCCTAGACAAGGAAAGCCTGTTAGACTGTTATCTCCAATGAACCACCAAAAAACCCACGTGGCACTGTGGATCAAGTGGTACAGTGTTCGCCTTGCTCAGGAAAAGTCCCTAGACTTGATTCAATTCACACAACTAGAAAAAAGTAAGGGTTAATCAAAGTACTTTTTCTATTTGCTAATTAGGAGAACATTCTCTGGAAAATGAACGCTGATATATAGCAGAATTGAAATCAGAGCTCAAGGTTCAAGTGTAGCAGATCCATAAACCCAGCCTCTCAGACTCTAGCATTATAACCTTGTGTCCTACAGGGTTCTGAAAGGTCAAATGAAAGGTCAAAGACATAATATGCTCCCCAAGCCCTTTGTGATGAGCAGTTGACTTGTATTGTCGATGTCATTACACTTCTGAACCCAGCAGAACAGCAGTGGCTCACACCCATCACCTAGCTCAGGAGGCTGAGATCTGAGGATCACAGGGTGAAGCCAGCTAGGGCAGAAAAGTCTAGGACAATCTAACTTCCACTTTGGAAAGTGAGAAGCGTGAGATATATATAACCAGATAGACCTGTATTTGCCATTTTGTATTAGACCAGTATTTACCATTTTGTACTTTCTTTAACTTGCCTTTCTGCTTCTGTACACATGCTTGCTAAACCTTGAAGAGTGCAGCTGCTATTCTAACCGCCCTTGAGCTCCTGACACTCCTGGATCTGGAGCTGAAATTAACGACCCTCTGGCAGGGAGTACCTGACAAAGTACCTGATACAGTCGAGACCACTTTCTCTGGGCCTAGGATCAGAGATAGTTGCTGCCCGGCAACCACTTCCCCTGGGTCAGTGTCAAAGATAGTGGCCATCTGGCAACTACTTCTCCTAAATTACCCTAAAAGTACTGTCTAATTAGTTTAGAGCACAATAGCTCACTAAGGCTGACCAATTATTAGCCCCAGCCCTTTTCCCGCTTTGTCCTGTGCCAATCATCCGCTAGAATTATGATTTAAATTTCCCGCATGGTATATTGATTCGTTGCCAATACATACTGAGGCCTTACCCCTACCAAAGAACATATAAAAGACGCTGTAACCCTGTGCTGGGGGCCGCTCTCTGCACTCGGACATCAGTGCACAGAGGGGTCCATGCTCGAGCTCGTCAATAAACGACTCATTGCCGCTTGCATTGATCTTTGGTCTCTGGTGGTCTTTTTAGGCGCTTCAAGTCTCTGGGCATTACAAAAGGTCAGATGTTCAAGAGCTTCCTGTGTTTCTCTTGGTGATGAGAAGTTACTTGCACTCTAAATGTTCTTAGAATTCTTGAGCTATAGAACCAGAAAAGAAACATTTTTGACCCATCCTGGGTTCAAATGAAGTTTTCAGGATCCAAGCCCTAGCCCTGTTAGCAGGAAGAACTCCTGCGTAACATTGTATTTGAAGGACCAAAAACAGTTTCAAAAGACATGCTAGGTGAAGAGACCTAGGCTTGCAGGATTAGGAGGCAGAATGTACATAATCAACAGGGAAGTCAGCTGCAAAAGCACTTCATGCATTCCAGGCACAGCCAGCAAAGGGGGGAACCCTGAAACATTTGTTAGAGTTACACCAGGGTCAGGCCTTTCTCAGCCTCAATGACTAATTAACCTTCCTCTCTCAGGTGAAGGGAGCCTCAGGCTATCTTTAGGTTAACAATAGAGCCAGTTTAGAGGGGGAGAGGGGAGGAACAGAGAAGAAAAACCCTGCTCTCTGCCTTAAGAAGTGGGATTTTTACTCTCCATCTGTCAGATTTAAAGACCATTCTTCTACCTCTGCCAGTCCATTCTCCTTCCTTCATTCTGCACATCATTAATGCAAATTCCCAGTCCAAGGAGAGGCAGGGCCCTTTCTCTTCTGTCTCTAAGCACCTGAGTTAAAACCTGGCTCTGCCCTCTTGGCTCTTGGGCCTTCCACTGCCTGAGAAGTGGGACAGAGACAGTCTTCCTGCTCTGTGGTTGTGTGAAGGCAATGTGGTGGCCTGGCTCCCTGCAGAAGGCCTCACACTGGGAAGTATTCCCTTCTTTCCTCCTGACGTCCAAGATCTATCTATCCACCTATCTACCTACCTTCCTTCCTACTTACCTATGTAGCTAGTGATCTCTTACCAGTTCTTGGGATGAACTCAAGGCCTGGGTACTGTTTCTAGCTCTCTGCTACTTGAGCCACAGCACCAATTCTGGCTTTTTTCTGTGTGCTACTGAGGAATCGAACCCAGGGCTCTTGGATGCTAGGCAAGCACTCTCTCACTAATCCAAATACCCAGCCCCCTCATCTTTTTCTTCATTGTAGTTTTTACATAAGTATGCTACCATTTTATGTCCCCAAGTTTAATTCTGAATACTGGTTATTTCTTTGAACACTTTTCTTCCCCTGCCTGATTTGTCACTGTCCCTGCTTTGGCCTCATAATAAAATGTAAATAAAGGCTGTTGATAGCTTAAGTGTGCATCATATAAAGACACAGGCCTGCTACCCTGGAAGAGAAAAGCCATGGGCTTGAAATGAAAAGAATGATGCAGTATGTGCAACGAGTATATCTGAAAAATAAATCAGTAAATAAAGCAGAAGCATTGAATATGGTCTGTTTGCACTCAGGGTGGTAATATACACACATAAGTAGGTAGGGCACTGATACATAACTTGGTATTCTCTTCTTTAATTTATTTTGTGGCCATCCCAGGGCTTATTCTCAAAGCCCGATGCGTTCCTCAGCTGTTTTGCTCAAGGGTGAGGCTCTACCACCCTCACAGCTCCACTTCAAGCCATCTGGTCATTAATTGGACATAAGCACCTTCCAAATTTTCTTGCCTGGTCTGGCCTGTTTTTCCTGCTCGGCTTTCTGTCTCAAAGCTGGAGCTCTACCCTCTGGGCCACTGTTTCACTTTTGGTTTTCTGTTGGTTTTTGGAGATAAGAGTCTCAAAGACATTCCTGCTTGGCTGGCTTTGAACGGCAATCTCCTGAGGAGGCTTCAAGTGGCTTTCCTCAAGGATTCGCCAAAGAGGTGCTCCACAGAAATCCTTAGTCTAAATCTTGAGACCATGAGCTCAGAGCAGAAGCCCAGAGCTTTACCATTTTGTGCCACAGCTTCACTTCTAGTCTGTGTGTGTGTGTGTGTGCGCACGCACACACACATGCTTCTGCTGTGAGCCCATGGTCAGCACCTAGTCCCTGTGTTCAACCCCAAAACCTAGCCACCAGGGCCCAACTAAGAGAAGTGAAACATTTCAAAACCTGATGAGCTTCACCAGATTCATATGTCAGGAAGCATTGTGATACCAGACATGTGCTTGGATTTCCCAAGCTTCCAGAATCCTGGGAGAGGCATCATAGGTCCATCATTGCTGCAGGTCCTGGGGTTGAACTGTGAGCCTAGGCATACTCTCTGAGCTCCTTTTACTCAAGGGTATTGCATTAACCTTGAATCCATGCCTTACTTCTGGGTTTTTCTGTGATCTCTCAGAAATAACAATGTCAGGGACTTTCCTATGCTGGCTGGATTCAAACTAAGGTTCTCTACATCTCAGCCTCCTCAGGAGCTAGGATTACAGTCAGCAGCCCTTGGCACCTGCCTTTCTTTTCTTCTTCATTTTTTAATCTGGACAATCTGACTTCTTAACAGGGTCATTCCAATGGTTTGAATTTATAAGTAAACTACCCCAATGTTCTTACAGGATTTTCTCTCCTCATCTTCTCCACTGGTCACAGGTTTGAAGCCAAAAGTGAGAAATGGGTGTCCCAGGATTTGGGAGCAAATGTCCACAGGACATGCCAGCTTTGTCACTTAGCATTGAGCTGCAGTGAATTTACTGTTTCAGGATGAGAGAACCGAAAGCTGGAGCAATCCTCATACTCTCTGCATTGCTTCTTTTCCCTATAAAATGACCTAATAATTATGAATGATTTTTTTTGTCTACACCCTTAAGTATCTAGAACACAATAGAAGCATATTCATGTTTCTGTTTTTCTCTAGCATACACACATGCACGTACAGCTTCACTTCTGGTCTGTGTGTGTGTATGTATGTGTGTGTGTGTGTGTGTGTGTGTGCGCGTGCACGCTCATGCACACACGTGCACATGTGTGCATACACCAGTCCTGGAGCTTGAACTCAGGACCTGAGCACTGTACCTAGTTTCTCTTATACAAGGATAGCCCTCTCCCACTTGAGCCACTGAGCCACTAGTGATGTGGTCCTGAGAAATCAAGCCCAGGGTTTCATATATGCCAAGTATTCTACCTCTAAGGCACATTCCCAGACCACTAAGTCAGGTTTGTTTGTTTGTTTCTGTTTTTTTTTTTTATTGTTGTTGTTGTAGGTTGTAGGAGTTAAAGTCTGGGTCTGGTGCTGTCCCTGAGCTCTTCAGCTCAAGTTTGTGCTCTACCACTTGAGCCACAGAGCTACTTCAGGTTTTCTGGTGGTTAATTGGAGCTATATGTCTCAAGGACTTTCCTGCCCAGGTTAGTTTTGAACCATGATCCTCAGATCTCATCCTCCCGAGTAGCTAGGATAACAGACATGAGTCACAAGCACCCAGCTTCCACTTCAGTTGTCTTAGTGGTGAATTGAAGATAATAATCTCATGGGACCTTTTGTGTCTGGGAAAGTTGGGAACCCATATCCACGGATCTCAATTTCTTATAAGGCAAGGCAACAGACTTCAGCTATCAACTCCTAGGCCGTGGCATTCTGCTGCAAGGTGGTTAGTGGCTCCACATGGTGGAGTGTTAGCCATGAGCCCAAGAGATAAGGGTCAGCACCTAGGCCCCGAGTTCAAGGTTCATGACTGAGAAAAATCAAAACAAAACAATTGTCCACAGGAGACAACTCACTAGTCTTCAGTAATACATAATTTTGTCTCTGCCATGGGGACATATCTGAGCCTCAATATTCTTGTCTGCATAATCATCTGAGTTGTGGAGGTCTTTGAGTACCAGGTGAAAGAGTGCACCCAATGAAGGACACAGCACATGTTACTCTCTGCAGGACTCAGCTGAGAGCACCCTATGAAGGACTCAGCACATAGCTCTATTCGATAAGCTGTCATTAGGATTGGGGTGCTTTCATCAGTATCACCATTCTTTGAGGAATATTTCCCAAACCAAACACGTTCACATCTAACGGTTTAATGGGATTTTTTTTTGGGGGGGGGGTTAGCCAGGGTGCTGGAACTCAAAGCATGGGGATACTGTTCTAATAACATTTGCTCAAGGCTAAAATTGTACCACTTCAAGCCACATTTTAAAGTGTCCCGCAGACTCCCTGCTAGGACTGGGTTTTAAAGCCCCCAAGCAGCCAGGATGATAGGGGTAAGCCAGCAGCGTCTGGTTCCTTGCAGCTGGGTTGCAGGGGTTTACATCTGGCTAAGACAGGTTAGGTGGAAGCTCTCAGCACCAGACTCCTAGCTTGCTTTGTGAATAGGTATTTGAAGTCCTGTCCTTCTACAGTTGCAGTTAGAACATTCTGCCTTTTTGGCAGCAGTCCTGGGGCTTGAGTAAGGGCTTCGATAGTGTCCCTAAGCATTTGTGCTCAAGGCTGGCACTCAATTGAGGAAAGGCAGCAGAACTTCCAGGTTTTCTGTTTATGTGGCACTAAGGAATCAAAACCAGAGATTCGTGAGAACTCAACCACTGAGCCCCAGGAGTGAACAAGATATAAATAGATAGAGATTGCTGTATATAAATATTATATACACAAAAAGAGAGATGCCTGTATATTATTAAATTATAGATAAGATTACTACCAATTATTAGGTATTAAATTATGTCTCTGTTTAATGATGTGTCCCAGTTGAACCATTAATAAAGCATTAATTAATAATTACACAATATCCTGTTATTATTTATCACATATGTATATACATCCATACATATAATTACATATTTTATAGAACAAGACAGATGTCTACATATAATTAAATTATGTATGCATCATGTGTTACTACCAACTATTATGTATTTAATTATGTCTCCATGCAATTTTTATTCTGTTAGTGCTTAATAAAATATTCATCTTAATGCAGTCCTATAGTTCTTATATCTAATTTTATCCTACAATGATTCACTACTAATTCAATTTGTTTATCATTTACTGTAGTGATAATTTTTCCACCTATGACATTTATTACCTTTATGACATCCTCTTACATAGCATATAGATTTGCATACGAATTATACATCCTACCTGACACCGAGCACTTTCAAAGAAATAAAAAACATGTGTCATGCTCAGCTTCTCACTCCACGATTACATTTTTGGCAGTGCTGGGATCTAAATTCAGGGCCTACAAGGTTTAGTTCATGAATGGGTGTCTGTCAGCACAGCAGCCGCTAGCCAATTCATCTGCCAGGCAGTTCCCAGGCCCTGAGATCCAGCCCCATATGTTGACTCCATATTGCGTTTAGTGTATTCATTTTATTTTTTGTATTATTCATTTATCTACCATTTATTTTATTGACTGTTAATACACATGGAATATTTATTACATAGGGCATAGATTTGCCTGTGTATGAAACTTCACACCTGACACCCAGACCTTTCACAGAAAAGGAAACATGTGTCACTTTGGGCTTCTTAATCCGCAATTCAATTTTTGTGAGTGCTGGCATCTGAACTTACAGCCTAAAAGGTCCAACGCATAAGTGGGTGAGGGTCAGCATGTCAGCCTGGGGCATATGGAGCTGACAAGCAGATCCCAGCATCTGAGATCGAGCCCCCGGGGTTGACAAAATAAGAACAGATTGACATGCAGATGGTAGTACACAAATAAATATAGATCTTTATAGTGCCAGAGATGTTTATACATGATTCAGTTATATATGCTACATTCCTACCAATTTGTGGATATTCATTATGACTCCATGTAATTAATATTATTGTTTTCATCCTTAATGAATTATTAATTAAGTCAACCACTGTCCTGAAATTATTGTGTCCATGTAATTAATTGTATTCTTTTAAGGTGTCAAAAATATTAATTAAAATCCATCGGCCTCCTAAAATCACTCTAATTTTATAGTAGTATCATTCAGGAAGAACTAATTCAACCTGGACATTCAAAACCTTCCATTGGAATTCCTATGAATATGAACGAGACTCTTAGAATGTCCTGCCATTGGTAGGGGTCAGAACTGGGCTTCGAACTCAGGCCCTATGTTGCCATGTTAGCCTATGGCTTCCCTGGTAGCCAACCAGCTTTCAGTAAGCCACGTTAAGAGCATTTTTCAGCTGTGTCATTCAGGTCCAGGACGGTCACCTTGCAAAGAAAACAAATGTAAAACTGTCAGCCATCTGCAAGTTGAATGGTTTTATTCTGTGTTGATTTATTTACTTTTTTCCTGTCAGCCTTTGGGGCCTAGGAACCCAGCATTGGCTGTCGATCCAGTGGCTGCACCCCAGGCTAGAGTGATCAAAGCTGAGGCAGAGTTGCCACGACATGGGTTCAAGCCCTGTGGCAAAATAAAAATACATACATACATACACACATACACACATACATATGTACACTATAAATATTTTAAAAATTATGAGGCTCCTTGGCTTGGAATTTATGCCATTTTTATCTGGCAGGCCTGGGATTTGAACTCAGGATCTGGGTAAATCTACAGCACTATGGGGGAAGGGCAAGCTCACTGTGTTGGAAGACAAGAAAGTCAGGCCTGTTCCCAGGGCCTGAATTCAACCCTAGCATTAAAAAAAAATATTCGTATACATTTTAAATACATGACTTACATTTACTCTCAATTGTTTACTGCAGGGGCTGGGAAGGTGGCTCAGTGGTAGAATGCTTTCCTTGAATGCCTGAAGCCCTGGGTTCGATTCCTCAGCACCACATAAGCAAAAAGAAAAAAGCCAGAAGTGGCACTGTGGCTCAAGTGGTAGAGTGCTAGCCTTGAGCTGAAGAGCTGAGAGACAGCACCCAGGCCCAGAGTTCAAGCTCCACAACCAGACCCAAAAACAAATGTTTACTGCATATTACAGTTAGTGTATTAATTGTTTTATTTTGTTTTTAATTATTTGTTATGTATTTTAGTGAGTATGATTACATGTATAACATTTTTTACATCCTATCACATAGGACATAGATTTGCATATATATTGTACATCATACTTGAGACTCAGGACTTTGACCGGTAAGGAAAACATGTGGGACAATTGGCTTCTTTCACCAGGATTAAGTTTTTGGCATTTTTGTGATTTGAACTCAGGGCCTAGAAGGCCCACTTCATGAATGGGTCAATGTTAGCATACCAGTCTGATGCAAGTGAAGTTGTCGGGCAAATTTGAGGACCCAAGTTCATGTCCTAGGAGTGGCCAATATATAAACAGATAGATGTATAGACTGAAGTGTGTGTGTGTGTGTGTATTTGTATATGTATATGCATCTAACAATAAATGTATACAGAGACAGACATTTATGTTGATTCTAGTGTATAACTATATATAAAGTGTGATATCTATATTGTATTTATATATATATTCTATTACTACCAATTATTTGGTATAAAATTATGCCTCCATTAATTAATCACGGTAGAAGACTTAATAAAGTATTAATTAAATTAATCAATAATCTATATTTATTGTGTACAATCTTATACTAGAATGACTTGCTAATTAGTGATTCAATTAGTACATGTCAACATTCTATTAGTGCTCCTATAGATAGGAACTAGTTTCCTAGGATCTTCAGCCATGTGTAGGTGGCAGTCCTAGGATCGAACTAAGGGCCTCTGTGCATGGATTGGGCTCAGGCTTCATTGACAGCCCCCCAACCTCAGCTATGCAAGGTCACATAAAATTTTCAAGCCTAGTCACTGTCACCCAGGATGGTTACAGTGCAAAGGAAACAAAGGTAATACTGTTATGTAAAACTTCTTGGTTTATTCATCCTCCGTTTTTGTTGGTTTGATGATTTTTTGCCAGTGAAGGGAGTTGAACTTGGTTCCTAGGATCCCTGGGTCATCTGTGGGTGTAAAAGCTGCACCCCAGCTTAGGGTAATCAAGGCTGAGGAAGAGTTAGAACAACCTAATTTCAAGACCCATGCCTGCCCCCCCAACAAAAAATGTTAAGGCATTGACTTGGAATTTAGGCCATTTTTTCTGCCATACCTGGGATTTGAACTCAGGGGCTGAGTAACTCTATTGTGATCTGGGTGACATAGGAGCTCACCGCCTTGAAGAAAAGAAATTCACGAACATTTCCCAAGGCATGAATTCCAGGCCCAGGACTGGCAAAAATAATCTTTATATACATTTATAATGTATATCATATATATGTATGTATTTGCATAGATATTACATATTGTACCTAGGACACAAGATTTTCACAGCAAGGAAAACAGTTCAAAATTGGATTCTTACTCCACCTATTAACTTTGGCACTGCTGGGATTTGAACTCAGGGCCTGGAATTCCCAATTCATAAAGTGGCCATTAAGCACAGCAGCCTCAAAAAAATTTACTGCCAGGCAGTTCTCAGGACCTGACTTCTAGCCCAAGGAGTCACCAATATATAAATAGATAGAAGTGTAAATTGCTGCAAATATATATATATATATATATATACATATATATATATATATATAGAGAGAGAGAGAGAGAGAGATAGAGGGCTGGGGGAGAGAGAGATTTATAGGTTTATTTGATTGTATATTTAAATATTTAAAAATATTTATAGAATGCAAGATGTTTATATATTAAATTACATGTAATATATTACTAATAATTAATAGATATTGAATTATGCGTCCATTTAATGATGTATCATGTTTTAAGGCACAATAAAATGCTTCCTTGAGCAAAAGGAGCTCAGGGACAATGTCGAGGATCACAGTTCAAGACTCAGGACCTGCCGCAAAAAAAAGAGCCAGTAACTCCAAGTATCTGTGTATATATGCAAGTATTTCTATCAGTGAACATCCAGAGTCCCTAGGAACCCAGCTAGGAAATTTGCTTTGAATAGAATGATTTCATAGCACAGCTTTCAAGACAGTGCATGTTCCAGAGCTCTCCTCACTGTTCCCAGTGTAACTTGAGGGTTTCTCCACACCCCAGGCTGCTGGAGGACGTCTGCTTCATTGTTGGAACAGGCAAACAAAAAGCCTTACTCCTGTACAGCTGTGTAACAAACATTTCATCTGGGGCAATTAGTGAGGATGAGTGTGGGTGGGCTCTAAAGGCCAGGTGAAAAAGCCCTCCTTTTCCCCAAGCTATCTCTCTCCCCAGTGCTCTGTTTTGACAGGAAGTCTTCATTTGTGCCACCTCCTGTGGCAGGCCAAGTTCGCTGCACTCATCCTTTCTTTGCGAGACTATGTTCCAATGTTGAGACAAACTGCTACAATTAATTGAAGAGTCCTTCTGGCAGGCAACTAGGGCCCTGAATCTAATGAAATGATTCATTATTGGCAGTGTTGCCTCCCTAGGTTTCCGGAAGCTTGCTAAATCTAAGCACTTGTGCAAAATCACAATGCTTCCTGTCATCTAGGGCTGGTGAAGCACATCAAGATTTGAAACCTTTGACCTCTCCTAGTTGGGCCCTTGGTGGCTAGATTTTGGGGTTGAACACAGGATGAAGCTGCTGACCATGAGTTCAGAACAGAAGCTCAGTGTTTTCCCATTTGGTGTCACAGCTTCACTTCTGGTCTCTCTGTGTGTGTGTGTGTGTGTGTGTGTGTGTGTGTGTGTGTGTGTGTGTGTGTGTGTGTGTGTGTGTGTGTGTGTGTGTGTGTATGTGTGTGTGTGTGTGAGTGTGTGTGTGTGCATACACCAGTCCTGAAGGACTCAGGAACTGACCACTGACCTGAGTTTCTCTTGTACAAGGACAGCACTCTACCACTTGAGCCACAGAGCACTTTAGATTTTTTTTTCTAGTGAGGTGGCACTGAGGATTCAAGCCCAGGTTTCATGCATGCAAAGCACTCTACCCCTAAGACACATTCCTAGCACTCCACTTCAGGTTTCTTTTTTCTTATAAGTTTGAGGAGTTGAAGTCTGGGCCTGGGTGCTGTCTCTTCAGCTCAAGTCTAGAGCTCTACCACTTGTGCTAAAGAGCCCCTTCAGATTTCTGGTGGTTCATTGGAGATAACCATCTCAAGGAATTTCCTGCTCAGGCTGGCTTTGGACTGTGATCCTCAGCTCTCAGCCTCCTGAGTAGCTAGGATGACAGGCGCGAGTCACCGGTACGCAGCTTCCACTTCAAGTTTCTAAGTGGTGAATAGGAGATAATAGTCTCATGGGACCTTTTTGTGTCTGGGATAGTTTGGAACGCAGATCATCAGATTTCAGCTTCCTGAGTAGGCAGGATGACAGACCTCAGCTAAAGAAACCTAAGCTCTGACACTATACTGAAAAGAGTCGTTGGCTTCACGTGGTAGAGTGCTAGCCATGAGCCCAAGATGAAAGTCAGTGCCTCGGCTCTGAGTTCAAGGTACATGATGGAGAAAAGTAAACCAAAATAATTGTTTGCAGGAAACAACTCACTACATTCCAGTACATACATCATTTTGGCCCTGACATGGGGACATATCTGAGCCTCAACTTTCCCATCTGCACAATCATCTTACTTGTGGAGCTTTTACAAGGACCAAATGAAAGAATGAAACCCGTGAAGGACTAGGCATACAACAACTCATGAAGAACTCATCACATAGCTGTATCCCACATGCTGTCATTAGAATTAGGGTGCTTTAATCAGTATCACTATTCTTTTAGAAACACATCACAAACCTCACAAAGTTCACATCTAATGATTTAGAGGGGTGGTTTTTTTTTTGGGGGGGGGAGTCAGCCACATGGATTGCACTCAAAGGTTGAGGGTACTATCCTAAGATATTTAGCTCAAGCCTAGAGCTCTGCTACTTTGAGCCAGAGGTCAGAGTTTCGCAGACTTCATGTCAGGACTGAGTTCTAAACCCACCACTGTCAGATCTCAGCCCCAGAGTATCTTGTATGACAGGGGTGAGTGAGCCGGCAGCATCTGTTTTGGTGGACCTGGGTTGCAGTGGTTTACCTCTGGCTAAGTCGGGTTAGATGTCACCTGTCAACACCAGACTCCCAGCTTGCTCTGTGATGAGGTATTTGCTGCCTATCCTTATATCATTGCAGTCAGAACATTCTATCTTCTTTTTTTTGGTGCCACTACTAGGGTCTTGAATAAGGGTCTAGACACACCCCCTATGCTTTCATCCTCAAAGCTAGTACTCGACTACTTAAGCAAGACAGCACAACTTTTGGATTTTTCTGTGCATGTGGTAGTGAGGAATCGAACCCAGGGCTTTGTATGTCCTAGGAGAGCACACTACCACTGATCCCCAGGAGTGACAAGAGTACAAACAGATAAATGTGTAGATTGGTGTATAGATAGGTAAGTAGGTAGATAGATAGATAGACAGATAGATAGATAGATAGATAGAGAGGTATATGCTTAAAACAAGAAAGAGATGTCTGTACATTATGAAATAACATATACAGTATTGCTACCGATTATTGGCAATTAAATTATTCCTTCCTTTTTTAAGTATCATGATTGAATACATGATAAAGTATTAATTGAAAATTAATGTAGTATAATTTTTGTATATAGTTTTATAATATAATAATACACTAGTAATTTATTTGTTACTTTTATAACATTTCATTTGTATGGATGTATATCAGAATGCTCCTTAGAATCTCCCACCATTCATTAGTGGCAGTATCAGGATTCAACCTCCAGGCCTAAGTTGCCTCTTTTGGCTATGGCTTCCCTAATAGCCCACCAAATATCAGCAATGCAAGGTCATGTACACTTTCTGGGCCTTGTCATTTAGACCCTGGATGGCCACAACGCAAAGGTGGAAGAAAAAGTAAAACCACCTACTTGAACTTCTGTTTTTTTTTTTTTTTTTTTTGTGAGAATACCCTAAAGAGGAGTTACAATTACATGGGCAAGATAACCAGTACCCTTCTTATCAAGCATTGTTGCCTCCTCTTTGTTTCCCCTTCCCATCTCAATTTTATCCTTCTCTTTTGGTTTTTTTTTTACTAGCCTCAAAATTTGAACTCTGGTCCTAGGATCCCAGGGTTGGTTGTGGCAGAGATGCCAAGACCTGAGTTCAAGTCCCATGCTTTGGCCAAAAAAAAAAAAAAATAAGGTCCTGGCTTGGAATTTGCACCATTTTTCTGGCAGGCTTTTGATTTGAACTCAGGGTCTGGGTAAATCTGTGACACTGTAGGTGAAGGGGAAGATCACCGTCCTTGAAAACAAGAAATTCAGACCAATTCCTAGAGCCTGAATTGAAGCCCCATCACTGGAAAAACTAACATTTATATATGAGATCTATTTATATTGCATGGGTTTACAGCTTATGACGTTTATTACACTTATTAATTTAGTATTATTACACATATAATGTTTCATTTCCTCATATCACCTAGGATATATTTGAATATGGATTATACATCATACTGAGACCAAGGACTGTCACAGAGAAGAAAAAAATGTGTCAAAATTAGCTTCTTACTCCACGAATAAATTTTTGGCCATGCTGGGATTTCAACTCACAATGCCCAATCCATAAATGGGGTCACAGTTTTAGCAGACCATTGTCTGGCAAACTGAGCTGCCAGGAAGTCCTGAGGACCTGTGATCAAGCCACAGTAGTGTGCAATATATAGATAGATAGAAAGATAGATAGATAGATAGATAGATAGATAGATAGATAGATAGATAGATAGATAGATAGATAGATAGATAGATAGATAGATAGATAGATGTATATATATGTGAGTATGTGTATATATATATGCATATATATTCAGTGAGGGAATGTTAAGATATTATATATATAACCAATTATTAGTGATTACATTATGCCTCCATTTAATGAAGTATTATGGTTGAATACTTACAAAATCTGTAATTAAAAATTAGTCAAAACCCTTCCATTAGGTGCTAGAATGGAAGATATAAATCCAGTAATTTGTGTGTGGCACTCTAAAATAGAATCAAGAATTAACTGCAAATTATTACTTTTATGCATTCCATTAGCATTCACATGAATAGGAATGAGTTTGTCAGATTCTCCCTCCATTTGTGGGGGGCAGTCCTAGCATTCGAACTCCAGGCCTGGGTAGTTTTCTTCGAATGCAAACGATTAAAAAAAGAAGAAGAAAAAATGTCATGTCAAAACCAACTTTACAATGTCGGTGTGGGGGGGGAGGGGGGTATAATTGGGTGGGGGGAGGGGGGAGGCTGGGAAGGGAGGTGAAGGGTAAACAAAGGAGGAGGCTGCAATGCTTGGTAAGAAATGTATGCATTATCCTGCCCATGTAATTGTAGCCCCTCTGTACAGTATGTTCTCAAATAAAATAAAATAAAATTTAAAAAAGAAAAAAAAAAAAGAAGAAGAAAAGAAATCCAGGTTTCAGCAGCTTCTGCCTATAATCCTAGCTCCTCAGGAGGCTGAGATGTAGAGAATGCCAGTTTGAATTCAGCTGGGGCAGGAAATTTCCTGACACTCTTATTTCTAAAAGACCACAGGGAAAAAAATGCACACATGGGTGGGGCTGTGGCTCAAGGGCAGAGCAAAAGGAGCTCAGGGACAGCGCCTAGGCTCATAGTTCAATCCCAGACCTGCCAAAAAAAAAAAAAAAAAAAAAAGGAGGCAGTAATTCTATGTCTCTGTGTATGGATGGATGGTTTATGGATGATGGGCATTCAGCAGGTTGCCCATGCCCAGCCCCCAAACCTGGGCAAGCTGGGACAAGCACTGAGACAATACTAAGTCTGAGCCAGCAGCTTGAACAAAGCATCCTTCTCTGCCATTTAAGTACTGAAGCCCCAAAGACTTTGCCTGGGCTGGTGTGTGCAACAGGTGCATTATGTTGTGGGTGAGGTGTCCCATCAGGACACCTAGAAGCCAGCCACTGCCTCCAGGGAGACCACACTTCCTAGGCTGTAGGATTTGTCCAAGTTTCTGGCTCCATATTCTAGATCCCTCTGTAGGATGTGGGGCCTGGTGCCTATCACTCATTCATCATTCCTGACTGCCAAGTCTCAGGCTGGTCCCAAATCCTGGGAAAGATAGGACATAGCCAGTGATTTCTGTGCCGAAAGGGGTTAGCCAATAAATTCCACCCTCATAGCTCCTGTTAGAAGTGAGCCTTGGGCTGCGAATGTGGCTTAGTTGTAGAGTGCTTACCTAGATTGCATGAAGTCATGGGTTCTATTCCTCTGTACCACAGAAAAAGAAAAAGCCATAAGTGGCACTGTGACTTAAGTGATAGAGCGCTAACCTTCAGAAAAGAAGCTCAGGAACATGCTCAGTCCTTGAGTTTAAGCCCCAAGACTGTCAAAAAAATAAAAAGGGACCCGGTTGAGACATATTCTTCTGGGACTCAGAGGAGGGCCGAGGTTAGAAGTAAGAGGTAGAGGTCAGGTACTGGTGGTTCACCCCTGTAATCTTAGCTACTCAAGAGGCTGGGATCTGAGGATCAAAATTACAAGCAGGAAAGACTATGAGACACTTTTCTCCAATTAAACACCCAAAAAGCCAGAAGTAGAGCTGTGGTTCAAGTATTGGTGTGTTAGCCTTGAACACAAAAGCTCAGGGATACTGTCAAGGTGATGAATTCAAACCCCCCAGTCTTGCAAAACACACACACCAGTCAGCCTTCACAAGTTCCATCTCTAGCAATTCCATATTTTTTTAAAAAAAGAGGGAAAAGTGAAGGAAAGAGTTGCTCCAGGAGGTGATACAACCTGTGCCAAAATTCCACAGGAGTTATAAGATGTGGAACAGGACAGAGAGCCTCAGGCAGAAGGTACAGCATGGGCAAAGGTCCTGAGGTATGGTGTAGAGCCGGTGGTGTGGGTGGAATGAAGGTTCTGTGGCTTCAGACAAGTCTGGCAGGACATTCAAGGCTGGGTCAAGGTTTGTACTTGAATCACAGGTAGGGCAGAGGGTGGGGACCCAGAATGGGGCCCAGGGGGAAGATTAGCTTGGATTTTCACCATGTACCCCAGCCATTTTCAGTGGCTGGAAGCCTATTTTTCACAACTCCTGACCCTCAGAGGCCTCCTTTGCATGGAGGAGTCAGGGCAAATGCAGGGAAGAACTCTTTCTTAAGAAAAGTTTCTAGCCATCAGTGGCTCAACCCCTGTGAATCCTAGCTATCCAGGAGACTGAGATCAGATATAGCGGGTCAAATACAGCTCAGGAGAAGAAAGTTGGTGAGACTCTTTTCTTGCCAATGAACTACCAAAAGACAGAAATGGAAATGTGGCTCAAGTGGTAAAGTGCCAGCTTGAGAAAAAGTTAAGAGACCAGGGCTCAAACTGAGTTCAAACCCCAGTACTGGCACAGAAAAAAAAATAAAGAAAAGCTTTAAGAAGCTCCTAGCCCACTGTGGTGAAAGGCCAGGTCAGCTAAGTGCATGTGGCTCTTACATGTCCTCCTAGATCCTCAGGAAGCTGAGATCAGAGGATCGTGGTTCAAATCCAACCCTGGAAGAAAGTCCAGGAGACTCTGATCTCCAAGGAACCATCAGAAAACTGGAGAACATGCTGTGGCTCAAGTGGTAAGCTGAAGAGCTGAGCTACAGTGCCCAGGCCCAGAGTTTGAGCCCCATGACCAACACCTGCTTGTAGCTCACTCTGTGACTCTAGGCAGAGTACTTTCCAATGGGCCCCTGAGAGTCGGGTCTCCCAATGTCTAGGTGTCTTCAGAGCAGTCTCTTTGGCGGCCTTTGTGTATGGAACAGGCCACAGTATCAGAGAAGGGTCCCGCCTTGGGGCATGGAGGTCATCAGCCTGGTCATCAGAATGGCATCAGTCATGGGTACAGTGTGCATCTGAGCAGTAAACTGATGTCTCAGACCACGGTTCTGGGCCAGGAGGGCCAGGAGCTGCAAGATGGCACAGCAGGTAATGCCTACTCATGCGGGTATCACAAGTTTGCGACTCTGTCAGGCACACCTTGGGCAGGTGTTGAGTTGGGCTCATGAAAGACTTGTAGGCTCAGGTATCCACATCTGGCTGGCTGATGCTTGTAGCAGTCGCTATCCCAGGAGTCACAGGGCTCGGAGCCCTGCTTTCCTCTCCACTGCTTGGGGACAGATGAAGTCTTCAATCTTGGACTGACTACAAAGGAGCATCCATAGTGTCCTTCCCTTGGTCCTGTGGCCCCGTGCACGGATGGAGGGCAGATTCCATGGAACTTCCTGCCATGGCCCAGACCCACTTGGCCCAAGAAGGACTTATGGAGAAACCACTTGATCTACTTTGAGAGTTTACTATGACTATGCCTCAGGAGTGCCCCCAGTTCTAGCTCAGCTCATCATTAACAACTTCCTGTGTGTGTGTGTGTGTGTGTGTGTGTGTGTGTGTGTGTCTGTGTGTGTGTGTGTGTCTGTGTGTGTGTGTGTGTATGTGTGTATGTGTGTGAGCATGTGCATGTGTGCATGCATACCCATGCATCTTTGTGCTAGGGCTTGAACTCAGGGCCTGGGATCTGTCCCTCAGTTTTTCTGTTCAAGGCTACCACTCTACCAGTTGAACCACAGCTTTTCTTCCAGCTTTTGGGTGGTTATTTGCAGAAGGGACTCTCACACACTTTTCTAGCTGGACTGACTCTGAATGGTAATCCTCACATCTCAGCCTCCTGAGGAGCTAGGAATAGGACAGCATCAGCTAGTAGCATCTGGCCACACTTTCCTTCTTGGCTAAAACAGAGTACCTCTCTCTCAGCCAAGTACCCAGCTGCAGCTACCCCTCCTAACTCAGGCTTCAAAGGAAACATTCCCTCCCCTGAGGACAAAGAAATAGGATCAAGTTTGAGCTTTATGTTCTCCACACAGTCAGGGGCTGCTGGGAGCTGATGTGGAGGTCAGAGGATCTAGGCCAGGGCAAGTAGACAATGTGTTAGAACAGAAGAGAGTATGAGAAGACATCCTTGTACCTAGATGCCAGTGGCTCATGTCTGTAATCCTACATACTCAAGAGTGACACCTGAGGATCAATCAAGATTCAAAGCTAGCCTGGGCAGACTCTTCTCTCCAATGAATCACCAAAAACACTGGAAAGCAGAGCTACCCTAGTTCAAGTGGTACAGCACCAACCTTGTGCAAACAAGCTAATGGATACCACCGAGGCTCTGAGTTCAAGCCCTGGTAAACACACACACACACACACACACACACACACACACACACACACACACACACACTTACATGTGCACGTACACACACATACACATGGTAACATCTTTAGCAGTTGCCAGTGGCTTATACCATCAAACCCAGCTACTCAGAAGCTGAGTTCTTAAGATGGCAGCTTGAAGCCAGCCCAGGCAGGAAAGTCCACTAGACTCTTCTCTCCACTAAACTAGTAAAAAGGTTGAAAGGTGAGCTGTGGCTCAAGTGGTAGAGTGTTAGCTCAGGGACAGTGCCTAGGCCCTGAGTTCCAGTTCTGAGATATTTTTTTCTTAATAGACACCCTTTGCCATCCCCATACCCACAGGCCATACATCCATATTTTGGTTATCCTAGATCTCACTTCCACTCCTGCCACTTCCACAGCACTGCCACAAGAGGCTGGTGTGTGGCCAGCACTGGATTAAGAAGTGAACATACACAAGGGGGACATAGCCAGATCAAGGCTATTGCTCCAGAACATTGAGGTATTGGCCATACCAGTCTCTCATCCCCCAGTTCCCTGGCTATGGAATCTAAAGTCTGTGCCTCTGTATTCTGGGCATCTGAAATTGTCTAGAAGGACCTAGAGAGGCCCAGCTGGGGCTGGAAGATACTTTCCTGTGGTAAGGTACATTGACATTTCCTAGACACTGACAGATACTTCCAAGCCACCATGGCTTCACCTCCCATGTAGCCCCAGAAGATCCTTGTTTGGGCAGCCTTCAGTCAGCTGTCATGCTTGAGTTGGCCAGAGCCACTGGCAACCGCCCTTCCCCCACTCCACTACCAGCCTACAGGAAGGGACATGCAGCCAGAAGCCCAACTGAGAAAAAGTACAGGACATCACATGACTGAGTCCTCGCCCCCCTCACCCTGTTGTCAGGGGAGAACCTATGCCCGCCTGACCTGCTAACGCAGAATCCCCTGAAGGTGGCCAAAGACATGGATAACCAGACTTGGGCCCCAAAGAAAAGCTGGAATATGCAGGTCTCTGGCAATTTAAGACTCATTGTAGACCCTGGTAGTGGGCTAAAGGCAAGGTTGCTGTGCAGGAAGGGCACCAACTGAAGTCAGAAAGAGGCAAAAAGGCACCAATGAAGGGGACAGAGAAAGATGAGGGAAAAATACACACACACACACACACACACACACACACACACACACACACACACACCATGGGTAGCCCAAGGCCTCAGCAGTCCCTGAGCACCTTAACTTCCCAACCCTTGAGAAGATGGCACTACCATCCTCAGACCAACTGTAGACAAAACTCAGAAACTCTCACATGTCTGGAATGGCTCATGACACAGCATGCCATTTCCTACTGTACACACCGCTATGTAGAATACTCAGCTACCTTATTTTTATTTGTTGGTCATGGGGTTTGAAGTTTGGGCTTGTGCGCAGTCCCTCAGCTCTTCAGTTGAAGGTGCACGCTCTACCACTGGAGCCACAGCACCACTTCCGGTTTTCTGGTGGTTCACTGGAGATAAAGTCTCACATATTTTCCTGCCCAAGCTAGCTTTGAAACTCTATCCTCAGATCTCAGCCTCCTGAGTAACTAGGATTACAGTTGTGAGCCACTGGCAACTCCTGGCTTCAGTCACCTTCTCACACCCAGGGTAAACCCACCTTGTCAGGTCACAAACCACATGCAACCCTTCCCTTCAGACTTTGACACCAGCATACAAAACCATTCTGCCATGGATGGGGAGAATATAATTGACACTACCCTCCCACCGCTATTCCCATTCGCCACTCCCTGCCTAAGAAAGGCCACGACCTCTGGAGTTCTTGGTAAGGCAAAGCCCACCATGCTGTAACTTCACCCTTGGGCAAAACTGGGCAGTTCTTAGAAATGTCTGTACTCTGAGGCCAGCACCTGGTCTCCCAAACCACAGCAAACCCACTCCTTCACCATCTCTTGCAGGCAAGGGCAAGGGGTGTCTTTCTTTCTTGTTTTTTTTTTTTTTTTTGGTTGAGGGTGTTAAACTCAGGGCTTGGGTACTGTCCCTGATGATGATTTTTGCTCAAGGCCAGTGCTCTACCATTTGAGCCATGGTGCCACTTCTGGTTGGAGATTGGAGATGAGACTCTCCTGGGACATTCCTGACTGTGCTGGGGAAACAAGATACTCCCGAGTAACCAGGATGACAGCCATGAGCCATCAGCGCATGGTTTACGGTGTCTCAGACTTTAGAATTTCCAACTACTCCTCCTCTAGACACTCCCACCTAGTCACTCCTCTAGATCCCTTAGGGACAGCAAAGGGAGGCTCAGGATCTGGGTAGTGCCATAGGCACTAAAGTGCCCCTTCCATATCACTACTCCTCTCTAACCTCCCATCTGCCTCCTCTGGAAGGCATGGTCATCTGGGGCAGATCAGACCCACTAGGACTTCTGGGGCCTGCCCTGTATCCCCCTGCCCCACCCAACCGGTATCTGAGGATTTCTGGGGCCAGCTGTTCCATGTCGTGGTGGAAGATGTTGGGAGGGTTGCTGATAACTGGGTCCAGGGGATGCCAGGGCAGAAAGAGTGTCCAGCTCCCCTCTGTCAAAGAAGGAGACACATAAAAATGGATGGATCTACTAAGAGCTACAGGGCATAGCCATCCACCTGTCACCAAGGACTCTTGGAGTGCTGTTTTATGTTGACAGTCTAAGGGCTATACCTCGGGGTTTAGGTGCTATACACAAGCGTCTTTTGGTCGAGGCCAGTGCTCTTCCACCTGAGCCACGGTGCCACTTCCAGCTTTTTCTGTGTATGTGGGACCTAGGAATAGAACCCAGGGTTTCCTGTGTGCTAGTCGAGCCCACTACTGCTAAGACAGAATCCCAACCCTGGATAGCTGTTCTTCTGTAACCCCTCAGGCGTGTCTCAGGACAGTCTTGCACATCTGTACTGAGTTTCTCAGCAGCAGCTCTGGCTGAAAGTGAACATGCTCCTCTATGTTGTTCTTTATGTACAGCACCTTTGCTCTGTGTGCTTCCTGTCAGAAACTCCTTGTTAAGCAAGACCCCTTTTCAAGTGCTGCTTCTAAGAAGCCTGCTCCAATCACCCTGGCAGAGTGGGGTCTTCTCTCCTCTGCAGGATGTTGGCCTTGTCACGCTCTCCCTTCCTGCTGGTGTGGGTTGAAAGCAGATGAAGGGGAAGGTCTGGCTTTTACCACCCAATTTCTGAAGGCTCTGATACACTACCCAGGGACTGGTTCAGTATCACACTCCGTGAGAGGGCACTCGAGGCCCAGGCAGTCTGGGGGCAACAACATGGGTCCATTTCTTTGGTGGGCTTGAACTGAGGATCTGGGAGTTGCGTCTGTGAGTTTTTGTGCTCAAGGCTGGTGCTTTACCACGTGAGCCACAGCTCCACTTCTGACTTTTTGGTGGTTCCATGGAGAGAAGAGTCTCACCAGCTTTCCAGCTTATGGCTGGCTGCAATCTTTGATCCTGAGATGTCAGGATGTCAGGTGTGAACCTGAGACAGTGCCATGGACCGGCTCTGTCGGGACGACGGAGGACACCTGGTGGAGGTAACTGGAACAGGTGGGGAGATAGCAAACAGACAACTCACACACAAGAGGAGTGAATGCTGAGTGCGATTTATTGCAGAGGATAACAAGCTTTTATAGCAAAAGTCTCCATGAGAAAGGGCAAAAAGTTACACAATCTTGTTGCAAGACTTCGTTCTTGGGTGGTCACCAGCTGGTCGCCTGATCTTGTTTTTTGGATGACGAGTTATGACGATAGGCACTTGTTTTCGGCTTTACCTCTATTTTTAAGAAATACAATTGGTTTTGATGTTTATCACCTATTAACCATTAACCAGAGCATATGGGCAAAGTGCTGGACAGAAAGGCATGAACTCTAGTACTTTATTATTATTTTTGTTTAGTTTTGTACTTTATGTGTTTTAAATCTTTTCTAAGCAATTGTGCTTCTTTGCCATTCTTTAGAGGGTCCCCAATTTGTGGCCAAAAATCATGATATTCAGTATACTTAGTTAAATCTGGCCATATATCAAATTTAAGCTCATAGTGTCTTCTCTGTAACCCATTCACAAAATTTTTTACTCTTTTTCATAGAGGCCTTAACTGTCTCATAAGATCTTTCTTGTTTCTTTTTTTTTTATAATAAGCACTAGATCTAGCGAGTCTCTCAGTAAATAGAGAGTAATAGGAAGTTCTTTCTCCTAAGTAGTTTACCCAACGGTTGCCATCCTTATCATACACACCTGTAAAAGGCTATGGATCTGGGGGAAGTCTTTGGGGTCCTCTAGATAATGGAGGATTCCACCGTTTTCTTCTGATAAGTCATTGCCACCTTCCATCTAACAACCTTTTAGGAATCTTATTTAGCTTTTGGTCTAAATATCCCTCTACATCTTTCTTATCTACAGGATATCTATATGGGTCTATTGTATATGTTTCAGGATTAAAGGGAAGTCTCCAATAGCCATGCACTCTTTTTGTTTTAGCCGTGCCGACAGCTTCTTGTAAATCTCTTACAAACAATTCCTTCTGCTGAAGTGACGTCATGAAACCCCCAATACTTTTATATTTACTTATGACTTGTCTAATAGCCTCCATAAGAGGGGCTTTTAGGGTAGCACTTAACTCTGGTGAGTTAGTCATATTCTTAGGACACTCATCGGATGTTGGAGTCATCAACACTTCCAAGAAAGAGCCCTGAATAAGGGAACGTTGAGCATGAGTAAGTAGAACAAACAGCAGGAACAGTAAAAGATTAATAGGCACTCCTATACAGCGAAGAAAAGAAAAACAGGAACAGAAACATATCTTTACCAGGGGCTTGCCAGCCTTTCCAGGAGGTAGGCCTCTTTGATGCCCCATTTTCTGAGGTAGACTTCGGTGAAGTCCCATTCTCAGAGGTAGGCCTCTTTGAAGCCCCATTCTCTGAGGTAGACTTCAGTGAAGTCCATTCTCAGAGGTAGGCTTCTGTGAAGCCCCATTCTCAGGTCTTAAAGTAGGTGTTCCATGCTAAGCAGACGCCGCCGGAGTAGGCATGGCAGTGACGGGTACCAAAGCCTTTCTTTTGAGCTTCTTTTTATCTCATGTCAAGTAGCGAGCCCTAGTTAAAATAGTCATTTACAGGGGATCAAGTTCCTCTCCTAGGTCAGTTAATCCAAGGAGATGAAGTGTCTTTGGAAAAAGCTAGTCTGAATTGGCCTGGGTGAGTATGTGTGTGTGTGTGTGTGTGTGTGTGTGTGTGTGTGTAAGTTTTGGGGATACCTACTCTATCTCTCCGGTTCCTTATCCTCCCTGTGGTGAGTACAACCAGGCTCCCCACCCCAAGGAAGGCGGGCAGGGGAGGGTACACAAGGTCACATTGAGTGGAATGATCTGAATTCTATCCTTCAACTGAAGCCTGGAAAGATAATGGAGAGAAGGAGAAGTTTAGAGGAACATCAAGAGAAGCCCATTATCTTTGGATACAAGTACCAGAGAGAAGACTGAATCCATCCTTTTTGGTAGTAAGGTAACAGACGCCCATTCTTCATTTATTTCATTATTTTTTGTGAGTCCTAGGGCTTGGATTCAGGGCCTGATTGTCATCCCTGAGCTTCTTTTACTCAAGGATGAGGCTCTACCACTTGAGCCACAGCACCACATCTGGATTTGTGTGTGTGGTGGGGTGGTTGTTGCTTTATGGGAGATAAGAATCTCACAGACGCTCCTGTCCTGGCTGGCTTTGAGTCACGTCCATAAGACCTCAGCCTCCCCAATAGCCAGGATGATGTGCAGGAACCACCGACACCTGACCACCACCATCCACTTATAATCCCCTAGGGCAAGTGCTGGACCACCTGCACTGCACCCCCTTGTGAGTGGGAAGCAGACATGGGTGGGTTTGATACTTCAACAGCCTACATACCTTTGAGCATTGTTCCAGGTCAGTCTGATTGCGGCTTCCTCGTCATACACAGCAATGACTTGGCTCTGTCACAAGAACAAATGTCCCCCAGGAGGTGGCAGTTCTGGGGTCTTTCCTCTTCACACTGCCCCCACTCCTCAAAATGACACCCCAGCAAAGCGATATAGACATAGAGTGAATTCATTTTCTTATAACCAGGGTCTGGCCAGAAAGGTAACAGTGAGGAATCCCGATGCAGACCAGCCTGAGCATATATTGAGACTCTATCTCAGAAATGCCCAAGACAAAAAGTCTTGGCTCGCATGTTAGAAGACCTGACCGGCAAGTCTAAAGCCTTGAATTCAAACCCTAATATACCAAAAAGAATCAGAAGCCCTGGTGCCAGAGGCTCATGCCAATAATCCTAGCTACTCAGGAGGCTAAGATCTGAAGATCACAGCTCAACATTTAAAATAGGGTTGGCCTCACCCATCAGACATCATGATAAGACCCAAAGTCTGAACCATGAAAGTGTGCTCCATATTAACAGGGCTCTCATCCTTACTAAGTGCTGGCCATGCTCTTTGTCCCCCTGGGGAGCCACCCCCTGTGGGCTCCACCCCCAGGTCCTCCTAAGCTCCTTCTGCCACCAACCAGGCCCAAGGAAGTAGACAGCTCCAGGACATACAAATCCCTTGGTCTTATAATTTAGCAGTGCTGAGTCCCCATCAAGCATCTCACCCTTTCAGGTCCCCAGACCTCAACCACAAAGTACATGTACCCACCAAAGAAAGCACGCAGAAGTTACCAAAGGGTCCACTGCTCCTTGTTACAGCCCACTTCCACACTCACACACACACACACACACACACACACACACACACACACACACACACACACACACACACATACACACACACAACCTGCAGGGGTGGTTCATGTTTGTCTTCCATGCTACTCAGGAGGCTGATGTTTGAAGATCACAGTTCAAAGCCAGCCCATTCTGGAAAGACTGTGAGGCTCTTATCTACAGTGAAACACCAAAAATCTAGAGGTGGAGCTATGGCTCAAGTGTCAGAGCAAAAGCTTTGATCACAGAAGCTCAAGAACAGCACCTAGACCCTGAGTTCAAGGCCCAGATCTTCTAACTCCAAACACACACACACAGACATAGACACAGACACAGAAACACACACACATGCACACACACACACACATACACACACACACACACACACACACACACACACGGACAGCCCAAGGCTTCGGCAGTCCCTGAGTACAGACCCATGAACTGTCTCAATTAGGATCACATCCTACCCTCAAGAAGGTGGCACTACCGACATCAGACCTACTATAGAAAAACCAGTAAGCCTCTCACATATCTGGAATGTATCATAGTCCAACATGGCAGTTCTTAATGTACATACTGCTATGCCGAAAACTTAGCCCCCTCTTTTTTTTGTAGTTGGTCATGGGGTTTGAACTCTGGACCAGGGTGCTGTCCCTCAGCCCTTCAGCTGAAGGTGAGCAATATCCCACTTGAGCCACAGCACCAAATCCTGTTCTCTGGTGGTCCATTGGACATCAAGTCTCACAGACTTTTCTGCCCAAGCTGGCTTGGAACCATGGTCTTCACATTTCAGCCTTCTGAGTAGCTAGGATGACAGTTGTGAGCCACCAGCGGCTTCCGGCTTCACCTCATCAGGCCACAATCTTCTTTCAACCCTTCACTTCAGACTTTGTCACCCAGCATCCAAATCCGTCCTTCAATGGAGAGAATACAGACACAATAATCCCACCCCTGCACCCATTTGCCCACTCCCTGCCTGCCACAGTCCAAGTCCTCTTGAAGCTCTGGCTTCAAACTGGGGCAAACGGGGAGTTCTTAAAAATGTCTGTACATTGAAGCCAGCAGATGGTCTCCCAAACAAAGCCTCTCCCACACACACACCTCCACCATTTTGCTTTCTTTTTTCAGTTGTGGGGCTTGAATTCTGGGCCTGGGTGCTGTCCTTGAGTTTTTCAGCTCAAGGCAAGCACTCTACTATTTGAGCCACAGCACCACTTCCAGTTTTCAAGTGGTCCGTTGGAGATAAGAATCTCAGGGTCTTTCCTGCACATGATAGCTTTGAACCATGATGCTCAGATCTCAGCTTCTAAGTACCTAGGATGGCAGCCATGAGCTACTGGCACCTGGCCAAAGATAATTTTCCATCCTTTTCATCCTATCCCCTCAGGAGACTGATATCTGAGGACTACAGTTGGATTCCACCCATGGCACAAAGTCCATTAGAACTTTTTTCTACAATTAAACACCCAAAAAAGTTGGAAGTGAAGCTTTGGCTCAAATGGTAGAGTGCTAGCTTTGATCATCAAAGACAAGGGATAAAACCCAGTCCTTAGTTTCAAGCTTTTTCTAGCAAAGACCCACCCAAAAAGGGAAGCAGGTTGGTACACGGGAGCTCAAAGTTCACACATAATACTCAGGACTCCCAGAACAGACCCCATCCGGCTCTGATTCTCTAGATTCTATGTCCTACATCATGGCAGTCTTAGATGGGACTGACCATGCACCAACTTAGGATGTTGAAGTACAATCTCATACTGAGGATCCCCTGACCTTATCAAAGACTCAGGATCTCTCATTCTCCTACCTTGACACTGGGCAGCAAGGTGAGTTGCAGTTATCCAACCACAGGATGTGAATATGAAAGGATTTCTCTGCCAGGGACTCCAACTGGAGGGGCTCTAGGTCCCTCTCTCTCTGGAAGAAAAGTGCTGGTCCATCCCAGGAATGTTCCTAGGTTGTAAGTATCCTCAAAGAAACAACCCTGCTCAGAGCCCAGTGCCTCTTGTTTTCCCACCAGCCTCTATCCAAGCCTGCCCCACCTTCAGTCAGCCCTTTCTGAATCCCAGATATGCCATGTAGACTAAAGGTTGAGCCAGCAAAGAGACCCACCTCTGCCTCTGAGAATGGCAGTCACGTGGTCCTAGTGCCCTCTACAGGAAGTCTCGAAGTAACTCAGGTCTCCACTCCTTCCTCATTCCCTGACTCTCCTGTGCCAGTGACCCACTTACCTCTGTCTATGGTGGCGGAATAAACACCGGGAGTGTCATCTTCTGATTGAGCCAACGAAAGTCCCAGTCCCCAAGGATGTACTGCACAGGCATCCTGCAGTGGACAACAGCCAGGCAGTCAATGGTGAACCCAAGGTTCCAGGACTCTTAATAGAAGTGTGGCTGGGTCAAAGACTCTATAACTGGTGGTCTATAGTGTCAGGAAAGGTCATGGCTCCAATGTCCTGAAACACCTGATCTTGGATCTTCCTACCTCTTCCCTCAACCCAACACCTCCCTAGCCCTTAGACAATTTCTTATTATCTGTCCAGGAAGTAAACTTGCTGGAGCTGGGATAATTGAAACCTGGTGACCCGCCCTGAGCCCTAGGTCCTTCCTGAGGCTGCTTCCCCCTGCAGTTGGTGACCACACAGCTCCTGGATGTCATGAAGTTGCTGAAGGGTCAGTGGCTTAATCCTACATACTGGCTATAGGCTCTGAAATGTTACCCACAGAGATTGTGAGTGGTTGGCTTTCTTGATCCAGGGACTCCAAACCAAGGCTCGCATGCTCCCTTCTTCCTTCCTTTCCTCTTTTTTTCCCTTCGTCCTTCCTTCCTCTCTCTCTGTTTCCTTCCTTTGTCTCGCTCCTGGCCTTGAATTCAGAGCCCGGGTGCTGTCCCTGAGCCTTTTTACTCAAGGCGACCAGTCTACAGCTTGAGGTACACATCCATTTCTGGCATTTCTGGCAGTTGGAGATAAGAGTCTTATAGTCTTTCCTGTCTGGGCCTTAAGCCTTGATCCTCCCATCTCAGCCTCCTAAGTAGCTAGGATGACAGGCATGAATCCCCAGCATCCAGTTCAAACCAAGGTTTCTTCATGTGCTGTGGAACCAGCACCAGAACCTTTCATCATCTATGACCCCCACTCCCTTACTCCCTTGAGCATGGCGCATACTGTAACTCTTTGTTGGATTACTAAATGAGCATCTGTCTATGACAATATTATAGAAAAGTCCCATTCAATTCATGTAAGTATCCTGGGGGAGGGCGGGGGGAGGCAAAGCCTGATGTAGCTCTCCCACAGTTCTCCCTCATCCCTCTTCCCACTCTCCTGATGCCACCACACTTAACTGTTTTGGCTCCCAGGATGTGAGCCACGATGTGCTCGTTGGATTCTGGGGCCATTGGGATGCCTATCTTCTCAAAGATCTCTGTCCAGTGGCCGACCAACTCTGTGGCACTCCATGCCCCCTCAGGTGTGAATGAGGTTGCCGTGAGCTGAACCCCTGGCTCAAGTGGCCTCCTTTCCTCTCCGTGGGGCCAGACAGGATGGTCCACTATATCTGGCCCCAAGTTTCATGTTACAGAGAAAGGATTCTCGAGGCATCCCAGATCTCTAAATCTCCCACAGTCCATTGCAGGTGCTGAAAATCATCTCTGCTCACAGCTGGCAGGCTGGGGATGGTGAGGTCACTCTCTGCTCCCCATGACATCCTTGACTGTGGTGATCACCCTAGAGAGAGCTGTAGAAGAATCAGCAGCTGCCAGAGAAAGGCAGTCAAGGCACGACATTCATAGCAGGAGACCATCTGGCTTGGGAACTCTGTGTGTTCCACTTTGAACTTCACTGTCTGACCGCTGAATTGGTTCATGTAATTTGACCCATGAACCCAGGCATTAGTGGAAATTGCCAGCTTCAAGAAAAAAAAAACCTGGAAAAGGTGGCATATCACTTGTCCCAATCAAACTTAAAGGGTTCCAAAGTCAGTGGTCCCCTTTTCCTTCCAGACAGCCTACAGCAGGTTACAGAAACTGGCATTCAGAGAGCTCTAGCTAACTGCCACGGTATGATACCGAACAGGCTCCAGGAGGGGAAACTTGCCTACCACTGTCCAGCTGGAAACGGCCCAGGTGGGACACGGATTGGAGACTACAGGACTCTAGGGAGGACTACACATGGATGCACTGCCCCAGGAGGGAATCCATGCCACCAGAGGGGGCCCAGAGCCCTCTGCCCAGATGCCCACAGACACCGTCAATGTCCTGGGTAAGGTTCTCCTCTCATCCTTGGTTGTGGTGAACCATCTGCCATGTTACACCGTTCATCACTCCCCAGACACTCCTAGCTTCACAGCCCTTGCCCTACTCCCACCCATCTCATTCCTTAATTATGTTTGGCAGGCACATTCCCAACCCTTGAATTAGCTCCAACTATACACATGAGAGCAGAGTGTCTGGCTGGAAGAGTGTGGCTGTGGTCACACTGGCCTCATGAGCCTTCTGGCTGAAGACAGGACAGGTGTCCACTCTGTTCTGTGGTTCACACAGGCCTCCTAGGGAGTCCAGGCAGGTCCAGCAGCTACTGTGGCTGCAAGAAAGTGGAAGAGGGAGGTGGAAAGAGGTGGAAAGGAACATATACTGAAACCTTCCCCAAAGGAGCCATGAAATGGTGAAGGAGAAAACAAAAATTGTGGCTGAGCTCATACTGGGCATTATGAAAAAAGAACAACAAATACACACATACACACAAATAAACTGCTTTTGCTCTTTTTAGACATGATGACTTAAATATACTTTCATTTTTCTCATCTCCTAATCTCCCAACACACACAAACACACACACACACACACACACACACACACACACACACACACACACACACACACACACACACACACACACACACACACACATCTAAACCGGTCACAAAAGACTCACCATGCAGCACCTGCAATTTGCCAACTTCACTGATCTGAGCCCAGTCAGGCTGTACGAGGAGAAAGATGATCGAAATGTCCCTCCCTCCCTCCCTCTCTCTCTCTCTCTCTCTCTCTCTCTCTCTCTCTCTCTCTCTCTCTCTCTCTCTCTCTCTCTCTCTCTCTCTCTCTGTCTCTCTCTGTCTCTGTCTCTGTCTCTCTCTCATACACACACACACACACACACACACAGAGAGAGAGAGAGAAAGAGAGAGAGAGAGAGAGAGAGAGAGAGAGAGAGAGAGAGAGAGAGAGAGAGAGAGAGAGAGAGAGAGAGAGAGAGAGAGAGAGAGAGAGATTCAGAGCAGTGCCTCTCCTGAGTTTTTTAGTTCCTCATCTGGGCAATGTACAAGCTCGAGCATGGCAGTTCCCTTGTCAGAACCAGGGGCTCCCACCCAAGGGGATCACTGCTCTAATAATGCAGAACCACCCTGCCTCTGGCTTTACCAAGGGCCAGACCCTTCCACTGGGAACAACCAGCCTTGACTCCCCATTCACAAAAACCCTAGGCCCGGACACTACGTGAAGGAATCCCGAGACAAGTGACTCCTCAGAGCCCGCACGAAAACAAATCAGGCAGTTCTGGTGCCTCCAGAGAGGTGTCTGACTTGGGGTGGGAGCGTTGTTAGGGAATTTGATGGAGTCTTAAAGGCTACATACATGGATGGATTGCCTACTTCCAGCCTAGATGCTTCTGGGCTAACTGGCGGATTCTTGGGGAGGACTAGGAGACCAGAAGGACCAGGAACACCAGCAGAAGCTCTCAATGCTGGGAAATGTGATCACCCTGTGAGTACTGGGGGGGGGGCAGGATAGGTGTGTGTGTATCAGAGGGGGTGTGTTCCTCCCAGATAGTCACCCTCTGAACCCCTGTGCCCTCACCTCCCTAGTGGGTTCTTCTGGGACCCTCCTCAGGTGAAAGGGTGACCTAGCACAGAAGACAAGGGCTCACACAGCAAGGGGGGCCTATCCCCTGCATCCAACACCCCCCACCCCCAGCAAAAAGGAAAAGACCCGAGAAGGCAGGTGTGGAGGTGCTCCTCCCCACATCTGACTAAAGCCACTAGGTTCCCACCAGGGAGAGGAAGGGTGCAGATGTGGCTTCCACTGCTCTAGGCCAGGGTTTCTGTGGTGCTCTCTCCTCACCAATCCCTGTATCTGCCCTTTTCCTGGCACACTGGCTGCTAGGAATTGGGGTGGGATCCTTGGGTGACACCCACCCCCCTCTCCTGGGGCACATTTGTGGCAGAGCCAGGGTGGACTGTGGGGTGCAGAGGAGGTGCAGGCAGGATGGGAGAGAGTAGGCTGGAGGCGGGGGTCTGGGTCTGCGGGGGAGGGAGTGAGGAGGTTCGCTGGGTGTGGGAGTCACCAGGTGTGGTCCCATTGGGCGGCCACTCACGCGTGCTGCTGGGAGAAGCTGTAGGCAATGGTTCTGGGTGCATCCAGGCCCGGAGTGCAAGGACCAAGGGCAGGGACCAGGTCAGGCCTCATGCAAGGCAGGGACCCACCATCTCTGCTGGGAGATTGCTTAAGGGGCCGCCTATCAGAGCAGGCAGAGCCATATTTGAAACTCAGTGCTGCTGGGAGGGAGCCGGGGCACCTGCACGGGGCTGTGCTTTCTGCCACCCCTGCCTCAGCTGCCATCACAACCACCACCACCTCTGCCTCAGCTGCCTGCTTCCGCTGCCTCCACCACAGAAGCCACCACCGTGCTTCCCGAGCCAGGACCTCAGATTCAGGGCAGCCATGGCCGCCATGCCCTGTGGGGCTGCCCGCAGTGATGTGCCTGCCTTGCTGGCTCCTGGTGCTCTGTGCTCCTGTCCAGGACTGCACTTTGTTTGCAGCAGCCGCCAGCCGCTGGAACGGCTTCCCCTTGTGCTTGTGCTTGCTCTTCTCTCTGCTCTTTCTCTCTCTGCACCCTGCTCCACTCCTGGGCCACCACACAGGGGTGCCTACTCTCCCCCCATTGCTGCCATCACAGTGTACCCCAGGGCCCCACCCCCTCCTCCACTTGGCCATGCCCACTCCTCCCTTAAGCCATGCCCCCTACCCATAGATGCAATCACAGCCCTGACTGGGCTCTAAGGCTACCAGGCCATGGCAATTGCATTATCACCTCAGCTCAGCACGCTCCCCCAACCCCAGTACCTTCCCCAGGGATCGAATCTCCCCTCAGCTCCACCCCTGGAAGAGACTCTCCTCCATCCTCCTTCACTCCACACACTAAGAATGTGCATGGTGACCCTTGTGTGTGTGTGTGTGTGTGTGTGTGTGTGTGTGTGTGTGTGTGTGTGTGTGTGTGTGTGTGATTGTTGGGGATAATTACTTCTCAAGGACTCAGAACATAGCACTCTTTGGGATGACACACAGCACACTTCCAAAAACAGCACAAAGCACCCTGTGTAAAGGACTCAGCACACAGCTCCCTTTGAAGGACTCAGCATATAGTACCCTGTATAGAGTACTCAGCACACAGCACCCTTTGAAAGAGGGAGTCCATAGCTTGCAGTGTAAAGGACTCAGCACATTGCATGCTTTGAAAAACTCAGTACATAGCACAGTTTCCCAGGGGCTCATTACACAGCACCCTCTGTGTTAAGACTCCACACATAACCCTTTGAAAGGCTAAGTACAAAGCACCCTTTGTAAATCACTCATTGCATAGCACCCTTCGAAGAACTCAGCACATAGAAGAATTTTGAAGGTTTCAGCACATACCGCACTATGGCAGGACTCAGCACATACCACACTGTGGAAGCACTCTGCACACAGCACCATTTGAAAGACAATACTGAGCACCCTGTGTAAAGGACTCAGCACACAGCACTCAAAAAACTCACCACATCCCTCTCTTCTCAAGAGCTCAGCACATAGCAGGACCCTTTCAGATGAATTAGCACACCACATCTTTTGAAGGACTCAGCATACAGTACGTTGTGTAATGGACTCAGCACACAGCACCCTTTGAAAAACTCAGCACTGCCCACACTTCTCAGGGACTCCACACATAGCACCCTATGTGATGTCTCAGCAAACAGCACCTTTTGGAGGACTCAGAACAAAACCCCCATGTGGGAAAGACCCAGCAAATAGCACCCTTTGAAGGACTCAGTACATAGCTGTATGTTACAGGTTCAGCTTTCATTAGAATTAGGGTGCTTTCTTCAGTATCCCCATTCTTTAGAAACACTTCACAAATCCTACTAGTTCACATTTAGCCAACCTGTGTTTTATGGGGGAGGGTTGGCTGGGGGTCTTGAACTCAAATTTTGGCGGCCCTGTCCCTGAGCTCTTTGGTTCAATGCCAGAGCTCTACCACGTGGAGGCACAGCTCCAATTTTGGTTTTTTGGGTTGTTCTTTGACAGGTCTTATGGTGATAAGGAAGACCAAGTTGGGGTGTCTGTGTGCAAAGGCTCTTAGCTCAACCTGGAGCTGGCCTCTCTCTTTCTTGTGCCCCTGGGAAGCTAGGCCTCCTGGAGCTCTCTTGGCCTAGGGTGGAACAGACTTGCTCTGGCATCAGCACTCAGGGTGAACAAAAGTCAGCTTGGCCCTGGTCACTTCTTAAAATTGAACTTTAGAGGACAATGTCACGGGGCCGCATGTCCCGCAACTGGCCACCAGGAGGCAGGAGTGTCCCGCCATAGGGATTCTACCTGTGAGTTGTGTTACTTTTGCTTCCCTGGGGTCTCCATCATGCTTCCAAGTCACCCTGGACAGGAAAATCCTTGAGACACTTACCTACAATTAACAATCGAAAGGCAAGTGGGGCTGTGGTTCAAGTGGCAGAGCAGTAGCCTTGAGCAAGAAATCTCAGAGATAGAGATAGAGCCTAGGCCCTGAGTTTACACACACACACACACACACACACACACACAGACACACACACACACACACACACTACATGCATGGAAAATCAGAGATTTCTACACCGCAATCTTTGGGTATTCTCTACTTTTCCCCCACTAAGCCTGGTGGCTGCTGGCCTAGGTGTCTGATGCATACACTGCTACCTGGCATCTTTAATTTTGGGAACAGAATGGGTAGAAGGTCATGCTTCTCCGATCCCAGCTCCTTGATTGGGTCATGTTCTATCCAGGCCCTTTGGGCCTCCTTTACAAAATTGCCAAGATGCCTTCAAAAGTCATCACATACTGGACACTGGTGGCTCATGCCTGGCATCCTAGCTACTCAGGAAGCTGAGATTTGGAGGATCACAGTGCCAAGACAGCCTGGGCAGAAAGTGTGTGACACTCTTATCCTCGATGAACTGTCAGAAAACAAAAGTGGTCCTGTGGCTCAAATGGTAGAGTGCCAGCCTTGAGAATAAGAGCTCAGGTACAGTGTTCATGGCCAACAACAAGGAAAGGCTTTGCATGTTGGCTTTGGGATTGGCATTGGCCAAATATAATTGGAATTTTCAAGTGTTCCACGAGAAAGCAGTGCCTCCTTTAGTCCCGTGCTGGTCCATCTTGTCTCACCCCCTGGTGTTGTCCATATTTTGGGTCAGCATGGCTCTGGATGGAAGGGAGGGCTCCAAGGAGGAAGATCCCAGAGCAATCACCGCATCTCCTTCTGCCATGCTCATCCTGCTGCTTCTGCTCTTTGCCACAGACCTTCTTCCTGGAATCCATCCATGAGGTCATCACCGCCAACATAGTGGTGAGTGGTGGGTTTGGCCTAACTCAGGGCAGTCAGAGGTGGAAGTAGGTCTGGGATTAGGAGCTTCCACCCTGAGTGTGGGCTGAGCCCAGGGTTGACCTTTATTTCATCCTGAGCCTTGCATTGGTGGGAAGTCAGTGTAGACTCCACATTGAGTCAGGTAAATTGGAATCTGGAGGACCCCTTGTGTGGGGGAGGATGTGGGGCTCAGGGGGCCACTATTAATAGTCCTCTCTTGGTACTCCCCTCTCCCTCCCTCATCCCTCAATGGTACAAGAGAAACTTCAAGTAAGGGTTTGGGAATAGGGGGCGGAGAAGTATTTTGGTGTGAACCAGAAGTGCTTCATATTAATCCTAGCCCCTACTTCTTATTTATCTGAGGAATGGCCATATGGGTTTGGGAGGGATGAATCATCCTAGCTGAGAATGTGGCTCAGTGATAGAGTGGTCACCTAGCATGACTGAAGCCCTCGGCTTGATTCCACACAGAAAAAGTTGGAAGGGGAAGTGGGGCTCAACTGGTTGAGCACCAGCCTTGATCAAAAAGAGCTCAGGGACAGTGGCCAGGCCCTTAGTTCAAGCCCCAGTACTGGAAGAAAAAAATCTTTGTTGGAGGCTTTTTTCCCCTCTGAAAACAATTTATTCTTTGTGATAAGCATAACATGGGTCCCTTCCCTCGCCACCAATGGGCCATTAGATGTCCCTTGAACTTGGGCCACCTCCAGGGAGCTTCTACCCTACCCGACCCCCAGTTTAACCTTCCCATCACCCAGCAGATGGAGGCCTGAGAGAAGGCCACCTGACCACCTAATTCCGGTGGCTGCCAAGGCTTTTGAGAGTCAGTATGTCATATGGAGAGTCATTATCTGCGTCAGTCTACAGAAGAAAGAGAGGGAGTGCTCCTCACCTGAGCTGTGGGCAGATCTGTATCTGGGGCATCTGCAGCAAGATATGCTCCTTGGGGGAGTCCTCTATGGTGATGAGAACCCTGACCTATCCTCTGGCAGTTTCCACGCTGTCTTCAAGTTGCAATTCTTCAAAACCTTTCTGCTCCTCCCTTAATTTACCCACCACAGGCCCTGATGCATCTGAAGCAGCTTTGGTGGTGTGGCTCAGCCTGTGTTGCATCTGGAGCCTGCTGTCCATGCCTTCCTCTGTGAGGATCAACAGCAGCTCCTGTAGCACTCTCCTCTTCTCCATCTTCTCCTGGAACAGCCAGCACACACACTTGGCTTTCTCCCAAAACAGCTCATTCAGGACCAACATCTGCTCTTTACACACCACGAGGGACTCCTCAATTGTTTGGATGTGTGCTGACAGCTGGCTGCATCGATGGTGGAGCTCACCTGCTGGATTCTGGAAGTCCACCTCATCAGGCAGGTTGTGGATGAATCAGATTTTCTTCTTGGACGCCCATGTGTCGTGCTTCCCATCCCCATGATTGCTGTGGTGGCAGCTCATGGGGCAGGGGGCTGTAGCTCCAGCTCAGTCTGGCACTGAGCTGCCAGTAGGGCCAGGTGCCTACAGCTGGCCCACCGCTCCTGTGGTATGATTTCCCCCCTGTTGATCTCAGCCTCAGTGTGTTAACAGAGCCTCATCCATCTACCAGGCAACATGGAATGTGGGCGTAGCCACAATTCTTGTATCCCACTGGTCAGAAAGAAACATGAAATAATGGGGGTGTGGGCAGAATCCTGTGATGCAGGCAGAATGGGCAGAGTTAAGATGATAGTGGCTCCCCCAGCCCCTTTCCCAGGGAACTCTGTCCAATTCAGTTGGGGACAAGAGGGTGACCTGCTCGAGCCGGATGTCTGCACAGATTATTGTGTATGTCCATTTGTTTCTAGTTTTGGACCTTGAACTCAGGATCTGGCACAGTCCCTGAGCTGCTTTTGCTCAAGGCTAGCCCTCTACCACTGGAGCCACACGGCTCTACTTCTGGCTTTGTTGGCATTGAAGTTGGACAGGGGTTTCAAGGACTTTCTGGCTTAGAGTGACCATGATCCTCCTATCACAGCCTTGTAAGTATCAAGGAGGAGCCACTGGTGCCTGCCTCATTATTGGTTTTGCTGATGTTCTTGGACACACCCTTGAGTTCCCTATCCTCAGGTTTAAGTGGTGGGAGCTGGAGCCCACAGTTGGAATCCTGTTCCTGCCACTTCCAAATGCAGGAGATCCTAAGAAACTCATTCCTATCCATATGAATACCAATGGAATGTGATGTATGTTGTGATTGAATGGGCAGTTCTTGCATGATTCTAGGATAAAATTATACACGATTGTATTCTAGCATACTGATCAATTTTATTAATACTTTATGAAGCATTTAAACAATCACATTTATTAAATGGAGGCAGAATGAAATACCGAAGAATTGGGCATCACATAGTAGAGAGATGCCATTTTTTCTGCCCAGACTTTCTTTACTTAATTGCTATATAACATTTTCTAAATGTACTTTGGTATATGCAAGTAGGATATATTATACTTGATCTGGAAATCAATTATTCAAACTGTTTTTTTTTATCAAAAATGCTTATAGCATAATAAAGAGTTAAATCCAAATTATGTATATTTGAAGACAATGCTTGGTTAGTCCTCTTCTCACATTACCCATTCCCTTCTTGAGAATAATACACATGGTAAGGAAATGCTTAGAATGTTTTGGAGAAATAGGTTGACTTTAAACCAGAGTTACTCTATGTTGCATTTTGTTTACTTTATATCTAGTAAAGCTAAATTCTTACCTTATCATTTTCCTTAGGCTTTATATTCAGGTTTAATCTCTGATGGGCAACAGATAAAGATATAAACATTTTTTAACAGTTGTTAAATTTAGGCTGAGGAATCTAGTTACAATTATGCTCATGCAGATAGGCCTCATCAGTCATGAGACCATGATACCAAAATGTTAACCAATGCTTATTGGTGTCATGCTTATGACATTTTGTGTATTATAAACAGTGGTTATTACTATTTATTTTGTAATCAACATCATTTCATGGGTTAGGAATTGATGTGAGACATTATACTCAGAACTATATTGAAGGAGGAATCCAAAATTAGTTACCAAGATATAGACTTAACGCAATGTTTTTAAAATGCAAGTGAAAGAAATAATTTATGAAAAAGTCAACATTTACAATAAATACAGAATCAGTATGATTGATATTTTCTTTTATCCCAGTTGCAATACGGCTTGCATGATGACTTTTCTGGTTATATGTTTAGTTAGGACTTGATATTTAGTTGAAGTTCTGTTTTTTCATATATTCATTTGTCAGATCAAAGAGGAAATTAATTCCATGCCAGAGTCAACATCCATAATAATGTTACAGTTGTATCCTGCTACTTTGCCAAAGTTTCAAATGAGCATGAGTATCTTGGGTCTTTTTTGGATCTAACTAAATATGTATGCAATTTTGTCAGTAGTAGAAAGATTTTTTGACCACCATTTATTAAACTATTATTTTCCAGAAACAACTACTCTCTTTTCATGAGAGTAGTTATTTTCAGGTCATGGGGCCTGAACTCTGAGCCTGAGCACTGTCTCTCAGCTCTTCAGCTCAAGGCTAGTGCTCTACCACTTGCGCCACAGCACCACTTCCGGCTTCTTTATTTTTGCTTATGTGGTGCTGAGGAATCGAAACCAGGGCCTCATGCATGCAAGGCAAGCACTCTACCACTGTGCCACCATACCAGCCCTTTTCATGAGATTTTTAATATCATTTATTTCATGGGTTGATATTTTCCTTTAAATAACCCACATTCTGTCTGCTACAAAGTGTAATTTGGAGTAGTTTTAAATTTTGTACACTCAGGTACACTGCTCAGATTCTACTATTTACATATTTTGTTCTTGTTAAATCAGTAGGATTTAGGTCTCAATATGGATACTATTAGACTTATTCATTGCATTTCTGAATTTTTTAAGATGTCATGATTTTGGTTATTTTATTCTCTTAAATATATTCAGATCTCAATCCACTTACAGTCACATTTATTTTAAACAGTTTGATCCATTCAAGGGATTTGCTATATTAGGTTCATCTACATGAATTTAATTACAAATGAACACAACTGTATTTCTGAGACACAGTTATCTTTATGGTTCTAGTCAAGGGTAACATGTATTTGAGGTTTTTGTGCTTAAAAATAACTGGGCCCAACATATTTTAGTTCCTGAGGGCGTTCTAATTTGTTGGTTGTTTTTCCAGCTGTGGTGACTTCAACATATGTGTGCATTTTATTTCAATTGTTTTGTGTCTATATTTTGTTTCATATAACAGAAAGTACAAAAAGAATAAGTGATTTAGAACTTTTCGAAATAGAGTTCTAAGGGAGATACTTGAAGTTTTGTGACATCTGGGACTGGATAGGTCTTGTTAGTGGAGGGGGTAGTAGAATAACAGAGACATTGACATGATTTGAATCTTCCTCTTATTGCCTCACTATTTCATATAGTAATACTTCAAAGTCTTTAGTGGAAAGAAAATAATTTTGTTTGTATGAACTCAGAATTTTTGCTTTAATTGGGACACACTACACATTTATAATTGATTTTAACTCTAAAACCCTCTTCCCTTCTTTTAAAATTACAGATGTGAATTTATAATGCTAAAATAGCATCTACTAATTTATATGAAATAATCCAAAATATTTTCGCTTCACACTATATGTAATATAGACTGTAATAATCGTGAGTAATATAGTACGTAATAACTGACTTTGGGGAAAGTCAATTACAGTGGATTTTGTGAGATACTGAGTAATAGTAAAAATTATATTTGATTCTATTGAAAAGTTCACAGCTACATCTAAAAATAACTCATAGTTATAAACTAATGCTAAAAAGTAAGATTGTAGCCTCCTCCTTTGTTTCCCCTTCCCATCCCACCCTCCCCACACCCCCCCAAACAGCTCTCCCACCCCACCAAAGTTGTAAAGTTCATTTTTGACATAACGATTTATTCATCTCATTGTTGCAATAGGTCCACCTGAATACTTATTTAAACGATTTGTTTTTCCCTTCCCCTCCACAAATTATAACAACATCAAATACAGTGAAAGCAGAGGTTATACCATGGGGAGGGACATACAAAGCAACAAAGAAATAATCTTATAAATGTGTTAGAAACACATGCATGAAAGAAAAAAACATTTGAATACATATCTTAGGGTTCATTTCCCTAACATCAACTTATCTGACCTTTTCTGCTTGACTCAGACATATACTACTTATTGCAAATAAGGGAAATCATGGGACCTAAGTTTCATTGGGCCTGGCTTACTTCACTTAATATAATTTTTTCCAAGACTTTCCATTCCCTAACAAATGGGGAAATGCCATTCTTTCTGATGGAGGCATAGAATTCCATTGTGTATATATACCACATTTTCTTGATCCATTCATCTACTGAGGGGCATCTGGGTTGGTTCCATATCTTAGCTAGGGTAAAGGTAATTAAGGCTGCAATAAACATACTTGTGCTGGTAGCTTTAGTGTGGTCTTGTTTGTGAACATTTGGGAAAATGCCCAAAAGTGGGATTCCTGTGTCATAAGGGAGCTCTATGTGGAGTCTTTTGAGGAACCTCTTTACTACTTTCCAAAGTGGTTGAACAAGTTTACACTCCCACCAACAATTCAGTAAGGTTCCCTTCTGTCCACATCCGCTCCAGCATCTGTTGTTATTAAAGTTCTTGATTATAGCCATTCTAACTGGGGTGAGGTGGTATCTCAATGTGGTTTTGATTTGCATTACTTTTATGGCTAGAGAAGTTGAGCATATCTTCATGTGTCTAATGACAATCCTTCTTTCCTCTTCAGAGAAATTTCTCTGTAAGTCTTTAGCCCACTTATTTATTGGGCAGTTGTTTCTTTGAAAATTTGTTTTTGGGGGATTTAATTTTTTGAGTTCCAGTTATATTTTGGATATGAGACCCTTATCTGTTGTATGGCTAGTGAAGACCTTCTCCCAATCTGTGGGCTTTCTATTGATCTTGCTAGCCATGTCCTTTGCCATGCAGAAGCTCTGCAATTTCATGCAATCCCATTTGTCCAACCTTTCTTTTATGTGTTGTGTTTCTGGGTCTCTATTAAGAAAATTTTGGCCTGTGCCAAGAGACCTAGGGTTTCTCCTATTCCATCCTGTAAAGTTTTCAGAATGTCTGTTTGACTCCGAGGACTTTGATCCATTTGGAGTTGATTCTGGTGCAGGGTGATATATAAGGATCTAGCTTTAGTTTTCTACAAGTAGTTAACCAATTTAGCCAACATCATTTACTGAAGAGCCTGTCATCAAGTTTGTAATATAACAACGACATATACAATTTCAATTTCTTCTAATTCACTATGAGGATTCTGTAATAGCTAGTGGATCCAGAATTATCTGTGGGAGCCATTAATCTTTGTAAATTCTTGGCCTGGCCCACCGGAGAGTGTGGGGAATGCCACCAAAGGTGAAGGTGTGAAGCCTCACTTGGTGAGCTGTCAAGAAGTGATTGAACATTGGGCAGTTTGGAAAGTGATAGTTGAAAACAGGCAGAAGACCCGTTTGAGTGAGGAGAGGTCCAACCTATATATAAGTTGCATTTTTAGAGCATTGGAATGGGATATAAAAATGAGAGCTACCTGGATGGAAGAAAGTGGTAAGGCAGCAGGAAGGGAAAAGCCTGAGAAGAGAGGAAGCAGAAAAGTGGTCATTAGGGCAGAGTAGTGTAGGCCTGTGGAGACTGGAGAGGCCTGAAGAGAAGAAGGAAATGGTGGAAGGGAAAAAGAGAAAGACCAGAAAGGAATGACAGGTCTGTACTGAAGGAGGGAGTAATGGAAAAGTTAAAAGCCTTGCCCATTGAGGTTTGGAGCTTTGGAGATCATAATTTTTTGGCTGGTGGTTTGCAGACCAATTAAGATAGGGCAGGGCTGCCCATTGGAGGTCTCAGGTTTGGAGGTCAAGGCTGATCTTGGACCTGGTTATCCAGTCCAGGATAAGGTAATCACAGTCTCCTTTCTAGTGTAAATTGGATTATTATATTAAATTTGACTCAATGGTTTGTCTCCTTGCCTTAGAGGTAATAAGTACGCAAGTTCACAGAAAGAGCTTCAAGTCTCAAAGGCCATGAATTTTTTAAGATGTGTTGTGGCCATAATAGGTTTGTAAAAACACAATGGGACAGTGAAATAACAATGCCAATACCACAATATCATCTCAAAATAATGCTTTGATACCACAATTAGTTGTTGATACCATTCTCATGATGAGGTCACAATAAGTGTGTGATGTCACAATAGGTTCATGATGTCAGAGTGGCATGGGATATCTCAAATGTCATTAATTGATAATGAATATATGAGCATAAAAAGGGACTGTAATGTTTCCAAAGGCATGTGTTGTCACAAATGTGATGCTGTTTTAACAGCTTTGTGATGTCACAATGTGACACAATGGTCATGACATCTGGCAGTATGATGTCATAAGGGATTTCTGATATCACATGTCATACCAGAAATATGTGATTGAAAACAGATTATGAGCTCACAAAGGCCCTACTATATGACAATGGCAGCATGTCACAAAACTTACAAGGACAGGACTGGTTGTGAAGGCACAGCAGGTTAATAATATCACAATGGCAATGTGATGTCACAAAGGATTGTGATATCACATTGGTTATATGGTCAAAATGGGTTTCTGAAACAGAATGAATTCACAGAATCGGCCTTCACACTGTTAAGTCATAACAATGTCAGTGTGATTTATAATGCTATGATGCCATTGTTGTTTAGTGATGTCACAATGAACTGATGGTGTCATAATGACAATTTGATGTCACTGCTGATTTATGAAGTTACAATGGTTATGAGGTCACATTATGTTTCTGATATCAACACACATGTCAAATTTGAAATAGAATGAAAAAGCCGGGCGCAGGTGCCTATAAACCTAGCTACTCAGGAGGCTGAGATCTGAGGATCGCAGTTCAAAGCCAGCTCAGGCAGGAAAGTCTATGAGACTCTTATCTCCAATGAAAACCACTAGAAAACCAGAAGTGGCTCTGTGGCTCAAGCGATAGTTTGCTCACCTTGAGCTGAAGAACAGGGACAGCACCCAAGCCTAGAGTTCAAGCCCCAGGACCGAAAAAAAAATTAAAAACAGGCATTCATAATCTTATTATAACATCACAATGGTAGTGTGATCTCATAATGCTATCTTGTCATTGTAGATTTGTGATGTCAAAAGTAGTTGATGCTGCCATAATGACAATATTATGTCACACTTGTGATGTCACAAAGGGTTTGTGATGTTACAATGGCATGTTTGATATCAATTGTCAGTTCACAATGAGGTTATAGTTACACAAAGGGACTGTGATGTCACAAAGGCCATGTGTTTTTTCAAAGATGCTAAGAAGTCCTAATAGGTTTGGGATGTCACAATGTGATAGTGATTGTCAAATGGCAATGAAAGCTCACAATGGGTTTGTGATGTCACATTGGTGATGAAATCAAATAATTTTGTGAAGTCACATCTCATAATCACATGTCGAATTTCAGTTGCTACTATTTCACAATGAAGATATGAGTTCACAGAAGAAGACTGAAGTATTAAAGGCTATGAATTTTCTAAAACGCTGTGAAGACACAGGTTTTTGAAAACACAGTGGAACAGTGACATCACAATGGCAATGTGATGTTGCAATATGATGACTTCGTAATGTTTTGATATCACAATTGGTGATGCAACACTGGTGATGAGTTTACAAGAGGTGTATCACAATGTCACAATGGGTTGGTGATATCAAAATGACACATGTGATCTCAATTGTCATTAACCCACAATAAGTATATGAGCTCACAAAGGGACTGTGATGTCTCCAAAAGCATGTGTTGTCACAAAAGTGATGAAGTCCTAACAGGTGTGTGTTGTCAGAATATGACAAAATGCTCATAACATCTATCAGTGTGATGTCACCATAATCAAGATGTCACACTGGATTCGGGTATCACATTTCATACCTGGATTGGGTATGAGAGAATTGGAATTTCACATTGCGTTAGTGATATCACTATCAAAATATGGGGTCATGCAGGGATTGTGCTACCACAATGGCTATTAGATCACAATGTGTTTCTACTATAATACGTTTGTGCTGTCACAATTGGTTGGAAACGTCACAATCGCATGCCGGGTCTCTAATGTCATTAATTCGCAATGAAAATATGAGTTCACAAAGGGACTGTGTTGTCTCCAAAGTCATGTTGTTGGCACAAATGTGATGAAGCCCTAACAAATTTGTGAGTTCACAATGTGACACCATGTTCTTGATGTCTATCAATGTGATGTCACAATGTTCATGTCAGAGTCAATTTCTGATATCATATGTCATACCTGAAATATTATGAGTTTGAAAACAGATTATAAGCTTACTAAAGGCCTAAAATATCCTAATGGCAGCATATCGCAAAAGTTATGACTAAAAACTCATGGTCTTTGGAGCTTTTCTTTCTTTGAAATTGTTTCCTCATTGTGAACTAGTAGAAATTGAAATTGCACATGTCATTGTGATATTACAAACTCATAATGACATCACAAACTCATTGTGACCTTATCACCACTGTGACATCACAAAACCATTGTGACATCACATTGCTGTTGTGCCTTCACAATCACATTGTGACATCACAAAGCTATTGTGAACTCTTGAGATGTACAAGTCGTTATGTCAAAAATGAACTTTACAACTTTCATTGGGAGGGGGGAGGGGGAGCGGGGAGGATTGGGTGGGGGGGCAGGGGGAGGATGGGAAGGGATGGGAAGGGGAAACAAAGGAGGAGGCTACAATGTTTGATAAGAAATGTACTCATTATCTTGCCCATGTAATTGTAACCCCTCTGTACGGTATTTTCACACACAAAAAAAAACATGAAAAAAAAAAAACAACACATGACCTCTGTGGCATCACAGACCCTTTGTGTACTCATATCTTCAAAGTGAACTAATGAAAATTGTTATCACACATAGCATTTTATCATCACAAATACTTTGTGCAATAATTATGACTGTGAAATCACATTGTCATCATGACACCACCATTTATTGTGACATCACCAAACCCCAATGACACCATGCCATATTTTTCTTTTTTTAATTCTGTGAGTTTTTTTTATTGTAAATACAGTGTACAGAGGATTACAGTTACACGAGCAAGGTAATGAGTACATATACTATCATCATTGCTGCCTTGACATCACATTGTCATTTTCATGTCATAGACCCATTTTGAATGCCTATCTTTGATTTCACTCTATCTGAAACGTGCCATTTGCATTGATATCAGGAAACCATAGTGAATTCATAACCTTTGTGACATCTAAATCTCTTTGTCACAGCACATTGCCTTTGTTATATCACTAACCCAATGTGACATCAAATACCTCTCCTGTTCTCATAATTTTGTGACATGCCATTGTGATATCTTAGGTCCTTTGTGAGTTCAAAATCTGTGTTTGACCTCGTATTTCAGATATGACATGAGATATCTATAATCCTGTGTAACATCATGATATCACATCGCTGGACACCATAACCAATACGTCACTTTGTGACATCTCAGAACTGTTAGTTCTTCACCTTTTTGACTACATATGCTTTGCTGACATCAGAATCCCTTCCCAAACTTATATACTCATGGTGTGTTAATGACAATTGAGATCCCACATGCCATTGTGCCATCACCAACCCCTTGGGACATCTCAAATCTATTGCAACCTCCTCATCAGTATTGCATCACCAATTGTGACATCAAAACATTCTTATAACAGGATGGTGAGATATCACATTGTCATTGTGAAATCACTGTCCCATTGGGTTTTCACATAGTATGACCTCATACTATGGAGCTTTTTCTATCACCTCGTATCCTCATATTGAATTATGAGTCATTGAAATTTGATATATCATTCCATTCTGATATTACAAACAAACTGTGACATCACAAAATCATTGCGACCTGATCACCACTGTGACATGAAAAACCCAATGGGATATCTCATTTCCATTGTGACATTATGGATCACATTGGGCCATCCCAAACTTATTATGACCTCTTACCACCTTTGAAAACACACATGGCCTCTGTGACATCACAGAACCTTTTTGTATCCATATCCTCATGAGGAACTAATGAAAACTGATATCAGATATACCATTGAAACATAACAAATCCTTTCTGACATAATCATAATTGTGACAATATGTTGCTATTGTGACACCATCAGCTCATTTTGACATGTAAAACTACAATGACATCATAGCATTATAACATCACATTGTCATTCTGATGTCATAGACATGTTGTTTTTGCCTATTATGTTATTTGATTCTATTTCTAATGTGGCATGTTGGTTGATACCAGAAATCCATTGTGAGTTCATGACCATTGTAATATCACGGTGCCTTACTAGCATCACATTGCCAGTGTGATGTCACATTGCCAAATGGATGTCAAAAAGGGATTTTGATGTGACAATGGTTATGACATCACAATGAGTTTCTGATATCAACCCACATGCCACATTTCAAATACAATGAAATCACAGATTTGGCATTCATAATGTGACAATGATGTCACAATGACAATGGCAAATGCTATACTGTCATTATCATTTTGTGATGTCACCATAAGCTAAAGATGTCATAACAACAATATAATGTCACACTGGTTATGATGTCACACAGGGTTTATTATCTTACAATGGTTATGAGGTCACAATGTGTTTCTGATATTAACTGATATGCCACATTTGAAATAGAATGAAATCACAAGGTATACATTCACAATGTGTCTATGACAGCAAAATGTCAATGCGATGTCATAATGCTATGATGTCACTGTAGCTTGGTGATGTCACAAGGAGCTGATGGTGTCATAATGATAGTCTGATGTCACACTGGTGATGATGTCACAAAGGGTTTATGATGTCACAATGGCATGTCAGATCTTAATTTCCATTAGTTTATAGTGAGGATATGAGAATGAAGTCACAATGACATATACAAATGAACTGTGATGAAACAAAGGCCATGTTTTTTGTCAAAAGTGCTAGGGTTCTTAACAGGTTCTGGTTGTCAAAGTGTTAATGATATAAAAATGGGTTAGTGATGTCAAATCTAGTTTGCAATATCACATCTAATTTCTATTTTCAATTGCTACAAGTTCACAATGATACAAGTTCACGGAAGGAGCTTGATGTCTCAAAGGCCATAATTTTCTCAGATGTGATGAGATCATAATAGGTTTGTGAAAGCATGAGGGTTCAGTAATATCACAATTGCAATATGATGTCAAATTATAATGTCATAAGAGTGTTGTTATGTCACAATTAGTTGGTGATGCCATAATAGTGATGAGTTCAAAATAGTTTTGTGATGTCGCAGTAGTTTGGTGATGTGACAATGGCATTCCAGACCTCAATTTTCATTAACTCATAATGAGTATATGAGTTTGAATGGGATTGTGAGGATTCCAAAGTCATTTGTTGGCACAAATGTGATGAAGTCAGAACAGATTTGTGATGTGACAATGTGAAACAATGGTCATTACATCTAGCATTGTGATGTCACAATATTCATAATATCACAGTATATTTCTAATATTTAATGTCATACCTGAAATAATATGAGATCGAAAATAGATTGAGCTCTCAATGGGCCTAACACAGTGGCAACATGTCACAAAACTTACGAGGACAGAATATGTTTGAGTTGTCACAGTTGTTTAGAGATATCACAATGGCAATGTTATATCACAAAGGTATTGTCATGTCACAATGGTTATGAAGTCAAAATGTGTTTTTGATATGAACCCACATTTGAAATACAACGAAATTACATAATAGGCCTTCATAATGTATATATGTTGTCACAATGACAATGTGGTGTCATAGTGGTATGATGTCATTACAGATTTGTGATGTCACAATGACCTGATACTGTCAAAAAGACAATGTGATGTCACACCAATGATTATATTGTAAATGCTTTGTGATATTACAATGACATATCTGATCTCAATTGATATTTCACAATGAGGATACGGATACACAGAGGGACTGTGATGTCACAAAGGCCATGTGTTTTTTCAAAGATGCGAAAGATGTCATAATGGGTTTGGGAGGTATCAAGGTGATTGTAATGTCACAACAGCAATGTGATATCACAATGGCTTTGTGATGTCACATTGGTGAAGAGCTCACAATGGACAAGACAGGTTTGTGATGTCAGAACAGGCTAATGATATCACATTGGCACTGTGATGTCACAAAGGGATTTTCATGTCACAATGGCTTTGAGGTCACAATAGATTTCTGATATCCACCAATATTGTTAGCTTGTAATAGAATGAAATCACAGAATAGGAATTCACATATGTCTCTAATGTCACTATGACATATAATGCCATAATATTATGATATTTAAGTTTAGTGATGTCAAAATGGCATGTCTAATATTATTGGTAATTAAATTACCATGAGGATCCCAAAAGTTGCTATATGCTGAGTCCTTCAAAAGGCACATTGTGCTAAATCCATTACACAGAGTTCTTAGTGCTTTTTTTTAAAGTGTGCTATGTGTTGTCATCCCAAAAGATTCAATGTTCTGAGTCCTCGAGAGGACAATCACACAACACCCACCCACCCACACACACACACACACACACACACACACACACACACACACACACACACACACATACACACACAAACTCGGAGCATTATCTTGCACCTGCTTGGTGTGTGGTGTGGATGGAGAAGAGTCTCCCCAAGTGATTGGGCTGAGGGTATCTTCAATTCCCCCAGGCAGCTGCTGGGGTTAGGGGGAAGCCCTGAGCTGAGGTGAGGCTGCTTCTGCCATGGCCTGGTAGTCTTAGGGCAGAGTCAGGGCAGCACAAAGCCAGGGGTGGGGGCATGGCCAAGGTGGGGAGGGAGTGTGACTGAGGGGAGGACAGGGTGTGGCTGAAGGGGCACATAGTTGCTGCAGCCAGGGGCACACGGGAGCTGGCATACTTGTGCAGCAGGGGCTGGGCAGCCTGCATGAAAAGTGGGGGCAGAGAGTGAGCAGAGAGCAGGCACATGCACCAGGGGTGTCAGCAACCATGACTGGCCTCCGCTGCTGTAAGAGCACAGGTCTGGGCCAGGAGCACAGAGGACACAAAGCCAGCACAGCAGGCATATCCCTCTCAGCTCCAGGGAGGCTCAGAGGCCAGGTAGGCTCTGAGTCCAAGGCCCCTGCACCAGGAGCTCAGCTGTGGAGGGGGTGAGCTCAGCCCTGCCACCTGCCCACCGTTGCCCCGGCCCCTTCTCCTGCCCTCCCCGTGGCACCTCGTTTGAAACAGGTTGCTGCCAGCTTGGACCCGTGGTGCCTCTTGGAGTCATCCAGAGATGGTGCATCCCTGGCCTTCTTGCGGCCCTGACCCGGTCCTGGTCCCCAGTGGAAGCCCCTCGGGTCTGCACCTCATGACCTCCCCCTATCCTACACCCCCCCCCACGGACCCGGACCCAGACCCGTGACTCCTGCCTCCCCTCTTGTGTCCCAAACATGCCTCCCTAGCACCAGGCAGGCCAGCCCTGACTGCCACAAATGCGCCCCAGGAGTGGGGGGTGGGGGAGTGGATGTTGATCCGGGGATCCCACCCCCATCCCTAGTGGCCAGTGTCCCAGGAAAAAGGCAGATGCAGGGATGGGTGAGATCCTGGCCTAGAGCAGTGGGAGCCACAGAGCCATGCATCTTCATCCTTTCTCTCCCTGGGGGAACTCGGTGGCTTTAGTCAGAGGTGGGGAGCAGCACCTCCACACCTTCCTTCTTGGGAGTTTTCCTTTTTTCTGGTGGTGGGGTGGTGTTGGATGCAGAAGATAGCCCCCCCTTCTCTATGAGCCCTTGTCTTTTGTGCTCGGTCACCCTTTCCCCTGAGGAGGGTCCCAGAAGAGCCCACTAGGGAGATGAGGGCACTGGGGGTCAGATACAAGGTGAATGTCTGGGAAAAACATGCCCCTCCAACACACATACACCCTGCTGGTCCCCCCCACTCCAGCTGTCAACAACACTCACAGGGTGATCACATTTCCCAGCTCTGCCACCATCTGCTGGTGCTCCAGGCCCATCTGGTTTCCTCATCCTCCCCAAGAATCCACCAAGTCACCCAGAAGCATCTAGGCTGGAGTAGGAAGTTCATCCATGTATGTAGCCTTTAGTACCTCATCCATTTCCCCAACACTGCCCCCACCCTGGGTCAGACACTTCTCTGGGGGCACTATGACTTCCTGCTTGTTTTCAGTCCAGGTTCTGAAGAGCCACCTGTCTCAGTACTCCTTCACCCAGAGTCCTGGCCTAGGGTTTTGGTGAATGGGGAGTCAAGGCTGGTTATTCCCAAGGGAAAGTGTCTGGTCCTGGAGAAAGGGAGAGGCAGGGTGGTTCAGCATTATTAGAGCAGTGCTTCCTTGGGTCGAGCCCCTGGTTCTGACAAGGGAACTCCCGTGCTCCAGCTTGTAGATTGTCCCAGATGAGGAACCAACAAACTCAGGGCACTACTCTGAGTCTGTGTGTGTGTGTGTGTGTGTGTGTGTGTGTGTGTGTGTGTGCATGCGTGCATGAGAGAGAGAGAGAGAGAGAGAGAGAGAGAGAGAGAGAGAGAGAGAGAGAGAGAGAGAGAGAGAGAGAGAGAGAGAGAGAGAGAGCAACTGACTGTGCTCAGGTGAGTGATCAGTTGGCAAATTGTAGGTGCTGCATGGATGAGTCTACAGTCACTGTTCTTGATGTGTGTGTGTGTGTGTGTGTGTGTGTGTGTGTGTGTGTGTGTGTGTGTGTGTGTATTTGTTGTTCTTTTTTCAGCAATGCCAAGTACAATTTTTGTTTTCACCTTCACTGTTTCATGGCTCCTTTGGGGAAGATTTCAGTAGACATTCCTTTCCACCTCTCTCTTCCCCCTTTCCCATAGCCCACAGTAGCTGCTGGCCCTGTGTGGGTCTCGCCTAGGAGGCCTGTGTGAACCACAGACCAAAGTGGACACCTTCTGTCTTAAGCCTGAAGGCTTGTGAGACGAGTGTGACCACAGCCACACTCTTCCAGCCAGACTGTCTGTTCCCATTTGTATAGTTGGAGCTAATTCAAGGGTTGGGAATGTGTCTGCCAAATGTAATTAGGGAACAAGATGGAGGGGGGAGAGTAGGGCAGGGGCTGTGAAGCTAGGAGGGTCTGGGAAGTGGTGAACAGTGTGACATTGCAGATGGTTCACCACTACCAAGGATGAGAGGGCAACCTTACCCAGGGCATTGATGGTGTCCATGGGCATCTGGGCAGGGGGCTCTGGGCTCCCACTGGTGGCATGGATTCCCTCCCGGGGGAGTGCTCTGGTGGGATGTCCTCCCTGGAATCCTGCAGATTCTAATCTATGTCCTGCCTGTGCTGTTTCCTGCTGGGCAGTGGTAGGCAAGTGCATTCCCGCTGTTGGAGCCTGCTCGGTATCAGGCCATGGCAGTTAGCTAGGGCTTGCTGAATGCCAGTTTCTGTAACCTGCTGTAGGCTGTCTGGAAAGAAAAGGGGACCGCTAACTTTGGAACCCTTTAAGTTTGATTGGGACAACTGAAATGACACCTTTTCCAGGGTATTTTCTTGAAGCTGGCAATTTCCACTAATGCCTGGGATTATGGCTCAAATTAGATGAACCATTTCAGCCAACAATCAATGACATTCAAAGTATCACAAGCAGAATTTCCAAGCCAGATGGTCTCCTGCTATGAACGTCGTGCCTTGATTGCTTTTATGGGGCAGCTGTTGATTCTCCTCTGACTCTCTAGTGTGACCACCACAGTTGAGTGAAGGGTTAAAGTACTTGAGGCAGTGCCCACTTGTTGCTTGTTTCAGAGCAGAGCAACACATGGTGCTAAACCACCTGGTTGTGTGCCTTCATAAGACCTGTAAATCCTTAGCTCGGGGCTCTCCTCCTGGGCTCTGCTGTGTCAGAGTGTAGGACGAGGCCCAAGCTGCAGCCCGTTTAAATAAAACAGCTCTAGAGTCTGATTCTTGGTGGTCTTCTTGGTGGGGTACTGAGACCTAGACATAACATTGAGGATGTCATGGGGAGCAGAGATTGTGACCTCACCATCCCTAGCCTGCCAGCTATGAGTAGAGAGGATTCTCAGCACCTGCACTGGACTCTGGGAGATTCATATACCCAAGATGCCTTGAGGATCCTTTCTCTGCAACATGAAACTTGGGGGCCAGATGTGGTGGTCCATCCTGGCTGGCCCTAGGGGTAGGAGAGTAGGCCCCTTGAGCCTGGCCTTCAGCTCATGGCAACCTCATACACTCCTGAGTGGGGAATTGAGTACCACAGAGCAGTCAGCTGCTGGCCAGAGATCTTTGAGAAGATAGGCATCCCAGAGGCCCCAGAATCCAGTGAGCACACCGTGGATCATGTCTGCAGAGCCAAAACAATTAAGTTCAGTGGCACAAGGAGGGTGGGAAGAAGGAGAAGGGAGAACTGTGGGACAGCTACATCAGGCTTTGCCCCACCCAACAAGATGCTTACCTGAACGGGATGGGACTTTTCTGTAGTATTTTTGTAGACAGATGCTCATTTATTTATCCACAAAGAGTTACAGTGTGTGCCAGGCTCTGGAGGGGTCATAGACAATGAGAGTTTCCAGTGCTGGTTCCACAGCACATGAAGAAACCTTGGTTTGAGCTGGATGCCGGTGCTTCATGCCTGTCATTCTGGCTACATAGGAGGCTGTGATGGGAGGATGGATGCTTGAGGCCCAAGCAGGAAAGCCTGTAAAACTCTTATCTCCAACTAACTACCAAAAAGAAAACACCAGAAGTGGATGTGTGGCTCAAGCCATAGTCTGTTGGCCTTGAGTAAAATGGCTCAGGGACAGCACCTAGGTTCTGAGTTCAAGGTCCAAGAGTGAGAGAAAGGAAGGAAAGAGAGAAAGAGGAGGGAAGTCCAGATGGAGAAAAAGAGGAAAGGAAGGAAGAAGGGAGAACATGTGAGACTTGGTTTGGAGTCCCTGGAACAAGGGAGCCAACCATTCACAATCTATGTGGGGACAATTTCAGAGCCTAAAGCCAGTATGTAGGACAAAGCTACTGACACCTCAGCAACTTTCTGATATCCAGGAGCTGTGTGGTAGCCGACTGCAGAGGGAAGCAGCCTCAGGTAGACACTAGGACTCAGGGCGGGTCACCAGGTTTCAATCATCCCTGATGCCAATGAGTTTATTTTCTGGTCAGATTAGAACAAGCTGTCCAAGGGCAAGGGAGGTATTGTTGTGAGGGAGTGTCGGGGGGGGGGTGTGTGCAAGGAATAAGCAGGAAGATGAAGAGGGAAGAGAGTGTCAGGACATTGTAGCCATGACTTCACCTGGCAACTTAGACCAAAAGTGATACAGCCTTTGACCTAGCCACACTGCTATTAAGAGTCCTGGCACATTGGGTCACCATTGACCACCTGGCTATAGTCCACTGCAGAATGCCTGTGCAGTACATCCTTGGGGACTGGGACTTTCCAGGTCTCAATCTGAAGTTGACACCTCCCCCCCACACACACGTTCTTTCCTCCACCAGAGACAGAAGTAAGCTGGCCACTAGCACAGGACAGCCAGGGAATGAGGATGGGAGTAAGGACCCTTGTTGCCCCAGACTTCCTCTAGGGGGCGCGAGGACCCCATGATTGCCATTCTCAGAGGCAGAGATGGTTCTCTTTGCAGGCTCAGCCTTTAGTCTAGATGCAGATCTGGGATTCAGAGAGGGCAGACTGAAGGTGGGGCAGGTTTGGATAGAGGCTGGTGGGAAAACCAGAGGCACTGGTCTCTGAGCAAGGTTGTTTCTTTGAGGATACTCACAACCCAGGAATATTCCTGGGATAGATCAGCCCTTTTCTCCTTCCTGAGAGAGAGGGACCTGGAGCCCTTGAGTCTGTGTCCCTTGACCGAAAAATCCTTTCATTCCCACATCCTGTGGTTAGATAACTAGACCTCACCTCCCTACCCAGTGTAGAGGCAGGACAGTGAGAGATCTTGAGTCTTTGATAAGGTCAGGGGATCCTGAATATGTGATTGTACTTGAACATCCTGACAGTGCATGGTAAGTTCCATCTAAGTTTACCATGATGTAGGACATAGAATCTAGAGAATCAGATCAGGATGGGGTCTGTTCTGGGAGTCTTGAGTATTATGTGTGAGCTTTCAGCTCCCGTATGCCCACCTGCTTCCCTTTCTTGGGTGGGTCTTTGCTAGAAAAAGCTTGAAACTAGGGACTGGGTCCTATCCCTTGTCATTTATACTCAAAGCTAGCAGTCTACCATTTGAGCCACAACTCCACTTCCAACTTGTTTAGGTGTTTATAATTGGAGATAAAGAGTTCTCATGGACTTTGTTGCCAAGGATGGCATCCAACTGCAGTCCTCAGATCTCAGT
>NW_027206272.1:182500-487500 GCF_024711535.1 Dipodomys merriami | reverse complement strand
GCCCCATCTTTTTGCCCACAGACTGCCTGGGCCTTGAGTGCCTTCTCACAGAGTGTGATACAACACTGGTCCTAGGTAGTGTATCAGAGCCTTCAGAAATTGGGTGGTGGAAGCCAGGCCTACTCCTTCATGTGCTCTAAACCCACACCAGCTGGAAGGCAGAGCGTGACAAGGCAGGCAGCCTGCAGAGCAAAGAAGATCTTGCTCTGTCAGGGCGATTGGAGCAGGCTTTTTAGAGGCAGCACTTGAAAGGGGGTTTTTCTTAACAAAGAGGATCTGACAGGAAGCACAGAGAGCAAAGATGCTGTAGATAAATTACAACATAGTTAAGCATGTTTATTTACAGCCAGGGCTGCTGGTGAGAAACTCAGTATTGATGTGAAAGACTATCCCAAGACAGGCCCGAGGGTTCACAGAGGAACAGCTATCCAGGGTTGGGATTGTGTCTTAGCAGTAGTGGGCTTGCCTAGCACATAGGAAACCCTGGGTTCAATTCCTAGGTCCTGCATACACAGAAAAAGCCAGAAGCGGCACAATGCCTCAGGTGGAAGAGTGCTTGCCTCAGAAGAAGCTCCTAGACAGTGCCCAGGCCCTGAGGTCAAGCCCCAGGACTGTGAAAATAAAATAGCACTCAGATGGACCTTGGTGACAGGTGGTTGGCTATGCCCTGTAGCTCTTAGTAAATCCATCCATGCTTAGTGTCTCCTTCTTTGACAGAGGAGAGCTGGATATTCCTTCTGCCCTGGACACCTCTGGAGGTAGTTATCAGCAACCCTCCCAACATCTTCCACCGGGGAAATGGCCCCAGAAATCCTCAGGTACAAGTTGGATGGGGTTGGGGGGATACAGGGCAAACCCCAGAAGTCCTAGTGGGTCTGACCTGTCCCAGAGGACCAGTCCATCCAGAGAAGGCAGATGGGAGCTTAGAGAAGGGTAGAGATGTGGAGGGAGCTCTTTAATGCCCATGGCCCTAACCAAATTCCAAGCCTTTCTTTGCTTTCTGTGGGGGAGATAGAGGAGTGTCTAGGTGGTAGTGTATAGAGGAGGACTACATGGAAATTCTAAAGACTGAGACACAGTAAGCCTTGTGCTGGTGGCTCACACCAGTTATCCTGGCTACTTGGGAGGCTGAGATTCAGAGGATCTCATTTCCCAGCCCAGGCAGGAAAGTGCCAAGGACTGGCTCTGTCGGGATGATGGAGGACACCTAGTGGAGGAACTGGAATAGGTGGGGAGATGGCAAACAGACAACTCATACACAAGAGGAATGGATGATGAGTGCGATTTAATGCAGAGGATAACAATCTTTTATAGCAAAAGTCTCCAGGAGAAAGGGCAAAAGGTTACACAATCTTGCTGCAGGGCTTCATTCTTGGGTGGTTACCAGCTGGTCGCCTGATAGGCACTTCTTTCTGGCTTATCTCTATTTTTAAGAAATACAATGGGTTTCCATGTTTATCACCAATTAACCATTACCTTTTTCTATAGAGGCCTTAACTGTCCCATAAGATCTTTCCTGTTCCTTCTTTAATAGTAAGCACCAAGGAGGCCTAGATCTAGCAAGTCTCTTAGTAAATGAAAGAGAGTAACAGGAAATTCTTTCTCCTAAGTAGTTCTCCCAGCAATTGCCATACATTCTTTCTGTTCTAGCCGGCCTACAGCTTCTTGTAAATCTCTTACAAACAATTCCTTCTGCTGTCGTGAAACCCCCAATACTTTTATATTTACTTATGACTTGTCTACTAGCGTCCATAAGAGGGGCTTTCAGGGTAGCACTTAACTCTGGTGAGTTAGTCATATTTTTAAGACACTCATCAGATGTTGGAGTCGTCAACACTCTTAAGAAAGAGCTTTAAATAAGGGAACATTGAGCATGAGTAAGTACAATGAGCAGCAGAAACAGTAAAAGATTAATAGGCACTCTTATACAGTGAAGAAAAGAAAAGCAGGGACAGAAACACATCTTTCCCAGGGGCTTGCCAGCCTTTCCAGGAGGTAGGCCTCTTTGAAGCCCCGTTCTCTGAGGTAGATTTCGGTGAAGTCCCATTCTCAGAGATAGGTCTCTGTGAAGCCCCATTCTCAGGTCTGAAAGCAGGTTTCCCATGCTAAGCAGACTCCACCGGAGTAGGCGTGGCAGGAAAGTCCCATGAGAGTGTCATCCCTAATCTCCAAACAGAAATGGCACCATGGCTCAAAAGATACAGAACTGGCCTTGAGCAAAAATCATCATCAGGGACAGTTCCCAAGCCCTGAGTTCAAGCCCTTCAACAACAACAACAACAACAACAACAACAACAAAAACAGAAATACACTCTTGCTTGCAAGTGTTGGTGAAGCAATGGGGTTCCTGTCATTGGGAGACCAGATGCTAGCCTAAGTGTACAGAAATTTGTAAAAACTCTCCAGGTTTGCCCCAGTGTGAAGTCACAGCAGGGTGGGCGTTGCTTACCAACAACTCCAGAAGTCGTGGCCTGTCTTAGGCAGAGAGTGGGCTAATGGGAGCAGGGATGGGAGGGTAGTGTCAATTATATTCCCTCCATCCATGGAAATATAGTTTTGGATGCTGGTGTCAAAGTCTGAAGTGAAGGGTTGCATGTGGTTTGTAGCCTGACAAGTTGGGTTTCATCTGGCTATAAGAAGGTAACTGAAGCCGGGTGCTGCCAGTGTCTCACAACTGTCATCCTAGCTACTCAGGAGGCTGAGATTTGAGGCTTGCAGTACAAAGCCAGCTTGGGCAGGAAAGTCTGTAAGATTTTTATCTCCAATGAACCACCAGAAAACCAGAGGTAGTGCTGTGGCTCCAGTGGTAGAGCACACACTTTCAGCTGAAGAGCTGAGGGACTGCGTGCAGGCCCATAGTTCAAACCCCATGACCGACAACCAAAAATAAGGTGAATGAGTTTTCTGCATAGAGTTATGTACAGTAGGAAATGCCATTCTGTGTTATGAGCCATTCCAGACGTGTGAGAGGCTGAGATTTGTCTACAGTTGGTCTGAGGACGGTAGTGCCATCTACTCGGGGTTTGGCATGTTCGGGTGCTCAGGGACTGATGAGGCCTTGGGCTACCCCTGTGTGTGTGTGTGTGTGTGTGTGTGTGTGTGTGTGTGTGTGTGTGTGTGTGTGTGTGTGTGTGTGTGTGTTTCCTCATCTTTCTCTGTCCCCTTCCTGGGTTCCTGTCTTCCTCTTCCTGACCAGGGATGTTGCCCCTCTTCCATTACAACCTTGCCTTTTGCCCTGTCAGGGTCTACAATGAGTCTTAAATTGCCAGAGACCTGCATAGTCCAGGTTTTCATTGGGGCCCAAGTCTGGCTGTCCATATCTTTGGCCACTTCCAGGGGATTCTGTGTCCGCAGGGCCAGCTGGCATAGGTTCTCCCTTACCTCTGGAGGGGTGGGGTTCAGTCATGGGATGTCTTGTCCTTTTCCTCAGCTGGGCCTCTGGCTGCGTGTCCCTCCCAGCAGGCTGGCAGTGGAGTGGGGGAAGGGTGGTTGCCAGTGGCTCTGACCAACTTGAGCTTGATAGCTGACTGAAGGCTGCCCAAGCAAGAAGGATCTTGGGCTGCATAGAGGTGAGGCCCAGGTGGCTTGGAAGTATCTGTTGTTGTCTAGGAAATGTCAATGAACATTATTGCAGCCAAGTCTATCTCCCAGCCCCAGCTTGGCCTCTCAGGTCCTTCTAGACAATTCTGGATACCCAGAATACAGAGGCACAGACTTAAGATTCCAGGACCAGGGAACTGGGGGATGAGAGACTGGTATGGCCAGTAGCGCAGTGTTCTGGGGCCTTCACCTGGTTATGCCTTCCTTGCGTAAGTTCACTTCTTAAGCCGTGGCTGGCCACACACCGGCCATTTGTGGCAGTGATATGGAAGTGGCAGTAGCAAAAGTGAGATCTAGTACGACCAAAATCTGGATTTATGGTCTGTGGGGGTGGGGAAGGCAAAGGGTGTATATTAAAAAAAAAATCTCAGAGCTGGAACTCAGGGCCTAGGCACTGTCCCTGAGCTAACACTCTACCACTTGAATCATAGATCACTTTTCACCTTTTTTAGTAGTTAGTGGAGAGATGAGTCTCACAGACTTTCCTGCTTGGGCTGGCTTCAAGCTGCCATTCTAAGAGCTCAGCCTCTTGAGTCGCTGGAATTGCTGGTATGAACAATTGGCTCCAGTTAAGGATGATAGTGGATGCATGTGCTTGCATGCCTGTTTGTGTGCATGCATGCATGTGTGTGTGCATGAGTGTGTATGTGTGTGTGTGTGTGTGTGTGTGTATTTACCAGGACTTGAACTCAGAGCCTAGGTGTTATCCTTTAGCTTGTTTGCACAAGGTTGGTGCTGTACCACTTGAACTAAGGTATCTCTGCTTCCCAGCTTTTGGTGATTCATTGGAGAGAAGAGTCTGCTCAGGCTAGCTTTGAATCTTGATTGATCCTCAGGTGTCAGCCTTGAGTAGCTAGGATTATAGGCATGAGCCACTGGCACCCAGTTGCAAGAATGTCTTTTCATACGCTCTTCTGTTCTAACAGCTGTCTACTTCCCCTGGCCTAGATCTCTGACCTCCACTTCAGCTCCCAGCATCCCGGGACTGTGTGGAGAACATAAACCTCTAACCTGATCCCATTTCTTTGTACTCATGGGAGGGTATGTTTCTTCTGTAGCCTGGGGAAGGAGGGTAGCTGTAGATGGGCGCTGGGCTGGGGGATAGGTAGTCTGTTTCAGCCAAGAAGGAAAGTGTGGCCAGATGCTAATAGCTCATGCCCTCCTAGTCCAAGCTCCTCAGGAGTCTGAGATCTGAGGATTGCCATTCAGAGGCAGCCCAGCTTGAAAAGTCGGTGAGACTCTCCTCTGCAACTAGCCACTGAAAAGCTGGAAGAAAAGCTGTGGCTCAAGTGGTAGAGTGCTAGCCCTGAATGAAAAAGGTGAGGCACAGAGTCCAGGCCCTGAGTTCAAGCCCTAGTACCAAGATGTGTGCAAGTGTGTGCAGGCATACATACACACACAGACACACACACACACAGAAGAAGGTGGTAATGATGAGCTCAGCTAGAAAACTGGGGGCACTCCTGAGGCATAGTCATAGTAAACTCTCAAAGCAGATCAAGTGGTTTTTCCCTAAGTCATTCTTGGGCTGAGGGGTCTGGGTCATGCCAGTAAGTTCCATAGAACCTGCCTTTCTATCCATGCACGGGGCCACAGGACCAAGGGAAGGCATTATGGATGCTCATTTGTAGTCGGCCCACAATTGCCCCGAGCACTGGTAAGCAAAGTAAGGGTCTGAACCCTGTGACTCCTGGGATAGAGACTGCTACCAGCAGCAGCTTGCTGGCTGTGGATACCTGAGACTACAAGTCTTTCCTGAGCCCAACTCAACACCCGCCCAATGTGTGCCTGACAGATTCACACTCTTGTGATACTCGAGTGAGTGGGCATTACCTGCTGTGCCATCTTGCAGCTCCTGCCCCTGCTGGCCCAGAACCTTGGTCAGCCATGACAGATGCCATTCTGATGAACAGATTAATGACCTCCATGCTCAAGGCTCCAACCTTCTCTGATACTGTGGCCTGCTCTGTAGGCAAAGGCCTCCAAAGAGGCTGCTCTCAAGACTTGTAGCACACCTAGTCATTGGGAGACCCTCAGTGGCCCACTTGAAATTACTCTGCCTAGATCCACAGAGTGAGGTCCAAGCAGGCCAGGTGTTGGTCATGGGACTTGAACTCTGGGCCTGGGGCCTGTCCCCAAGCTGTTTGGCTTGCCACTTGAGGCACAACACCAATTCTGGTTTTCTGGAGGTTCCTTGGAGATCAGAGTCTCCCAGACTTTCCTGCCTAGGCTGGCTTTGAACCGTGATCCTCACATCTCAGCCTCCTGAGGAGCTAGGAGGACAGGTGTGAGCCACCGGTGCCCGGCTGATCTGGCCTTTCACCACAGTAGACTAGGAGCTTCTGAAAGCCTTTCTTTATTTTTTTAGGTGCAAGTACTGGGGCTTGAACTCAGGGGTTAGGCTCTGGTCCCTTAATTTTTTCCCTCAAAGTTAGCACTCTGCCACTTGAGCCAAAGCTCCATTTCTGGCTTTTGGTAGTTCATCGGCAAGAAGAGTCTCACTTGCTTTCCTCCCCTGAGCTGGCTTGACCCACGATCTCTATCTCAGTCTCCTGAGTAGCTAGGATTTACAGGGGTTGAGCCACTGGTGGCATTGGGCTAGAAGCTTTTCTTAAGCAAGTGTTCTGCCCTGAGTTTGCCCTAACTCCTCCATGCAAAGGAGGTCTGAGGGTCAGGAGCTCTGAAAAATTAGCTTCCAGCCACAGGAAATGGCTGGGGTCTCTGGTAAAAAGCCAACTAATCTTCCTCCTGGGCCCCATTCTGGGACTCCAGCCTCTGTCCTACCTGTGACTCACATATAAACCTTGACCCAGCCTTGAATGTCCTACCAGACTTGTCTGAAGCCACAGAACCTTCATTCCACCCATACCATCTGCTCTAAAGCACACCTCAGGACCTTTGCCCATGCTGTACCTTCTGCCTGAGGCCCTCTGTCCTGAATCCACATCTTGGAACTCCTGTGGAATTTTGGCATTGGTTATATCACCTAGTGGAGCAAGTCTTTCCTTCCCTTCTCCCTCCTTTTTTTTTTTTTTTAATATTGAGTTTCTAGAGATGGAACTTGTGCAGGCTGACTGGCAAATGCTCTATCTTGGTTTGTGTGTGTGTGTGTGTGTGTGTGTGTGTGTGTGTGTGTGTGTGTGTGTGTGTGTGTGTGCATGTGTGTGCCAGTCCTGGGGTTTGAATTCATGGCCTGGATGGTATCATATCCCTGAGCTTTTGTGCTCAAGGCTAGCACTCTACTCTACTACTTGAACCACAGCTCTATGTCTGGCTTTTTGGGTGTTTAATTAGAGAAAAGTGTCTCATATAGACTTTATTGCTTGCAATTGGTATCATCAGATCTCAGCCTTCTGAGTAGCTAAGATTACAGGGGTGAGCCACCAGCACCTGTCCTCTACTCTACCTCATATCTATAACTTCAGCCCTCGTCTGAGTTCCAGAGCAAAATATCATACCAGGATGAATTTTTTCTTTTTGACAGTCTTGGGGATTGACCTCAGAGTCTCGGCATACCCCTGAGCTTCATTTGCTCATGGCTATCTTTCTATCACTTAAGCCACAGTACCACTTTTGGCTTTTTCTGTTTCTGTGGTACTGAGCAATCAAACCCAGGGTTTGTGCATGCGGGCTAGGTAAGCACTCTAGCACTAAGCCACAATCTCATCCCAAAGCTCCCTTCTAAAGGGAGTTATGAGGGTGGGGTTTATTGGCTTACCCCCTTTGGTGTAGAAATCTCTATTTCATATCTTTGCCATGATTTGGGACCAGCTTGTGACTCGGCAATGAGGCATGATAAATGAGTGATAGCCACAGGCCCCAGAAGTCTAGCCTGTCATCCTACAGAAGGATAAAGAATATGGAGCCAGAACCTTTGACAACTCCTAGAGCCTAGGAACTGTGCTTTCCCTGGAGGCAGTGGCTGGCTTCATGGTGTCCCGATGGGACACCTCGGCCAGAACATAAGGCTTCAGTTCTTAAATGGCAGAGAAGGATTCTTTGTTCATGTTGCCTGCTCAGACTTTGTACTCTCTGAGGGCTTGTCCCAGCTTGCCCAGGTTGGGGGGCTGGGCATGGGCAACCTGCTGAATGCCCATTGTCCATACACAGATACATGGAGTTATTGCCTCGTTTTTTTTTTTTATTTTTTATTTTTGGCAGGTCCAGGGTTGTACTATGAGCCTAGGCTCTGTCCCTGAGCACCTTTTGCTCGAGAGTAGTGCTCTGCCCTTGAGCCACAGCCCCATGTATGGTTTTGTTTCCCCTGTGATCTCTTAGAAAGAAGAATGTCATGGACTTTCCCATCTTGGATGAATTCAAATTGGCATTCTCTACATCTTGGCCTCCTGAGGAGCTAGGATTACAGGCAAGAGCCACTGGCACCTTGCTTACTTTTCTTCTTTTTTCTTTTTTTTTAATGGCAACAATCTGAAGTCTTCACGGTGTCACTCCAATGGTTTGCATTATAATTAAATGACCCAGGCCTGGAGTTTGAATGCTAGGACTGCAACCCACAAAAGGAAGGAGAGCCTGACAAACTTATTCCTGTTCATGTGAATGCTTATAGAGTGTTGTTAATGTAACAATAAATGTGCATTAGATTCATGACCCCATTTTAGAATGCCACACAAAAATTATTGGGTTTATGTTTTCCATTCTAACACCATGGTATAATTAAGGATATTGATTAATTTTTAATTAATACTTTTATAAGTATTCAACCTGGATACTTCATTAAATGGAGGCAAAATTTATTAACTAATAATTGGTAATAACATATATAATTTAATATCCTCACATTCCCACTCTCTGTATATGTATATATTTGTATATGTTTATGTCTATCTCTCTATCTACTTCAATCTACATATTTATCAACGTATACATACATATATAAGTATATATATATATGTATAAATATAAATATGGTGCAAATTCCAAACCAGTGCCTTATTACTATTATTATTACTATTATTATCATGAAGATGATGATGATTATTTTGCCTAAGCACGGGGCTTGACCTCGGGTCTTGGCATCTCTGCCACAGTTGGTGGTGGCATCCTAGGACCCGAGTTCAAATCTCGGGGTGGAAAAAGAAATAAAAAACTGTAAAGGAGAAGCCTAAAACTGAGAAGTTCAAGGAGGTAGTTTTCCTTTTTATTCCCTTTGTGTTGTGACCATCCTGGGTCTAAATGACAAGGCCCAGAAAGCATACATTATCTTGCATTGCTGATGTTTGGTGCGGTATTAAGGAAGCCATAGCCAAAACCAGCAACTTAGGCCTGGAGGTCGAATCCCAGGACTGCCATTAATGAATGGAGATTCTCAGAAACCTATTCCCATATATATCCATATGAATGGAATGTTATAAAATTAACAAATTAGTAGTTAGTATACGATATTATAAAATTATACACAATTATACAATATTGACTAGTTTTCAATTAATACTTTATTATGTATTCATTCATGATAGTTAAAAATGGAAGGAATAATTTAATTGCCAATAATCGGTATTAATATTGTTTATGCAATTTCATAATATACAGACATCTCTCTCTTGTTTTATACATATACATCTATTTGTCTATCTACCAATCTATACATTTATCTGTTCATACAATTGTCACTCCTGGGGTTTAATGATAGAATGTTTGCCTAATAAGTACAAAGCTCTGCATTCGATTCCTCACTACTGTGTACACAAAATTCCAGAAGTCATGCTGTTACCCAAGCAGTCAAGCACTAGCTTTGAGCATAAAAATTTAGGGACTGTGTCTAGACCCTTACTCAAGAGCCAGGACTGGCACCAAAAAAAAAAAAGATAGAATGTTCTGACTGCAACAATGTAAGTATAGTACTACAAATACCTCATCACAAGTATGGGACTACAAATACCTCATCACAGAGCAAGTAGGGAGTCTGGTGCTGACAGCTGCCATCTAACTTGACAAAATGTCCCATGATACTATTATCATATATTCACCACTTAGAAACTTGAAGAGGAAGCTGGGCATCGGTGGCTCATGCCTGTCATCCTAGCTAATCAGGAGGCTGAGACATGAGGATCATGGTGCAAATCCAGCCTGGGCAGGAGATTCCTTGAGATGATTATCTCCAATGAACCACCAGAAAGCCTGAAGGGGCGCTGTAGCTCAAGTGGTAGAGCTAGACTTGAGCTGAAGAGCTCAGAGACAGCACTGAGGCCCAGACTTGAACTCCTCCAACTTACAAAAAAGAAGGAAACCTGAAGTGGAGTGCTGGGAACTTGTGTTAGGGGTAGAGTGCTTTGCATGTATGAAACCCTGGGTTTGAATCCTAAGTACCACATCCCTAGAAAAAAACTCTGAAGTGGATCTCTGGCTCAAGCTCAAGTGGTATACTTGAACAGGTGAAACAGATACAATGTTCATGTCCTGAGTTCAAGCTCCAGGACTAGGGTATACACACACACACACACACACACACACACACACACACACACACACACACACACAAACACAGAGCATAAGTAAAGTTGTGACACAAAATGGTAAAGCACCTGGATTCTCCTCTGACCTCATTCTCATCACCCTGGCCCTGTGTTCAACCCCAAAACCTAGCCACCCAAGGCCTGACTAGGAGAGGACAAAGGTTTCAAAACCTGATAAACTTCACCAGATCTAGATGACAGGAAGCATTGTGATTTTGCACAAGTGCTTAGATTTAGCAAACTTCCAGAATCTTAGGGAGGCACCACCATTGCCAATTAGGAATCTTTTCATTAGGTTCAGCTCCCTAGTTGTCTGCCAGAAGGACTCGAATTAATTGAAGCAGTTTGTTTCAACATTGGAACATAATCTCACAAAGACAGGACAAGTCCAGGGAACTTGGCCTGCCACAGGAGGTGGCACAATTGAAGGCTTCCTGTCAAAACAGAGCACTGGGGAGAGAGTTAGCTTGGGGTACAAAGAGGCCTTTTTCTCCTGGCCTTCAGAGCCCATCCACACTCATCCTCACTAATTGCCCCCGATAAATTGTTTGTTACACAGCTGTACAGGAGTGAAACTTTTTGTCTGCCTGTTCCAACAGTGAGGCAGACTTCCTCCAGCAGCCTGGGGTGTGCAGAAACCCTCAGGATACCCTGGGAACAGTGAGGGGAGCCCCGAAATAGGCACTGTCTTGAAAACACCGTTTGTGCTATGAAATCATTCTATTCAAAGCAAATTTCCTAGCTGTGTGCCTTTCTTCATAGCGACCTTGGATGTTCACTGATAGAAATACATACATACACACACAGACACATGGAGTTAATGGCTCTTTTGTGTGGCTTTTTAATGGCTTTTTGTAATGGCTTTTTTTTGAGGCTTGAACTGTGAGCCTAGACATTGTCCCTGTGCTCCTTTTGCTGAAGGAAGCACTTTATTGTCTTAAACCATGTTTACCCTAGGCTGGGGTACAGCATTTACACCCACAGATGATCCGGGGATCCTAGGACCCGAGTTCAACTCACAGCACTGGCAAAAATACATCAAACCAAAAAAAAAAGAAACGGAGGAAGAAAAATCCAAGAAGTTTTACACAACCATTTTACCTCTTTTTCCTTGGCACTGTGACCATCCTGGGTCTCAATGACTCTGCTGGAAAATTGTATGTCACCTTGCATGGCCTAAGGCTTCTGGGCTGTCAGTGAAGCCTGAGCCCAACAGAGACACCTAGGACCTGAGTTCCATGATCCTGGGACTGCCACCTACTCACAGCTGAAGATCCTAGGAGATTCGTTCCTATCTATAGGAACACTAATAGAATGTTTGACATATACTAATTTAATTACTAATTAGCTAGTCTATTATAAGATTGTATGCAATAAATATAAGTCATTGATTAATTTAATTAGTACCTTATTAAGTCTTCTACCATGAGTAATTAATGGAGGCATAGTTTTAGAACTAATAACTGGTAGTAATAGAATATATAAAAATAAGATATAGACAGACATCACATTATATGGAGTTATACACTAGAATCTACATACATGTCTGTCTCTCTATATATACATTTATTTATAGATGAATATACATATGTAAATACACGCACACAGCGATCTACACATATATCTGTTTATGTATTGGCCACTCCTAGGCCTTGATCTCAGGTCCTGAAATTTGCTCACCAACTTCACTTGCATCAGACTGTTGTGCTAACATTAACCCATTCGTGAAGTGGGCCTTCTAGGCCTGGAGTTCAAATTACAGAACTGCCAAAAACTTAATCCTGGTGGCAGAAGCCAATTATCTCACTTGTTTTCCTTATCGGCGAAAGTCCTGGGTTTCAGGAATGATGTATAATACATTGACAAATCTATGTCCTATGTAATAGGATGTAAAAAATGTTATATGTGTAATCATACTCATTAAATAGATTAAAATAAATAAAACACAAAATAAAATGAATAACTACACTAACCACAATATGCAGTAAACGTGCCTGTAAATATAAATCATGTATTTAAAATGTATACGAATATTATTTTTTTTCAAGTGCTAGGACTTGAATTCAGGCCCTGAGAACAGGCTTGACTTTCTTGTCCTCCAGCAAGGTGAGCTTCCCGTTCCCCCACAATGCTGCAGATTTACCCAGACCCTGAGTTCAAATCCCAGGCCTGGCAGAAAAAATGGCATGAATTCCAAGCCAAGGAGCCTCACAATTTTTAAAATATTTTAATATATTTATTTATTTATTTATTTATTTATTTATTTATTTATTTATTTATTTATTTATTTATTTATTTATTTATTTTTGTTTTGTCAAGCACAGGTCTTGAATTCAGGTAGTGGCAACTCTGCCTCCGCTTTTATCAGTCTAGGCTGGGGTGCAGCCACTGTACCCACAGCTGAACCTGAGTTCCTGGGCCCCAAAGACTGACAGGAAAAAAAAAATGAAAAGACAGATAAAAATCTGGCAACTTGCAGATGGCTCCGGTTTTACATTTACTTTCTTTGCAAGGTAACCATTCTGGATTTGTATGATGGCTGAAAATTGTTTGTAACCTGGCATTTCTGAAGGTTGGCGGGCTACCAGGGAAACCATAGGCCAACTCGGCAACATAAGCCCTGTGTTAGAAGCCCATTCCTGTCTCCTACCAATGGAGGGAAATCCTAAGAGTCTCATCCCTATTCATAGGAATACTGATGGAAGGTTATGAATGTCAAGGTTGAATTAGTTGTTCCTGAAAGATACCACTATAAAATTAAACAGAGTGATTTTAGGAGGCCAATGGATTTTAATGAATATTTTCTGACACATTAAAAGAATACTTTTAATTCCATGGATGTAATAGTTTCCGGACAGTGGTTGATTCAATTAAAAATTCATTAAGGATGGAAACAGTCATATTAATTACATTTAGGCATAATAAATACCCAAGTGTTGGTAAGAATGTAGTCTATATAACTGAAGAATGTATGGAAACCTCTGGCACTCTATAAAGATCTATATTTATTTGGTTTTTTTTTCAGGGCTTTTTTTTTTTTTTTTTGTGAGAATACCGTACAGAGAAGTTACAATTAGATGGTCAAGATAAGGAGTACATTTCGTATCAAGCATTGTTGCCTCCTCTTTTTTTCCCTTCCCATCCCTTCCCATACTACTCCCTTCCCTCCACCAGGTCCTCCCCCCCTCTCCACCAAAGTTGTAAATTTCATTTTTCGACATAACAAATTGTACATCTCATTGTTGCAATGGGTCCACCTGTATCCCTTCCCCTCCAAAAATTATACCAACATCAAATAAAGTGAAAACAGGGGTTATACCGTGGGGAAGGGACAAAAAATGCAATATAGAAATCATCTTATAAATATGTTAGAAACAATTGCATGAAAGGCAAAAAAAAACAAAAAAATTTAATACTTATCTTGGGGTTCATTCCCCTAACATCAACTTATCTGACCTTTTCTGCTTGACTCAGACATATACCAGTTATTGCATATACAGGAAACCATGGTACCTATGTTTCTTTGGGCGTGGCTTACTTCACTTAATATAATTTTTTCCAAGTCTTTCCATTTCCTAACAAATGGGGCAATGTCATTCTTTCTGATGGAGGCATAGAATTCCATTGTGTATATATACCACATTTTCTTGATCCATTCATCTACTGAGGGGCATCTAGGTTGATTCCATATCTTAGCTATGGTAAATAATGATGCAATAAACATAGTTGTGCTGGTAGCTTCAGTATGGTCTTGTTTGTGACCATTTGGGTAAATGCCCGAAAGTAGGATTGCTGGGTCATAGGGGAGTTTTATGTGGAGTATTTTGAGGAACCTCCATACTGCTTTGTGTACTACCATCTGCATGGGGCTCAATCTCAGTGCTGGGAACTGCTTGTCAGCTCCATCTGCCCCATGCTGGCCGAGCTGACACTCATCCATTCATAAATTGGGCCTTGTAGGCTGTGAGTTCAGATGCCAGCACTCACAAAAATTGAAGCAGGGAGTAAGAAGCCCAGGGTAACACATGTTTTCCTTTTCTGTGAACGTCCTGGGTGTCAATTGTGAAGTTTCATACATAGGCAAATCTATATCCTATGTAATAAATGTAGTAAATATTCCATGTGCAATAAGTCAATAAAATAAATGGTAACTAAATGAATAAAACAAAAAATTAAATGAATAACTACAATAAGTGGAATATTGAGTCAACATACAGGGCTCAATCTCAGGGCCTGGCAACTGCCTGGCAGATGAATTGGCTAGAGGCTGCTATGCTGACAGCCACCCATTCATGAACTGAGCCTTCTAGGCTCTGAGTCAAGATCCTAGCAATGCCAAAAATATAATCTTGGAGTAAGAAGCTGAGCGGGACCCATGTTTTCCTTTTCTTTGAAAATGCTCAGATAGGATGTATAATTCGGGTGCAAATCTATGTACTATGTAATAGGATGTCATAAAGGTAAGAAATGTCATAGGTGGAATAATTGTCACTAAAATGAATGAAAAACAGATTGAATTAGTAGTGAATCATTCTGGGATAAAATTAGATGCAACAATTTAGGAGGTGCATTAAGTTTAATTAATATTTTATTAAGCATTAACAGAATAAAAATTACATGGAGATATAATTAAATACCTAAAAATTGAAAGTAACACATGATACATAATTTAACTATATATAGACATCTATCTCATTCTATAAAATATGTAATTTTATGTATGGATGTATGTACATATGATAAACAACAACAGGACATTGAGTAATTATTGATTAATGATTTATTAATTGTTCAACTGGAACATTATCATTAAATGGAGACATAATTTAATACCTACAATTGTTAGTAATATTATCTATAATTAAATAATATACAGACATCTCTCTGTGTATATAATATTTATATACAGCAATCTCTAAGTATACCTTGTTCACTCCTGGTTTCAGTTGTTGAGTGTTCACCTAGCAAGCACCAAGCCCTTGGTTCGATTCTTCAGTGCCACATGAACAGAATACCTGGAAGTTCTGAGGTCTTTCAATCAATTGAGTGCTAGCCTGGAGTACAAATGCTTAGGTACAGTGTCTAAGCCCTTACTCAAGCCATAGGACTGCTTCCACAAAAAGGTAGATTGTTCTAACTGCAACTATACAAAGACAACTGCAACGATACCTCATCACAGAGCAAGCTAGGAGTCTGGTGCTGACAGCTGCCACCTAACCTGACTTAGCCAGATGTAAACACTGCAACCTAGCTCCATGGAACCAGACACAACTGACTTACCCAGATCATCCTAGCTGCTCAGGGGCTTTAAAACCCAGTCCTAGCAGGAATTCTGTGAGACTATTTAAAATGTGGCTCCAAGTGGTAGAGCTCTAGCCTTGAGCAAATGTTATTAGAGTATAATCTCCATGTTTTGAGTTCAAGCCATATGCCTACCCCCCAAAAAAAACCACCACAATAAACCATTAGATGTGAACTTGTGTGGTTTGTGAAATGTTCCTCAAAGAATGGTGATAGTGATGAAAGCACCCTAATTCAAATAACAGCTTGTGGAATAGAGCTATGTGCTGAGTCCTTCATAAGGTGCTCTGTGCTAAGTCCTGCACATGATGCTATGTACTGAATCTTTCACAGGGTGCAGTGTGCTGAGTCCTGCATTGGGTGCTGTGTGCTGGGTCTTTCACAGGATGCTTTGTGTTGAGTCATGCAAAGAGTGCCATGTGCTGTGTCTTTCACAGGTGCATTCTTTCATCAGGTCCTTGTAAGAGCTCCACACCTGAGATGATTATGCAGACAAGAATATTGAGGCTCAGATACATCCCCATGTCAGGGACAAAATTATGTATTATGTAAGACTAGTGAGTTGTCTCCTGCAGACAATTGTTTTTTTTTTCTTTCTTTTTTTTTCACAGTCATGAACCTTGAACTTGGGGCCTAGCCACTGACCCTTACCTCTTGGGTACATGGCTAGCACTCCAACCCGTGGAGCCGAGGACCCCCTTGCAGGAGAGTGCCACCTAGGGGTCGATAGCTGAGGACTGTCACCCCGCCTTCTCAAGAAGCTGAGATCTGAGGATCTGGGTTTCAAACTATCTCAGAAACAAAAGGTCCCATGAGACTACTATCTCCAATTCACCACTAAGAAACCTGAAGTTGAAGCTGGGTGCTGGTCGCTCATACCTGTCATACTAGCTTCTCAGGAGGATAAGATCTGAGTATCAAGGTTCAAAGCTAGCCTGGGGAGGAAAGTCTTTAAGACACTTAGCCCCAATGGACCACCAGAAAACATGAAGTGGTGCTTTGGCTCAAGTGGTAGGGCACAAGACTTGAGCTGAAGAGCTCAGGGACAGCACCCAGGCCCAGACTTCAACTCCTACAACCAACAACAACAAAAAAGGCAGAAACAAACTAACAAACCTGAAGTAAAGGGGTGGGAATGTGCCTTAGGGGTGGAGTGATTTGCAATTATGAAACCCTGAACTTTATTTCTCAGGACCAGAACACTAGAAAAAGGCTGCAGTGGCTCTGTGGCTCAATCGGGAGAGGGCTATCCTTGTACAAGAGAAACTAGGTACAGTGCTGAGTTCCAGCTCCAGGACTGGTGTATGCGCACTCACACAGACACACAGACACACACACACACACACACACACACACACAGACACACACACACACACACACACACACGATCACACACACACACACACAGACCAGAAGTGAAGTTGTGACACAAAATGGTAAAGCCTTGGGCTTCTGCACCGAGCTCTTGGTAGCACCCAGGCCCTGTGTTCAACCCCCAAACCTAGCCACCCAGGGCCTAACTAGGAGAGGTCAAAAGTTTCAATATCTGATGAGCTTCACCAGCCCTAGATGACAGGAAGCTTTGAGATTTCTGACATGTGCTTGGATTTCCTAAGCTTCAAGAAACCTAGGAGAGGAATCATAGGCCCATCATCTCCAACAATGAAATATTTCATTAGGTTCAGTGCCCTAGTTGTCTGCCAGAAGGTCTCCTGAATTATATTGAGCACTGTATCTGAACACCGGAATATAGTCTAACAAAGGCAGGATGAGTGCACAGGACTTGGCCTGCCATGGGAAGTGGCACAAATGAAGGCATCCTGTCAAAACAGGGCACTGGGGAGAGAGATCGCTTGGGATACAAAGAGGCCTTTTTCTCCTGGCCTTCAAAGCCTGCCCACACTCATCATCACTAACTGATGCAGATGGAGTTGTTTGTTAAACAGCTGAACAGGACTTAGGCCATTTGTCTGCATATCCAAATAATGAGAGAGACTTCTTCCAGCGGGCCTGGGATGCAGAGAAACAATGAGAGAGACTTCATCCAGGAGGCCTGGGATGCAGAGAAACCCTCAGGTTACACTGGGAACAGTGAGGTGAGTCCCAGAACATGCACTGTCATGAAAGCACTCTCTGTGTTATGAAATCATTGAATTGAAAACAAATTTTCTAGATTGGTGCAATTCATAATAGCTACTCTGGAGATTCACCTATAGGAATACGTCCATATACACAGAGACATGGAGGTACAGGTTCTTTTCAAGGGGGCAGGACCTGGGGTTGAACTATGAACCTAAGCATTATCCCTGAGCTCCTTTTACTCAAGGGTATTGCATTAACCTTGAATCACAGCCCCACTTCTGGGTTTTTCTGTGATGTCTTAGAAATAAAAGTGTCATGGATTTTCCTATGCTGGCTGGATTTAAACTCAGATTCTATACATCTCAGCTTCCTGAGGAGCTGGGATTATAGTCAGCCTCCACTGGCTCTTGCCTTTCTTTTCTTCTTCATTTTTTAATCTGTACAATCTGACTTCTTAACAGGGTCCTTCCAGTGGTTTGAATTTATAAGTAAGCAATTCCAATGTCATTTATAGCTGCTTTCTCTGAGAAGTATTTTCTCTCCTCATCTTCTCTTCTGGTCACAGGTTTGAAGCCAAAAGTGAGAAATGAGTATCACAGGATTTGGCAGCTAATGTCCACATTACATGCCAGTTCTGGCACTTAGCATTGAGCTGCAGTGAATTTACTGTCTAAGGATGAGAGAACCGAAAGCTGGAGCAATCCTCATACTGTCTGTATTGCTCCTTTTTCCTATAAAATGATCTAATAATTATGAATGTTGTGTGTCTCCAGTATTAATTATCTAGAACACATTAGAAGCATCTGCATGTTTCTGTTTTTCTCTAGTACATCCTGAGATTTAGACTAAGGTTTTGTGTGGAGGGGTTTCTCAGTGTATCCCTGAGAAAGCTGCTTGCATTCTCCTGGGGAGATCACAATTCAAAGTCAGCCTGAGCAAGAAAGTCTGTGAGATTCTTATCACCAATAAACCACCAGAAAACCAGAAGTGGAACAGTGTCCCAGAGGGTAAAGCTACAGCTTTCAGAGAGAAAGCCGAGCAGGAGACACAGGCCAGACCAGGCAAGAAAGCCTGGGAGGTACTTATGTCCAATTAACAACCAGATGGCTGGAAGTGGAGCTGTGGTGGTGGTAAAGCCTCAGCCTTGTACGAAACAGCTGAGGAATGCATTGGGCCCTGTGTTTAAGCACTGGGATGGCTTCTCTTTTCAAAAAGAGAAGGCAAGGATTATGTATCAGTGCACTAACTACTTATGTGTGTATAGTACCTCCCTGAGTGCAAACAGACCATATGCAATGCTTCTCCTTTTATTTACTGGTTCATTTTTCAGATGTGCCCGTTGCACATACTGCACCATTCTCTTCATTTCAGGCCCATGGCTTTTCTCTTCCAGGGTTCCAGGCCTGTGTCCTTATATGATACACACTTAAGCTCTCAGCAGTTTTTATTTACATTTTATTATGAGGCCCATGCAGGAACAGACACAAATCAGGCAGGGGAACAGAAGAAAAGGTTTTTTAGAAATAACTAGTATTCAGAAAATTAAATTTGGGGATGTAAAATGGTAGTATACTTATGTAAAATCTACCATGAAGAAAAAGATGGGGCTGTGGACTTGGATTACTGAAAGAGTGCTTGCCAAGCATGCAAGAACCACTGGGTATGATTACTCAGTATCACATACACAGAAAAAGCCAGAATTGGTGCTGTGGCTAGACCTGGCAAACAGAAACCTACGTAGGTAGGTAGCTAGCTAACTAGGTAGGTAGGTAGGTAGGTAGATAGATAGATAGATAGATAGATATATAGATAGATAGATAGATAGAGAGAGAGAGAGAGAGAGAGAGAGAGAGAGAGAGAGAAAGATAGATAGATAGATAGATAGATAGATACATACATACATACATACATACATACATACATACATAATACATAGAAAATAGATAGATAGAAAAAAGATAGATAAATAGAAAGAAAAATAGATAGATAAATAGATAGATAGAAAGAAACATGATATATTAACCTGGTCTTGGATGTCAGGAGGAATGAAGGGAACAATTCCCAATCATGATGCCTTCTGCAGTGTTCCGGTCACCAACTTCACCTTCACACAACCACAGAGCAGGAATACTGTCTCTTTCCCACTTCTCAGGCAGCCAAATGCCCCAGAGCCAAGAGGGCAGAGCCAGGTTTTAACTCAGGTGCTTGGAGACAGAAGAGAAAGGACCCTGCTTCTCCTTGGACTGGGAATTTGCATTAATGATGTTCAGAATGAAGGAAGGAGAATGGACTGGCGGAGGTAGAAGAATGGTCTTTAAATATGACAGATGGAGAGTCAAAACCCCACTCCTTAAGACCAGAGAGCAGGGTTTTTCTTCTCTGTTCCTCCCCTCTCCCCCACTAAACTGGCTCTCTATTGTTACCCTAGAGATAGCCTGAGGCTGCCTTCACCTGAGAGAGGAAGGTTAATTAGTCATTGTTTGAAGAGGGTGAGAAAAGTCTGACCCTGCTGTAACTCTAACAAATGTTTCAGGGTTCCCCCCATTGCTGGCTTTTGCAGCTGACTTCCCTGTTGAGCGTGTACATTCTGCTTCCTAATCCTGCAGGCCTAGGTCTCTGCACCTAGCCTGGCTTTTGCAACCATTTTCTGTCCTTCAATTACCGTGTTACACTGGAGTTTTTCTGCAAAGAGTGCTAGGGCTTGGATACTGAGAACTTCATTTGAACCCAGGATGGTTCAATAATGTTTCTTTCCTGCTTCTATAGCTCGAGAACTCTAAGAACATTAGAGTGCAACTAACTTCTCATCACCAAGGGAAACACAGGAAGCTCTTGAACATCTGACCTTTCAGAAGTGGAAGTCAGAGTGTCATAGACCTTTCTGCCCTGGCTGGCTTTACCCTGTGATCCTGAGACCTCAGCCTCATGATCTAGGGTGTTGGGCATGAGCTACTGGTGCTCTGCTAGGTTCAGAAATGTAATGACATTGACAATACAAGTCAACTGCTTATCACATAAGGCTCGGGAAGCATATTAAGCCTTTCAACAATGGACCTTTAAGAACCATGTAGGACACAAGGTTCAATGCTAGAGTCTAAGAGGCTGGGAATATAAATCTGCTACATTTGAACCTAGAGCTCTGACTCCAATTCTGGTGTACATCAGTGTTCATTTTCCAGAGAATGTTCTCCTAATTAGCAAATAGGAAAGTACTTAGATTAACCCTCATTTTTTTTCCAGTTGTGTGTCTTGAACTCAAACCTTGGCACTCTCCCTGAGCCCTTCAATTCAAGGTGAACACTCTACCACTAGAGCCACAGTGCCAGGTGGGGTCTTTTGGTGGTTCACTGGAGCTTTCCTTGCCTAGGCTCTCTTTGAACTGTAGTCTTCAGCTCTCAGCCTCCTGAGAAGCTAGCGTTCCAGGTGTGAGCACTGGCATCTGGCCTATTGTTTTTGTCAGTCCTGGGGCTTGATCTTAGGGCCTTGGTACTATCTCTGTGCTTTTTTTTCTCAAGGTTAGCCACTTGAACCACTCTACAGCTTCTGGCTTTTCCTGAGTATGTGTCACTGAGGATTCAAATCCTGGCATTCATGCATGCTGAGGGAGCGAGCTCTTTACCACTAAGCCACATTTCTAGCTCCACCCTTAAAATTTTATCCCTCAATTTGCCTATCCTCAGGAAAAGGCTTCTGAGTATAAATCATCTAAAGGAATCTCTATAGGAAGATGTCCAAAGATAAGCAAAAACTCAGGGAGGATGGGAAGGGATGGGAAGGGGAAACAAAGGAGGAGGCTATAATGCTTGATAAGATATATACTCATTATCTTGCCCATGTAATTGTAACCCCTCTCTACAGTATTTTCACAATAAAAAGAAAAAGAAAAAAAAGAAAAAAGAAAAAAAAGAAAAAGCTCATACTTGGGAGAGACTCTAAACATGTGAAAACTGTGACAAATGGCTCCATTTAATTATGTATTATGTTTCAACACTTAATAAAATATTAAGGAAAATTAGTCAATGTCCTAAGTTATTGTGTATAATTTTATAATAGATGTGCAAAATACAATACATATTATATGTATAATAATATTAAATACAATAATCAATAAATAAATGAATCAAATAAAAATAAAATACAAAATCAATAATAAAAATCATAATATGAAATTAACATAGATATGTAAGTATATATCATACATTCAGTACACATGTACAGAAATATTTTTTTCCATTGCAGGGCCTTCATTCAGGCCCTGGGAACTCTAGCCTGAATTATTTTCCTCAAGGACAGTGGGCTTCACCTTCACCCATGTTGCAAAAGAGTTACCTTGATGGTGAGCTCAAATCCTAGCAATTGCAGAAATACTGGCCCCAGTTCCATGAAAGTGACTTAATTTTTTTAATAGAAGCAGTTATTTTTATTCAGTTCCATACTGAACATTAAAATTAGGCAGCGTAGGGCTGGGAAGTTGGCTCAGTGGTAGAGCTTGCCTTGCATGCCTGAGGCCCTGGGTTCGATTCCTCAGCACCACATAAGCAAAAAGAAAAAAAAAACAGAAGTGGCGCTGTGGCTCAAGTGGTAGGGCACTAGCCTTGAGCTGAAGAGCTGAGGGACAGTGCTCAGGCCCAGAGTTCAGGCCCCACAACTGGACCAAAAAAAAAAAAAATAGGCAGCGTAGAATTTTGTACAGCTATTCAGATTTCCTTCCCTTACCCCCAAAGTGCTTTTCTGAAAACTAATATGTTTCTTTTTTTTTGTATGTTTTTTATTGTAAAAATGTTGTACAGAGGGTTCACAGTTACATGAGCAAGGTAATGAGTACATTTCCTATTGAGCATTGTTGCCTCCTCCTTTGTATTCCCGTTACCATCTCTTCCCTCCCATCTTGAAAACTATCTCTGCCTGCCTAGGTCAGTGACTTAATTTTTCAATTTTGGTTGGCATGGGTTTTGAACTCAAGTAGTGGCAACTCTTCCTTCACATTGCTACAAATTTACCAAGAACCCGAGTTCAAATCCCAGGCGAGGAAAGAAAACTGGCAGAAATTCCAAACCAAGGAACTTTATTTTTTTTATTTTTGTTGAATACTTTCTTTCTTTCTTTCTTTCTTTCTTTCTTTCTTTCTTTCTTTCTTTCTTTCTTTCTTTCTTTCTTTCTTTCTTTCTTCCTTTCTTTCTTCCTTTCTTTCTTTCTTTCTTTCTTTCTTTCTTTCTTTCTTTCTTTCTTTCTTTCTTTCTTTCTTTCTTTCTTTCTTTCTTTCTTCATTTATTTATTTTTTGGCCAACCATGGGGCTTGAAATCAGGTCGTGGAAACTGCCTCTGCTTGGATCTCCCTAGGCTGGGATTCAGTCTCTGGATCCATAGCCGATCCTGAGATCCTAGGCCCAGGGGGCTGTCAGGAAGAAAAGAAAAAGCTGGAAAACACAAAAAGTGGCGAGCTGCAGAGGCCTGGGTTTTTATGATTTTTTTTTCTTTACACAGTGACCATCCTGGGTCTGAATGACACGGCTATAAAGTGGACCTGACCTGCTATTGCTGTTGGCTGGTGGGCTCTCAGTGAAGCCATTGGCCAACCTGTCAACAGACCCTAACTTCAAATCTCAGTCCTGATACCAATGACAGAAAATCACAAGAGACTCATTCCTATGCATAGGAATACTGGTTGAAAGAGTAGCTCATGCCTTGGTCTAGTCTAAAATTGGATGCAATAATCCTAGAATGCTGATTGATCTTAATTAATAGTTTTTTAAGCATGAAACAAATAATATTCATTCACCGGCAGTATAATATATACCTACGAGTTGGTAGGAACGTATTTGTTGTCATTCAATCATAGATAGATGGCTCTGTCACTCTTTACTAATATATATTTATTTGTATACCACCATCTGCCTATCTATGTATCGCTGTTTTGGCCAAACATGGGGGTCAATCTCAGCATGTGGGAACCCCCTCACATCTTCATTGGCAAGAAGCTGCCATGCTCAAACTCACCCATTCATGAATTGGGTCTGCTAGGCCCTGATTTCCAACTCTAGCATTACCAGGCATGATGGAGAACACATCTAAAATCTAGATGCTATATGATAGGATGTAAACAATTTAATAAATGGTATAGGTGTCATCCGAGTCAATAAAATAAATGGTAAATAAATGAATAAAACAAGAAATAAAATGAATAACCACGCCAAACACAATTTTGACTGAACATCTATATGGAAGTATAAATCCTACTTTTAAAATGTATATTAGGTGTATCTTTTCCAGGCCTGAATCTTGAATTCAGCCCCCACTACGAGGAGGGAATGGCGGGAGATCATGAGCTACTCTGTTCTGGACCTAGGAAGAGTCATGGTATGCTATCGATCTCATCCTTGAATGAGTAGTTCGTACATGATGTGAGTAGGAAATGATATGCAAGACTCATGGAGTATCAATTAATTGTAAAGAAGAGTTGATGAAGCTGGCAATAATCATCACATTCATGAAATGGAGGCATCAGGAAAGATCCAAGAATCGGTAGTTCCATGGTAGATTGGATTCCATCGCAGGACACAATTTCTCCTACCCTATACAAATATGTACTTATTTGCATTCTACTTCAGCTTATGAATGGATGACAATTGTTCTCCCCACTCTCCCCCCCCCACGGGGGGGCTTTCAATCTCAGGTCGTGGGAATGGCCTAGCTCCTTCATGGCTCACAGGCTGGTGTGCTCATGTGGACCAAATTTCCAATTGGGACTGCTAGGCCCTGAGTTCAGATCCCAGCCCTGCCAAAAGATTCATCTTGATGTCAGAAGCCAATCATTGCACTTGTTGTCCTTTCCTGTGCAAGTCGTGGGCCTCAGCTCGGATGGAGAATTCATGGGTCACCCTGTTGCCATGGGAATAACTTATTACCCATGTCAACCCAGTTATACCTCTCATCATATACTCAAGAAAATACACAATACATCCATGAATAGCATACAGAAGAAAGAGAGTAACTACACTCAATGCACGATGCAGTCCACATACAGATTTGAATATATATCTCATGTTTCAATGATGCATTTGTAGACTATTTTGGCCTCCCTGGGGCTCAATCTCAGTTCCAGCTCCTTAGTGGCTCACAGGCTGGTGTGCTCACCTGGACCCATTGTGCAGTTGGGCCTCCTAGGCCCTGAGTTCAAATTCCAGCTCTACCAAAAATTCACCTTGATGTGAGAAGTCAGTTGTTGCACCTGTTTTGATGTGTTGTGCAAGTTCTGGGTCTCAGCTAGGATGGAGAATGCATAGACAACTCTATACTCATTGGAATAGGTTGTAATCCAGTTCACCACAGTTATATCTGTCTTCCTATACTCAAGAAAATACAAAATACATCAATGCATGAGACACAAAATAAAGAGAGTGATTACACCAAATGCAAGATGAGGCCACCAATGTTTGGAAATATAGATACTCTGTTTAATTATGAATTTATGACTATATTGCTCCCCATCAGGGCTCTATCTCAGTTCCCTGGAATGACCTAGCTCCTTAGTGGCTCACAGGCTGGTGTGTTCATCATGACCCATACACCAAGTGGGTCTGCTAAGCCTTGAGTTCAAATTCCAGCACTGCCAAAAGTTTCATTCTGATGTAAGACGCCAATGGTTACACATGTTTTCCTGTCCTGTGAATGTCCTAGGTCCCATTGAGGATGGAGAATGCTATATAGACAACTCTATAGCCATGGCAATAGGTTGTCATCCACATCAGCAGTTATATCTGTCACCATACTCAATAAAATATACAATACATCCTTGAATAAGACACAAAATGAAAAGAATAACTACACTGAATGCAAGATGCATACCACACCTGTAGGTAAAGAAAGATCTTATGTTTAAAAAAGGTGGGCTTGCTGTGCTGGGACTTCCAATCAGGCCTTGGACCAGGCCTGAAATTCTATTCCTCAAGGATGGTGAGCTTCCCCTTCTCACCCAGTGCACCAGAGCTGCCCAGACCAGCGTTCCAATCCCAGCACTGACAAAACATTCATGCTGATATCAGAAGCCAGTTGTTGCACATGTTTTCCTCTGCTGTGAATGTCCTGGGTCTCAACTAGGATGTAGAATGTATAGGCAACCCTATAACCATGGGAACAGGTTGTCATCCATTTTAGAACAGTTATACCTGTCACCATACTTAGTAAAATATGTAATACCTCCAAGAATTAGAGACAAAATAAGAAGAAGTGCACCAAACACAAGATAGTGTCCACACATGTATGTCAATATAGATTCTATGTTTAAGTAATGAATTTATGACTATAGTGGACCACTCTGGGGATCATTGTCAGAACCTGAGAATGTCCGAGCTCCTTAGTTGCTCACAGGTTGGTGTGTTCACCTTGACTTATTCTCCAATTGGTCCTGCTAGGCCCTGAGTTCAGACCCCAGCACTACCAACAAGTGGATCATGGAGTAAGAAGCCGAGTGTGAAATTTGTTTACCTTTTCTCTGAGAATCCTGGGTGTCAGGCATGATGGAGAACGTTTCTACAAATCTAGATTCTCTGTGATAGGATGCCATCAATGTAATAAACAGAATGGGTTTCATCATAGTACAATTGATGTTAAATAAATGAATAAAACAAAAAATACAAGGAACAACCACATCAAACATGTATGGACTGAACATCTATAGGTAAGTATAAATCCTATTTTTACAATGACTATAAATAGTATGTTTTCCAGGATTGGGGTTTGAATTCAGGCCTAGTGAACAGACCTGACTTTCTTAACTTCAAATACGGTAATCTTCCCCTTCATCCACATTGCTGCAGATTTACCCAGATCCTGTGTTCAAATCCAAAGCCTGGAAGAATGAATAGCGGGAATTGCAAATCAAGTAGCTAATTTTTTAATTTTTAATTTTTAATTTTTTTTCTCAGCACAGTGCTTGAACTCAGGTCGTGGTAACTCTGCCTCAGCTCTGATAACCCTAGGCTGGGGTGCACACCCTGGCCCCATAGCTGCTCCTGGCATCCTAAACTCCCAGGCCTTGCCTGGAAAAAATGCACAGAAAAAAATGTGGCATTTTTATATTTTCTTACTTTGCATGGTGACCCTCCTGGGTCTGAATGACTCTGTTGCAAAGGGTACTTCACCTTGCATTGCTGAAGGCTGCCAGACTATTGGGGAAGCCATAGGGCTACCCGGCAACATAGGCCCTGATTTCGAATCCCCATTCTGACACCAACCAATGGCAGGAGATATTAAGAAACTGATTCCCATCAATAGGAATAACAATGGAATGGTGTCAATGTCATGGTTGAATATGTTGATCATGAATGATGCTCCTATAAAATTAGACAGCATCATTTCAGGAGGTTGATTAATTTTATTTAATATTTATGAAGCATTAAAAGAATATAATTACTTACAGGAATGCAATAAGTTCAGGACACTAATTGATTTCATTAACATTTTAAGGATGAAAACAGTAACATTAATTATATGGATCCATAATAAATACCCAGGAATTGGTAGGAATGTAATCTGTATAACTGAAAAATGTATAGATGTATCTGACACTCTATAAAAATATATATTTATTAGCATAATGCCATCTGCATGTCAATCTGTTCTTATTTTGTTAACACCTTGGGCTCGAACTCAGATCCTGGAAACAGCCTGTCAGCTCAATTTGCCCCAGGATAGCGTGATAACATTTACCCATTCATGAGTTTGGCCTTGTAGGCCATGAGTTCAGATGCCAGCACTCCCAAACAATGAATCGTGGAGTAAGACGCTGATGGTGACACATGTTTTCCTTTTCTGTGAATGTCCTCGGTGTCAGGTATGAAGTAGAATACATATATAGAACTATATCCTATTTAATCAATGTAATCAATGTTCTATGTGCCATAATAGCCAATGACATAAACGGTCAATACATGAATAAAACAACACAATATGGAGTCAACATATGTATGTAAATAAAAATCATATATGTAAGTTGTACATGGATAGGATGTTTTCTATTGGTGGTGATCTATTTCAGGCCTAATGATCAGACTTGAATTTCTTGACTTCAAGGAAGCCAGCTTTCCTTTCCCACACAGTGCAACAGAGTTACCCAGACCATGAGTTCAAATCCCAGTCCTGGCAGAAAAATGGAACCATTATAGTATGTACTGCTCAATTCTTAAGAATTTCATTATGCCTCCATTATATGTATATGATTGTTTAAATGCTTAATAAATTATTAACTAAAATTGATCAGTGTCCTACAATATAATTGTGAATAATTTTATGCTAGAATCATTCAAGATCTGCTCATGCAATCATGACATATATCACATTCCATTGGTAATCATATGGATAGGAACAAGTTTCTTAGGATCTCCTGCCATTTGGAGGTGGCAGGACCAGGATTCAAACTGTGGGCTACAGCTGCCACGACTTCAACCCATGGATAGGGAACTCACCAGTCTGTACAAGAACATCAGCAAGACCAATGATGAGGCAGGCACCTGTGGCTCTCAGCAGTCCTCCTAGATACTTACCAGGCTGTGACAGGAGAATCATAGTCACCCTAGGTAAGAAGGTCCTTGAGACCCCTGTCCAGCTTCATTGCCAACAAAGCCAGAAGCCTTGTGGCTCCAGTGTGGAGGGCCAGCCTTGAGCAAAAGGAGATGACAGACTGTCCAATCCTGAGTTCAAGGTCTGGGACTGTAAACAGACAGACATACACAACTATCTGTGCAGCTGGCTATCTGGCTAAAGCAGGTCACCCTCTTATACCGAGCTGAATTGGACAGAGTTCTCTGGGAAAAGGGCTGGGGGAGCCGCTGTCATCTTTACTCCACCCATGCTGCTTGCATTACAGAATTCCGGCCACACCCACATTCTTTCATGTTTCTTTCTGAACAATGGGATACAAGAATGGTGGCCATGCCCACATTCTATGCTGCCAGGTAGCACAGGGATTCATTCTGTTGGTTGACACCACTACCAGCAGTTGAGGAAGGCAGAGGTCGCTGAGTGCTCAAGAGAATTTGAGTACAGTAGGATATTGATACACCAGCCCATGCCATGGCTCCCTCCCCTGCTTTCCCGCAGTGCTGGGTTTCATACCTCAGGCAATGGCTTGCTGCCAGCTAGCCTAAGGCCCCCACCTGGTCCCTGCCCCAGGTCCTCTGCTCTGTGCCCATGTGTCTGCAATGCTGCTGCCATTGCTGCTACCCCACCTGGAGCAGCCACCAACAGCTTCTCCCAGCAGCACAGGTGTATGGCCACCCCAACACCAACCCTAACCCGGTTCAGACACCCATCTAGGGGCACCATGATCCCCTGCTTGTTTCCTCTCCCCAGCTCTGAGGAGCCACCTTTCTGTCTTGGGAATTTCTGAGATAGAGACTCAATATATACTCAGGCTGGGCTGAATCATGGTACTCCTATCTGTGACAGGTATGCTCCACCAGGCCTGGTCCTCTGTAGTTAGGATGGTAAGGCATGTAGTGCCATGCTCAGTCATCAGTTTAGATGGATTACCCCATACTCTTACTCCACAGCAGCCAATTTTTGACCACAGGTGAATCTCTGTGTAGGGCCTCAACAATAGGACCTCAGTCTCCTCACAGAATAGTTGTGACAAAATAAGGGATTTATGCAGAGGGATCTCGAGCATGGCTAGGCACAGAGGGAGTGGCCTTCAGACAAGGTTCTTGACAATTCTGGGAGTATATGACAGGAAGATACCAGCAAAGGGCTAAGGTGGGGCCTGTTATTATTCATGCAACAGGTCTGGGATTATGAAACAAAACATGGCTTTCTTTCATCATTACCCTATCCTCATGATGAAAGAGATCCTTCACTGTGTTGAGTTTTGCAGCTGGGGAAAGGAAGGCATAGAGAAGCCAGGTGACCTACTTATGACCTCAAGTTCACAGGAAGCTCAGCCTGACTTCTCTGCCATGCTCTCTAGGACAATGGGTGCTATTCAGCCCACTTCTTGTGGTCGAAAGTCCACTTCTTGTCCATCGTGGTGCTTGAACTCTAGGCCTAAGAGCTGTTCTCAAGCTCCTCAGCTCAAGGCTAGCACTCTACCACTTGAACCCACAACATCACTTCCAGTTTTCTCGTGTTTCTTTGGAGATAAGAGCCTCACAGTCTTTCCTGCCAGGGATGGCTATGAACCATGATTCTCAACTCTCAGCCTCCTGTCTAGTTAGTATTAGAGTTCTGAACCACCAGCACAGACTTAAGTGTAATTCTGACTTGCTTTCTCTCCTTCACACACAGGAACTGGTTGAATGGGTGCTGGAGGAGGTGGCCCAGCATCCCCATGTGGCTGGAACCCAAGGTGGCCCTTTCATTCTTGTGGTGGGCTTTGGGTCAGGAGCTGTCTCACTCAGCCTGATGAAACAGTTCCATGAGGTAAGCCTCTCTCTGCCCTGGTTAGACCGTGATGGTTATTCATTTTTCATCCAGCCTTACTGGACTTAGTATTGTTTTCAGCATCATTTTGTAGCACCTGGCCAAAATTATGATACATAGTTATGGAATGAAAATGTAATGCCATATTAAGACAGTCATTTAGGGCACTGGGAATGTGGTTTCATGGTACGGTGATTACCTAGCATTCATGAAACCCTGGGTTCAATTTCTCAGTACCCCATAAAAAGAAAAAAACTGGAAGTGGTGCTGTGCCTCAAGTGGTAGAGTACTTACCTTGAGAAAAAAAAAGAAGCTGGGGAATATTTCCCTATCCTTGAGTTTAATCCCCTGGATTGGCAAAAACAAAACAAAACAAAACAAAAAACATTTAGTTAGTACATTCAAAATAAAGAACCCATACTTGGAATATATAATTGCTCCTTCCATACTGACACCTGAAAATAGGCCCTAATTCATCTGCAATACTCATATTAGGATACTGTGTTGAAATAAAAAGTTTTGTTTATTAGGTCACAGCAATTAATGCCAGGAATGTGCTTAGATGTCAGGTGAAGATTAATTCTGGAAAGTCAATGATTCCAGGCTTTGTGTGTTCATTGCTAATCACAAAGAGAACGGTAGTCAAAGTGTGATTTGGAAATCTTTTTGGTCAGTCATGGCACCAAAAAGGCAGAGGCTAATTAACAGTTGTGACAGAAGAGAAGGAATAACTCCAAATGGAAGGAATAAAATGATAGCTAAGGTATAACAGAAGCTGTTCTAGGGAACCATTTTTGATTATTGAAGAATTAGTTATCAATTAGGATTGTTCCTCATTGCCTATAGCATTCCAAATCTCTTACGCTAGCTCTTAAGCTCTGTGTGATAAATGTATATCCTTCTATGCTGTTCTTTCATACCTGATCTCCTTTGCTTTCTAAAAATTTCAGTCTTTCTGTATTTCTCTATGAACATTTCCTGATACTACACATATACAGATGGCATAAGATACTAATGGAAGGGTTCCATAGCTCATTAGTCATTAATGTAACAACATGGAAAAGGAGGACATATTTATTGTTAACTCAAATTTTCTGAAAAGCTGGAATGTCATCATTTGGTTCAAATTTCCATTCTTTGTCTGCATATTTGCACATAAATGCAAATGTGAGATGGGTGCTAGTGGTTCACACCTGTAATCCTAGCTATTCAAGAGGTTGATACCCGAGGATTGTTTTTCAAAGCCAGCCTGGTCAGGAAAATCCATAAGACTCTTCAATTAACCACCAGAAACCCAGAAGTTGTGCTAAAGTGGTAGAGCACTCAACTTGAACTGAACTGCTGAGGGACAGTGCCCAGAATCAGAGTTTAAGCCCCAAGACCAACAAAAAAAGTGAAATATGACTTTAAGTTTCCTCAAAAGGAATGACAAGGTCATAATCTTCCCAAGCAGAAGAAATAATTCCAAAATGATTCAGTGTACCTACTTTTGCTGAGTTAAAATTTAAGTTATGTCTTCTTTGATGGACATATACTCTTCTTTTAAAAATTGTCAAATATGGGTTGGGAAGGTGGCTCAGGACCCACAACCGGACCCAAAAAAAATAGTAAAATATTAGTTTGACAATAAATTACAACTAATTTTTTTTCTTTTTTTGGGGGGGGTCCAGTTGTGGGTCCTGAACTCTGGGCTTGGGCACTGTCCCTCAGCTCTTCAGCTCAAGCTAGCACTCTACCACTTGAGCCACAGTGCCACTTCCAGCTTTTTTTCCTTTCTTTTTGCTTATGTGGTGCTGAGGAATCGAACCCAGGGCCTCATGCATGCAAGGCAAACACTCTACCACTGAGCCACCTTTCCAGCCCTCAAGTAATATTTCTTTTTTCAAAAGATAAGTCCATACAGTTGATGTCACTTAGCTTTCTTACTATCTTAGTTCAAAGCCAACCCAGGCAGGGGAGTTTGTCAAACTCTTATCTGTAATTAAACACCAAAAATCCGTAGGTGCAGTTTGGCTCAAGCAGTAGAGTACTAGCTTTGGAGGCAGGTGGGCAGGAAAGACAACTGTTCAGGGACAGAGTATAGCCTCTGGATTCAAGCCCCAGAACCAACACAAACTAAACAAACAAACAAGGAAACAAAAATAACCCCACATATTTCTTTGGGACCATCCTTAATGGAGTACTGGTCTGAGAAGAGGCTCCTTTTGCTGATCCTACTCACTGGATCCTGCTTTTTCAGAATCCTTATTGCTCTGGAGAACTCAGGACCAGACTAAAGGAATTGATAACTGTCCCATCCTGCAACAAGAGAATCATCTCAGGGGTGAAATATCCATCCATAAGACACTTTACAACCTCCATGTCTTTGTTTCTTTTCTGTAGAACACTTTTAAAGCAATGTTATTTCCTTTTGTTCTATGCTGGCCTTCAAATGGTACATTATTTCTTTTTGTAATACTCTCAACTAGAAGTTTTCAGAAAAATTTTATATGAGTATAGAACACACTCGAAAAAGTCAGGAACAGAGTTTCCTTCAAACCTTGGGATTCTTTCTTGTACAGTAAAAAGGAAAGCACAAGTTAACATGAACTTTGTCATTCCTCTATGTTCATTTCTTCTCCTGGGAGTTTCCACATCCAGTAGCAGTTATTTCCAGTAACAATCGATGGTGCTGCCTGAGGTTTGATGAAAGTTTTCTGGGTTCACTGAAATAACACAAGGACACCTTTGGACCTGAGGTAACACGTGTTTCAGAGACAACTTAGTAAAGAGAAAGTATGAAATTTATGTTGCTTATAAATACATTATCAATGAGTACCTTGAGTTCAAACTTTGTAAGTTCTCTGTAAATTAAGGCAAATTTTTAATGGGAAGAAGTTTCTCAGGTCCTTCTTTTTGTGAGTGTATGTGCTGCACATTATTTCTCAAGTGTACAGGAGTTAGTGAGAGAAACAATAGCAATAATAGGAGAAAGAAAAGTTCTGTTTTTAAGTATAAGGGTTCAATACAGTATAGAAGACTCTACACATAAGACAACAATGAAACAATAAAGCCAAGTTCAGTATGTAGATTTATGGGAGTGATATACAGAAAACATTACTCCTATGTGGAACACGAAGTATGAGGCCATTCCCTTTCTAAATCACATTTGCTAATCATGCAAATTTATTAAAAGTAGAATGGAAGAATAATTCTTTTTCCAATGCAAGTCAGCTATAAGAGCATGTACTTAACTGGGGAAAAAGTCCATCTTGAGAGAGCAGGCATTATACTAGCAATGAACTGTTGGCTAAGATTACATTTCTTTTTCTTTACGTATATATATTTTTTGTTGGTGGTGGTGGTCTTGAACTCTGGGCCTGGGCACTTTCCCTCTGTTATTCAGCTCAAGGCTAATGCTCTACCACTTGAACCACAGTGCCACTTCCAGTTTTCTAGTAGTTAACTGGAGAAAAGCATCTCCTGGACTTTCCTACCTGGGCTGGCTTTGAAACCCAATCCTCAGATCTAATCGCCTCCTGGTTTAAGATCACATTTCTAACAGTGTACACTCAGAATATGCAATTTGTATGTTCATCTATCTTTATATGAATTCTTGAATAAAAAATCTGGTATACAGCTTAGACTTTACACTCACAAAAATGTTTGTAGTTTAAAAGTTGGTACTACTGGATAAATATAACCTAAGAATGTAAAGGAGTCTGGGAAGTTCAGTTTGCATCCAGCCTGGGCAGAACACTCTTTGTGACACTACCTATAATTAACCAGCCAAAAGCTGGATTGGAAGAATGGCTCAGGTGATGGTATACTAGTCATGAGCAAGACTGATGGATAAGAGCTTGGGGCTTTTGCATACATACATACAAAGATACACATACACACAGAGATACTTACATGTGCACACATGAATACACAAATGAAACAACTCTCACAATATGTAGAAAAGTTAGAAAACAGTAGAAAATATGTCCTGCGTAATACTAGAATAAAGTGATAATTTTTAAAATTAGAAAGTCCTCAAGTGAATTACCTTCAAAAATTTGAGACTATTACATAGGTAGGTACCAGATATAGTAAGAGAATCAAGTAATCATTATTAAAGGGATCAGATCTATGGAGGAATGAATCAGAGACCCCTGCAGGTGCATCTGAAAATGTTCATATCTTGTGTGGAATGTTAGAACATCTTTGAAAATAGTAGATAAACAGTCTGAACAGTCATTCTAGTGGATAATATCACTGGAGTAGTTCAGAATTGCTAGTCTGTATGTAGATTAAATAAACCAAGAAACTATGGCAGGGCAATGTGATACAAGGCTAGAATTCTAGCACTCAGACTAAGACAGGAGATTAGAGAGTGCAATTACATAGTGATAGCTTCCCTGGACCAGGTAGTATAATTTTGTCTTAATAAAAGAAACCATTCAAGAAAGGAATACACAGTTGGAAGATTGGGCTAATTTTGTTATTATGTTTTGAGAAGTCAAGTTTCCTATTGCAATGCAACTCATATATAATCCCCAGTTGAGTTTTAAATGCTCTCTTCATTACCGAACATTCCTAGATGCAAAATGGCTCATGATTCCCATCCAAAATTTGAAAAACTAAATAATCATCATTCTGTTGGATTCCAAAGAAATGATGAAGGATTACAAAAGGTTAAGCCTGGAGAAATAGCAAATTTTGTCTGTAAGACTTTGAAGATATTGCTAAATTAGAATTTAGATTTAAAATAAATATTTTGGTTTTGTTTGTAATTTCATATTCTATAGGATAGTACAAAATTGTTTTTATGTAGATGGTTTAATTGACAAATTCACAAATGATTTTGGCATTCTATTTGCCCAGAATATTCTTTCAAGAGTTATAATTAGAAATTAGTTAATATATAATTCCAATAGTTCATGTATAAAATGATAATGTGAATACTCTAGATTGAGTTGCGAACAAATGGATGGTATTAATTCATAAATTTAGAAAAAGAGCAATTTTTTGAGGCTTTGGTTTAACATGGTATGAAGAGAATGATTCTGTGAGATCTTCTTTCTTCTACCTATATGTAACACAAGAAGCAATTTCCTTAATTACATGCCTCTGTATGCAATGAGAAAAATGTTAGGTTTGGGGTTTGTTTTTATTTTTGTTTTGTTTTATTGGTTTGTCCTAGGGCTTGAACTTTGAGCCTGGAAACTGTCTCTGAGCCTGTTTTTGCTAAAGGCTCATGGCCTACCACTTCAACCTCAGTGCCACTTGTGTCTGGCTTTTTCTGAGAAGTTTATTGGAGATAAGACTCTAAGGAACCTTCCTGCCTGGGTGGGTTTTGAACTATAATCTTCTAATCTTAGCATCCTGAATATCTATGATAGTTAAAAAAGTATAAATATAAGCAATATTTGCAAGTATTCTGATCTCAAGAATACCAGTGGGGGGAAAATTCATGCAACCCAGTTTATTGTGGTGTTCGTTCCAGAAAAAGGAGGGCATCACATTAGCAGCGGTTTAGTATTTTTTTCAAAATAGAGATAAGCTATATTTTATGCAACTTATTTTTTAAGTTTAATTTTATTGTCAAAGTGATGTACAGTGGGGTCTCAGTAATTGTAAATTAGTGAATAAATAACTTTTCAAACTTGTTACCCCCTCCCTCATTTTTCTCACAGTTTTTCTTCACCCTAATAACCTCACAAGTTGTAATGTACATTTCCAACATATTGTCTGGTGAGTATTGCTATTGCATTGGTTTGCTCTTTGTCCTTTGTCTCGTCAATTTGTTGTTCCCTTTCCCTTCCCCAATTTAGGTAAATGTATACACAATAAACAGGGTACCAAATTCAAATACAGCAGGGGATAAACCATAGGGGAAAAGCCCAAAGAAAACAGAAATCACATAGTACATGAAAAAACAACGATCACAAATAAAAATCTCTGTTTCCATATCTTGGAGTTCATTTTGCTCAGCATCAGCTTATATGGTCATATGTATGCATAAGAAAGTCATTGGAAAATAATAGTTTCGTGGACACAATATCATGAAAACAACATGTTAACTGTTTTTGATGGTAAAGGTGGAATTAGTATTGCTGAATTTGCGATTCTGATAAAGAAATTTCAAAAGAGTTTAAAAATTACGACAGGTTGTAAACTTGTTCAACCACTTTGGAAAGTAGTATGGAAGTTCCTCAAAAGACTCCACACAGAGCTCCCTTATGATCCAGCAATCCCACTCTTGGTCATTTACCAAATGTTTACAAACAAGACCACACTAAAGCTACTAGCACGACTATGTTTATTGCAGCACTATTTACTATAGCTAAGATATGGAACCAACCCTGATGCCCCCATTAGATGAATGGATCAAGAAAATGTTGTATATATACACAATGGCATTCTTTGCCTCCATCAGGAAGAACGACATTGCCCCATTGGTTAGGAAATGGAAAGACTTGGAAAAAATTATATTAAGTGAAGTAAGCCAGGCCCAAAGAAACATAGCTCCCATGGTTTCCCTTATTTGCAATATCTAGTATAAGTCTGAGTCAAGCAGAAAAGGTCCCATAAGGTGATGTTAGGGAAATGAACCCTAAGATATGTATTCAAATGCTTTTTGTTCTTTCATGCGATTGTTTTTAACACATTTATGAGATTATTTCTTTGTTGTTTTTTATGTCCTTCCCCAACAGTATAACCCCTGCTTTCACTGTATTTGATGTCGGTATAATTTGTGGAGGGGAAGGGAAAAAACAAATCATTTAAATAGGGATACAGCTGGAGCCATTGCAAAAATGAGATGTACAAGTCGTTATGTCGAAAAGGAACTTTACAACTTTGGTGTGGCGGGAGGGGGAGCGGGGAGGATTTGCTGAGGGGGGCAGGGGAAGGATAGGAAGGGATGGGAAGGGGAAACAAAGGAGGAGGCTACAATGCTTGATAAGAAATGTATTCATTATCTTGCTCAAGTAATTGTAACCCCTCTGTACAGTATTTTCGAAAGAAAAAAGAAGAAAAAAATTATGACAGGTAAAGTGTAATTGTTCAAACTTTTTAATAGCTTAGCCTATTAAGAAAATTTAAAATTGCCTGGGAAAATAGGCTTTCATGCAAAGAAATCCATGGAGACTTAGCTGAGAGGGAGCAATGTGGGTGAAGATGGCTCATTTTCACTCTAAACAAACAAACCTCAAAAACCTTGCTATAAATACTGTAGGTTCCCTTGAGAATTGTCCTTACCCAGGAAATATACTCTCACTGTTTCAAACAAGTTTCTAGTGGAATTTAAATGCAAAGTTCTTAAAAAAAAGACATCAAAATTTGTGAATTGACCTTTGATTACCAAATAGTAATTCTCTGAAAAAGATAATTTGGGTCAAAATATTTAGGGAGAAAATGCCCTCCACAATGAAAGAAGTTATTGGGTTTACACTTTTCTGTTTGCAATACTTTCCACAATGTCTTTACACGTGAAGCAGTGAAACACAGAAAAACATCAGATTGGATACTTCAAACCAATGATTTCACATATCTAAGTAGCTCACAAAATATAATATCCTTCGGGCTGGGAAGGTCGCTCAGTGGTAGAGCGCTTGCCTTGCATGCCTGAGGCCCTGGGTTCGATTCCTCGGCACCACATAAGCAAAAAGAAAAAAGCTAGAAGTGGCGCTGTGGCTCAAGTGGTAGAGCGCTAGCCTTGAGCTGAAGAGCTGAGGGACAGCGCCCAGGCCCAGAGTTCAGGCCCCCCCCAAAATATATATATATATATATATATATATATATATATATGTATATATATATATATATATATATATATATATATAATATCCTTATTAACATGATATAGTGAAGACTTCCCTTATTACATAAGCCAAAAAGTTTTGGGATCAGAAGAAGAATTGAACAGGGCTGGGAAGGTGGCTCAGTGTTAGAGTGCTTGCCTTGCATGCATGAGGCCCTGGGTTCGATTCCTCAGCACCACATAAGCAAAAAAAAAAAAGCTGGAAGTGGTGCTGTGGCTAGAATGCTAGCCTTGAGCTGAAGAACTGAGGGACTGTGCCCAGGCCCAGAGTTCAGGCCCTATGACTAGACCCCCCTCCCAAAAGAAAAGAAAATAATTGAGCAAATTGAAAAGGTAAAAAAAAGGCGTTCTTAGAAGCCCAAGTTAAGCAGTGGAGGGAGGCCAAAACTTTTTGATATAGACTGTGTTAACATTTTTGGTACCTAAAGTGATTTTACAGAACCCATTTGGCTCACTACAATTCAGAAAATACTGAATGAAGACATGAAAATAAATTCCACATCCAAATAAAAGAGTTTAAAAAGAGAAACCATGAAGATGTAGCAGTGGGGTAGGCCTTATAGTCTTTCAGCTTCACCAGACTTGAAGTCAAGAAGCTGTGATTAATTGGAAATCAGGCAAGAGCTAAGAGGAGGACATCGAAGTAGGACAAAGAAGTATTGTCCGTTGTAAGAGACACTGTCATTCAAGGTATGGGTGATTTAAGTCTGGTCTTCATGCACCTTGTTGAGCAAATGCAAGACCAAGAGAAAAATAATCAATTGAAATAATTTTACAAAGAATAACTTCACTGTTTCTGATATTGTATCTAAGGAGAGTATTAAGGGAGAAGATAAACGTGGAGTATCCTTCGGTTTCCTCTAAGCATCTTGTTAGCAAAATATATCTTTGAGTTTAGAAGAGATTGAACCAAAAATTGGTGGAGTACTTATTTTTGTGGGCACTTTAGACACAGGAAGACTTTAAAGGTAAAAGAAAAAAGAAAAATGAATAGCTAAATATTTGTGATCATAGCCTCTTGGACTGGGTTTTGGGAGACAAAGTTTTACATTAAAGTTTGTCCTCATTAACCTAGATGTTGGGTTTTCGTGGCAACCAAACACAAGGTTGAAGTTTAATGGACTTGCTTGGACACGTAAACAGCATGATAGAAAACAAAATGGCAAATAATATTTAGTGAATTACTTTGACCAATTATTTGCCAGAAAAAAAGGAGAGATATAATTCAAAATCACTTGATTTAAAAGTATGAAAAAAGAGTAGTGCAGAGAGATGAGAGAAAACATAGAGAACTCTTTTGTCTCCAGTGGGGTAATGGGTTCTTGATCTTGTTTCTTGCATTCTATCTTCACAAGCTATCAAGTGTGTCTCAGGTCTGGAGTATCCAGTTCAGACAAAGAAAACACAGAAGAAAATACTTGCAGCAGATATAGGTGATTTTTAACCTTAGAAAATCTATTTAAATCTGATCAAAATTCTCCCCAAACCCCAAACTGCCTTTTTGAACAGCTTTGTTTGTCTTTCCCACTACTGCCCTTCATTAACTATTTAAAATTTTGAGAGATCATATTCATACTCTCTAGAGATTGCTGTTTGGTTGTGATTTTTGTGTGTTTTGTTTGTTGTGTTTTTTTTTACTGAATTTCAGAAGTTTGTGCAAGTGTGTTACAATTAAATATGTCCATCTAATTGTCCAATGCTCCTGGATCAGAATAATTCCTTCGATCATTCTCAACCAACTCCTTCTCCAAGATTTATTTCAGATTTACTACTTCCTTTATTATATGTGTACATTGAGTATTCTAGCTTGACTTGCCTCTTGTTCCATTTTTCATTTAGTCTATATCTTTGCAATTGTTCCTCCCTGGTTTCAACTTCCTGATAGTCATTCTGTTAAAGTGTCTGTTAATATTTTGAAAGGTTTATATACATTCCATGAAGTTTCAATCCTGCATATACTTGAACTGATGTCCACTTATATTTTCATAATTCATTCATCTGCAATAACAATTTGCAAGACTGGAGACGTGAAGCACCTAGACATGATTTTATTCTCATCCATTTGGAAGATTAATCTTTAGTCAAAAAGAAAGTTTAAAAATGGCTTAGAATGTATTCTTTTTTTTTAATTTAATTTTATTTTATTTGAGAACATACTGTACAGAGGGGCTACAATTACATGGGCAGGATAATGCATACATTTCTTACCAAGCATTGCAGCCTCCTCCTTTGTTTACCCTTCACCTCCCTTCCCCGCCTTCCCCCTCCCCCCACCCAATTATACCCCCCTCCCCCCACACACCGACATTGTAAAGCTGGTTTTGACATGACATTTTGTACTTCTCATTGTTGCAACAGGTCCACCTGAATCCTTAAACGACTTGTTTGTCCCCATCTCCTCCACATGTTATACTGACATCAAATATAGTGAAAGCGGGGGTTACACTGTGGGGGAGGGACATACAAAGCAACAAAGAAATAATCTTATAAATGCGTTAGAAACACATGCATGAAAGAAACGAAAACATTAAAATACATATTTAAGGGTTCATTTTCCTAACATCACATTATCTGACCTTTTCCGCTTGACTCATACCTATACTAGATATTGCAAATAAGGGAAACCATGGGACCTATGCTTCTTTGGGCCTGGCTTACTTCACTTAATATAATTTTTTCCAAGCCTTTCCATTTCCTAACAAATGGGGCAATGTCATTCTTTCTGATTGAGGCATAGAATTCCATTGTGTATATATACCACATTTTCTTGATCCATTCATCTACTGAGGGGCATCTGGGTTGGTTCCATATCTTAGCTATGGTAAATAATGCTGCAATAAACATAGTTGTGCTGATAGCTTTAGTGTGGTCTTGTTTGTAAACATTTGGGTAAATGCCCAAAAGTGGGATTGCTGGATCATAGGGGAGATCTATGTGAAGTCTTTTGAGGAACCTCCATACTGCTTTCCAAAGAGGGGATGTGGACAGAAAGGAACCTTACTTCATTGTTTTTGGGAATGTAAACTTGTTCAACCACTTTGGAAAGCAGTATGGAGGTTCCTCAAAAGACTTCACATAGAATGTATTCTTAACTACCAGGTTTTTTAAAATGGCTTTGTACAATGGTTTGCGATTATTTAATTTTACATGGGATAATATTTTCTACTACCTACAGGTTTTGCAAAAAGAAGAAAACTATAATTTACTACTATAGAGGAATATGATGGAAATAGAAGACAGATTTTATGTTCGTCACATCTCTGATGAGTACCCATCTTCAAGACTGAAAAAATCACATTTCTTAGATAGGCAAACATATGTTAGACAGATAGGGAAACATAAAAAACATCGTATGATAAGGCAACTATTTTTGACTTTTTGAAATGTACCTTACGTGATGACATTTATTTTATTAACTAATGTTTGGTTTGAAATATGAGTGGCTGCTCTATTTAACACATTTCTGGAAGGCAGCTACTGAACAAGACAAATGGTGGGGGGTATTATTTCTACACTTCAATGAATGGTTGAACCTGTTTGGCATTTGTGCTGGGTAAATAAATCAACTCTATTGTAATTTGCTCCCTACACATTAAAAACTTGTAATGTCATTAAGTATCACTTACTTGTCAAATGTTATTTTGGTGAATGATTTTAAAATGTTTATTTGAAAAGTAATATACTTTCAGGAGATTAAATGTAGGTTATCATGGAAGTGGCGCTGTAGCTCAAGTGGTAGAGCGCTCGCCTTGAGCTGAAGAGCTGAGGGACAACGCCCAGACCCAGAGTTCAAGCCCCACGACCGACAAAAAAAAAAAAAAAAAAAAAAAAAAAAAAAAAAAAAAAAGAATATTAAATGTAGGTTATCATTGGTTTGAGAATGACAACATTTTTATACTACAGAACCAAGTTTTACTGAAGTACCAATGTTTTGAAGCACTAATGATCTTCTCAATTAATGTTTTACTGAATTGTATTTGACTTCTAAGTCGTTTATCTAGCTTTGGTAGACCAATTATGAATCTATCGTTCCAGGAAATATTTTTTGGCCTACTTTGTACTGAAATTTTTCATTAATCATTAGGGGAGGGATATTAAAAATACTCTTGTGACATTTGTAATCTTGTTCACTCATATGGGCTGGTCATTTGTAAATTGAAATTTTGAATTACTGTTCATTTTCTCAGATTTTGTGATATCATCTTTCATTTTAAGATGCCTTGCACTTCACAATTGCTTACCGCTACTTTCTGTGTCTTAAGGAATTGGGGCCCTGAAATATTATAGGAAATGAGAAATTGAGATGAGTTTTCAATTACTTTTTGTTGGCATGTTGCATGGGCTTAGGTGAGAAGTCTTGCCCTTGTTATCTGATGATGCGGATAACTGGGACCTGGGATCCTAAGACCTGTGGGTCCTGCAGAAGAATAATACCTTTTAGACATCACATCAGCAAAATTAGGGTATAATCAGTAGGAATGCTTCAGAAATATGGAGAGAAACAGTTTGAGACCAGCGAGTTAAAACAATAAAGATAGCAACAGAGTAAAATCCCTTATAGATTAGAGGAAAACAACACATTTTTTTACCATGTGAATTCAAAAGACCAAGTACACTTAGAACGTATCACAAGTTTATACCGAAGACATTGAATTGATACTTTTTATATCCTAATATATATTCTAAACCTATTTATTTATATTCCAATCTATTTATTGGCATAAATATCAATTTATTTGTCAAATTATCAATTAATTTTAGTAAGATTCACTGTGTGAAATATACAATATAAAATATATATATTTATAAATATAAATTTAAAATATATAACTATATATAATATGAGAAAATGTTTTGCATTGTTCTGTTATGGTTAGGGTATCAAAAGCAACTCTGTTTTAAAGTATTATTTCATTATCTCTACCTCAGTGTTTGGTAGAGTTAGACCTAATGCTTTACCCTTTGTAGTTGTACAGCCTAGAGGCAAGAGGAAACACTGTGATGAAACATTACCAATTTAAGGCCTAATATCGAGGAGAAACATATGGACTTCTCCTGGAGCAATGGAAATATTTGGTGATAGAAAGTCAGTAGTGTGAGTTACTGCCTGGTTGGATGGTAGACAGGCCAGGACACTAGGTAATCATGCATATGAACAATTTTTTCATCTTCTTGACTTTAGCTACTTTGAAATAGTAGGTATAATAAACAATTAGATTTTGATAAAATACCTTTTAGTCTGAACAGTTCTGTCTTAACTGTTCATCTCTCTATGATCCCTTGTAACATTTTAGTTTTGTTCCAGTAAGACAATCTATGCTGTCAGGGTAAGATATTCTGGTTGGTCTGTTCATACATGGAAGAAGGGTAAAGGGTCAGGTAGACATTTGTGACAATAAGACCTCATTTGGGAAATTTTAAACTGCAAAAATTTAGAAGTAGCTCTTAAGCAAGGCTTATATTGAATCCATTAGCTCCACAAAGGTAACTCAGTTGATATATAAGTACTTGAAAAGCCATCACCTTTTTTGGGGGGGTGGGGGGTAAAGTCGTGGGGCTTGAACTGTGGGCCTGGGCACTGTCCCTCAGCTCTTCAGCTCAAGGTTTGCGCTCTACCACTTGAGCCACAGTGCCACATGCCCCCAGCCCTAAATTATCCTGATTAATTTTCAGATAGAATCTGGTTTCCTACTTGTGTATGATCTTAGGCGCTATCCATTTGATGTTATTCTTCCTGGAAATTAGAATAACTGGTACCTGGGATAGTGTATAGATCTTTCTGTCCAGTCTGGGCTTTATCCACTAGCCTCACAACAGTAGACTCCCATATAGTCAGGATTTTTATAAGCTTACCATACCTGATTTTTAAAAAATCGTTGCATTTCCTGCAGGTTCTTGAATGCTGAATTAATTTGTGTTTTCTTGGGTTCTTTTGTTTCATTTGAATATATGTGTTGACTTATTCCTCACTTTTCCTTTTCTTTCACTCACGTTCTTAAGTAAAGTGCTGAGAAACCAATTCTTCTTTCTCAAGATAGTCAAGGTGAACATTATTTAGTCCAAAGCAATTTAAGTAATATTTAAACAGCTTCATATCTATGAATGGTATATGAATGCTAAGCGCTGACAAGGGTCTTTTTATTTTCTCAGCCATCTTTGGCATACACAGACAGATCATGAATTATATGAAGATAATAAAGCTACAGATGCTTGCCAGGAGGAGAAAAAACTATTACTAATTGTTTGATAGAGACTTCCTTCTCGTGAAAGAAATATGCTGCTTGATGCAGGATTTCACAAAATCATATTGCTAGGAAGAACCTAAACCAACTCCTAACACTACCGATTTGAGGGAGATGAACTGACCTCCTGCATAATTTACTTTTGAGTCAAATAAAATCAGGCTTCCAAAAAGAGAGTAGACTTTAGAGAAACACCATGTAAATAGGTGCTTAGCTGTTTTTGTCAATTGGTGAAATAATACAGGAAAAGTACAGCAAGGTAAAAATATAAAGAACTTTGCATTGAAATACTCATTTGTATATATGTGTGTGTGTGTACACGTGCCTGTACACACACGTGCATGTGCATGTGCTCCTGCATGCATTCATCATTCCTGAGGCTTGATAGTGCCTGGGCACTATCCCTAAGCTTCTGTGCCAAAGGATAGTGGTCTACCACTTTGAACAGAGGTGTCTTCAGATCTCAGCCTCCTGAGTAGTTAGCTAAGCTGATTCAGCCTCTGAGTAGCTAGTTAAATTCTTCTTGTCCTCTATGATTCATTGCTCTTTTATTCTTTCCTGAGGTAATCACAAGCCAAAGTCATAATATGTCTAATTGCTTTAAAAATACTATTACTGCTTGGCAGAAGGGACTCCAATCTATACTCTTAACTACTTAGGAGGCTTGAGAACAGAAACCAGGCCAAATTTTAGTGGACTTCCTTCTCAATCTATAGCTGGGTGTATTGGATCATTTCCACCATCCTGCACTATCTAGAGACTAAGATTGGAAGGACTGCAGGATCAAGGCCAGCCATGGTCGGAAGCTAGAAAGTTGGTGTGCAACTCTGATGCCATTGATGATGGGAAGGCTAAAAGGACAGATCAGGTGCATATTCTTGTGGAAAGGGAACCCCTATCCCAAAATTAACCACTGATATGACGCCAGCCTTGCAAGAACCATACCCCAAGTTGAAATCCCCATAATTGCCCACAACCAAAATAGATATATACATTAACATCCAAAAACATAGTACAATCTGTTCTTTGCTGTAATATAATCTTTATCCGATTATCATATGATGTGACAGAGTAGTTTCTTCACTTACTTATGATATATTTAAAAAGACCTAGAAAATTCTTTCTCACGTATTAAGTGAAAACAAATGGCAAATTGCCTCATTCCTTACATATTTGACTACCACGAAAAATTCATCTAATGATTATTATAGTAATATATTCTGATTTATTACTTTACTTTGTAACAGTTTTTAAACTTTTTGCTTCTCTGCTGAAGTTTAAGTATTCAAATAGTATCATCAAAGTATATTCCTCAGTACTTGGGGAAGTTTTGTACAAGGTTTTTAACCGATGGCTTCTAAGAATTCTTAATTGGTATATTATTTGATTTATTTTTAATTTCAATTTAATTTCATTGTAAAGGTTATGTACAGAGGGGTTACAGTTACATAAGTGAGGTAATGAGCACATTTTTTATGGAAAGAACATTGTTATCCACTCCATCGATTTTTTTTTCTGTACACTCAAACAACTACTGATGATTTTGCTGTTGCTATTGATCAATGGGTACTTTTGCTTTCTTTGTTCATGCATTTTTTTATTACAAAATTGATATACGCTGGTTTTACAGTTACTTAATTTAACTAAAGAGTACACTTCATTTTATTTTCTAAATTTCAAATTTTGAACTTAATTATTTTCTTTTGTTTTTTGAGGTAATTTTTTCAGAGTTGTAGGATTAGTTAATTTAATTTTTCATGATTTTTACACATGTAAATTATTCAGATATATATTTTGCTTTAAAAATGTTTAACACGTGAATTTCTAAGATTATTTTCTTAATTTTTATATGGTTGGTAAATTTAAATAAATTTATTTTCTTAAGGTACTAAACATATTTTACAGTTAACAAATACTTACTGTATTTTCAAGAAAGACAAACTTTATTAAGAAGGGCTTCATTACCTGGTCACTTTTTTGTAAATATTTGTACTTGAATTAAAAAAAAAAAAAACGTTTAATCTGGGCATGGGGATTTGTGGCTTCCATTTTCTAGCTATGGTAGGAACTGCAAGTAGGGTTTATAAATAGGGAGAGCCTGAGAAAATATGAGACCTTAGTACAAAAATATCCAGAGTGGGGCTGGGAAGGTGGCTCAGTTGTAGAGTGCTTGCCTTGCATGAAGCCCTGGGATCGATTCCTCAACACCACATAAGCAAAAAGAAAGAAGCTGGAAATGGTGCTGTGGCTCAAGTGGTAGAACACTAGCCTTGAGCTGAAGAGCTGAGGGACAGCACGAAGGCCCTGAGTTCAGGCCCCACAACAGGACCCACAAAAAAATATCCAGAGTGAATTAAAAAAAATATCCAGAGTGAAATGAATAGAGATATAGCCATCCCTAGCGCAATATAGAGCACCTGGTTTTCATATTCTAAATCTTGAGTTAAAACTCCAATAACATCAATCTTTTGTAAAAATAAAAGGATACATGTTTCAAAATGTTTATTGTTTAAAACTCTTTGCAAAGGTTCTCATGTCTTCTATTTCTTAATTTTCAATTTACTTAATCTATAAGAATCCAAGTATATCGTGACTATTTTATTTCTACTAAATTTTAAATAGTACAAACAATACTATGATTCAATATATTAACCTACTTTTACTATTTGCGATAATTTACTCTGTTAATATGATAATATCAATATTCCAAAGGTGTGTATGTGTTGTGTGTGTGTGAGTGTTTATGTGGTTTGTGTGTGTGTGTGCTTTGTATGTACTTTGTAATGCTTGGGTGATCACTCTATTGTTTCACATATGCTGGGCCAAGTTTTTACCACTGAACTATACTGTCTAGTTATAATGTAAGTATTGTTTTAAATTATGACTTTTAAATTTTCATTCCTAGTATGTTTTTTTCAAAATTATATATGATAAAATGTGATCCATATTCTATCCACGATAACAATTTTTATTCTTATTTTATTGTTTTTTAGAATATTTCCACTGCTTTTCTACTTCCAAACTCTTGTGTTTGTTATTGATAAAGGTTTTACTTTGCTACTTTTCTCTCTCCATTCTTTTTGCCTTTAGAGTTTATCTACTCTTTCTTTTATTTCTTTGGAAATTAGTGATCATATTCCTATTACAATTTCTTTACATTGTAACAGGTCTATACAATGCTTTATTTTCTATTTTATTTTTTTTCCCAACTTCTTTGACTCTTAGTCCACACTATTAGGTAGAATGAAAAGAAACTTGATTTAGAATACTTTGATTATTTTCCTCCTTCTCTTCTCTGAAGTATTTCTCTACTTAGAAACACAATAGCAACTACATATATCTCCTATGTAGTTCATCATTCTATTCTATCCCCTCTGACTCTACTCTGTAGTACAGTTCAAGTTGTTATCATTCAACTTTATTATGCTATAGTGTTCACTAAATCTTAACTCATTCCTAAATTTATTTTAGATGCTTTAAACATTCTCTAAAGACATTTTTCTCTATATAATATCTGGGGTCTTGTGTTTTCACAAAGTGCAAAATGTGAGTGACTATCAAACATCTAGATATCTCTGTAGAATATTGGTCCACCTGTTCAATAAACTCGTATGCAAATTCAAGGAATACAGGTCAGTCAGAACAATTTTGTAAAATGGTGTAGCTTGAGCCATCATACTAGTTTTGAACCTTATTACCATGTGTAGTAGTGAAAGAACAGACACATAGAAGAATGGAACAGATTTATCAAAAATAAATTCTTAGTTTTATGGTCAATAGATTTTGAAGAGGATGCCACGACTTCATGAAATAAAAATAGAATCTTAAATGGGTGTATTGGCACCATTGCTTCTCTAGATTTAAAATGATCTTAGACTACTACCTCAAACCTTATACAAAAATTTAAAATAAAAAATGACTATCAAACTAAATGTGAGATGTTAAAACTTATAAAACATAAATATACAAATTCATGACATTGGCTCAGTAAAGGTTTCTAAAAATTTGACATGTAAAGCATTAGAGGCTAAAGATAATCAAGAATTAACTGGTTAGTATCAAATGATAACCTTTCATAATTCTATGAAAGTAATGAAAACATATCCAACAGATAGAGCACACATATTTGTTAATGCTACAATGTTAATGTTACAATGATCCTGAGTCTTAAGTAAATTCATATCTTCTAATTCTATATAAAATTTTTCCTGAACAGGAGACTTCTTAAAGAACATATGTAAATTAGTAGTTAATAGGAGGAGCATATGAAATAATTTAGTATCTAAGAAAAAAGAAAAAAGAAAATTCACTAGTATGACCATAATATAAAAAGATGACACAAAATATAATAATGCATTTGTGGAGAAATTGATACATTCCACATAGCACAATGATTTGTATAATACCACAATCATTTTAGCAAGCAAGTTTTCCAGTCTTCATAAGGTTAAAGAGAATTGTATATTATTCAGCCATTACACTTCTATGTATGTATTAAAGAGAAGTAAAAAAAAATGTTTGGACAGAGAATGTAGTTCATTTACAGTGCACTTGAATAGTATGTGTGAGACCCTGGAAATAATCCCCGAAAACAAATTTGAAAAGACGCACTATAGAGGATATATGCTGGACAAATTCCTGTAACTGAATTTTATATCTATTTTAATGTCTGTTCTAAAATTTACAGCATTTCTATTTGAAGAAATGTAAGTTTGTGAAACTTAGGCTTGGAAAACCTATGATTGTACAATTCACTTACAAAGCACTAAAATGTATACAATAAACGGAGATAATATATTGCATGTGAATTTCATGTCAGCAAAAAAAAATTGTTAAAAATACTTCACACAAATTGCAGAATACCGGAAAATATGTTTTCGGTGTTAGCTAAAAATTCTTTGTAAACTACAGCTATTACAATGAAGGTGTGATTTCTGTTTATTTTGAGTTTTTTTTGGTCCACTTTTTTGAGTTTATGCAGAGATAACTCAATCAAAAAGTGCATGTGATAACTGGAATATCTAGGAATTATGCATCACTTATAAGTAATTGATAACCTTTTCTGGAAGGAACTTTTAGCAAATGACAAAATACACAAATCTATGTATTTGCATTTTATGAAACCTATATGCTACTTGCTCAATCCAAATGCTTTTCTCTACTTTGCTAGGAAAAAAGTATTCTCAAGATAAGAGCCAACAGCAGTGAAAAGAAACAAAATACACAATCATGTTGATTTATTTGTGAAAATAACAAATGAAATAAAACAATTCCAGTTAAGCAACTCCAATGTTAGTATCTATGAAGATGTTCCTGAATGCCAACAGATATTGATTTTTTTTTGAGTTTTAATTTCTACTAACATATGAAAACTAGAACACGAAAACAAATATAGTCTTAAAGCAAACCAGCCTTGGAATAATTTTCTTAATTGTTTTGAAATCACAAAAGAATTGATACCATTGAGGAAATGATCATTTCCTATAGAAATCATTTAAAATGTTTATCACTTATTATAATTCAAAAACCAAACAAGAGTAATTTTATATAATCATTACAAATATCATTTTATTACTATTATAAAGTAGAATAAAAGGCCAGTCCAAATATATTCTTCTTCTTCTTAATTTTTAATCATTACCTAGATATCTCAATCTAAATAGTCATGTCTTTAACATAGATGTAAATATTCTATAATTTTTACTTAACATTTTTCCGGGGCATGTATTCATGTTTATAAGAAATGTTCACAACAGTTAAAAGATGCTTTTGTGAAATTAATGTGAAATTAATGTGATATATATTGTTGTTGTTTGCAAGGCCTGACCATTGTCTCTAAGCCTTTTTATGATCAAAGCTAGCACTATACAACTTGAGGAACAGAGCTAATTCCTGTTTTTAGTGGTTAATTGGAGATAAAAATCTAACAAGTACTTTTCTGTGTGGACTAGTTTTGAACACAATTCTAAGATCTAATTACACAGAATAGCTCGAATTATAGGCTTGAGTCACTGGAACTTGTTTTGATGTATTTATTTAATTTTAATTATGTCTTAAGATTTTTTCACTATAATGTACATCGTTCTACACAAAAATTTGGATATATGTATATATTTCTGATGACAATCTCCAAAAATGTAAGTCTTTCTACACATTTTATATACATATATATATATATATATATATATATATATATATATATATATATATATATATATTTCGGAAGACAGACTCCCTATAAAACTTTATGCTACTATTTTTGATCTTTTTTAATTTCAAAGATATGCAGTCTATTTTTCCTAAAGTTTCCTAGAATAAAATAACTAATATTTAAATAGAATGTAGAGTTTATTATTTTTAAGGGAATTTTCAATATTCCCATGATATTGTAGTAGCATTTACAGTTTATTACTTGAAATAATTCTGTTCAAACTCTTAAATATTTTTGTGTAGTTGGTAGGGAGAGAGGAAGTTAATTCATACTGGTTAGGAATTTGCAATACTTCAAAAATCTACAATTTGTTATAAGCATATAGTCAAGCTACCTGTTATGGTTTAGTTTTTTTATTTCTTTTTTTGTTCTAAATTTTAATATGGATGCATCACAGTGGTAACATGAAAATTATTAATCAACAGACAAATAATTGCAAAATCACAAATACATATCAGACTTTCAATACTTAGCACTTATGATGCTAGTAATAATTTTGGTGAAGATGATGATGACAACAGTGTACCCTGATAATTACAATATTGTGATTGAAAAGGAAAAGACTTTACACATTTTTGAAGCTAGAGTTCCCACACTGAATACATGGTAATAAACAGCGTTCGATTACATACAGTATGAATAACAAGAGGAGAGTTTCAATATCAAAAAATAGAACCACATTAAACAGGTAGAGACAGTAAAACCCTAATGTTATTCCTGCAGTCTCTCTAATTTATACTCATTTTTCCTGGTGGTATTATTTTCTTATAAATAAAATCGTTAATTTGCACATTTTGATGGACTAAGATGTAGTTTTCAACTTAGTGTGATTAGTTCAAATAACATTCTCATATAGACACTATTCTATAACCCTGTTTTCCAATGATATATTAAGAGTATGTTCTTCAATACAGCTGTAAACATATGACACAATTTACATAATACCACTTACATATCTGTAGTTACCTTAAAAAGGCATACACTCTAGAGCCAGGAGGTGAAATTTATTTTTATTTTTGCAGGAAACAATTTGTGACTTTATACCAACAAACTGAATTTGACTCTTTCTTTATTTGTAAGGTAAGGTGGAAAATGTAAGGACTCTGGAGTTCAATCCCCATGACCAAGAAAAGTAAAAAGGGAAAAAAAGGCGGTAAAGCAACATTTTAAAGCAAAAATTGTCTAGAAATAAAATTATAACAGCCCCTGAACTGGCAAAAAAAAAAGATTAAAATGAAATTGCCTTCAACCATTCATTTAAACAATCTATACTGAGGGCATGCTATTGGAGCTCACATCACTAACTAGAATTTGAGAAGATCACAGTTCAGAACCAGTGTGCAAAGAACGTAATAAGATTCTCATATCATACTAAGCCTGGCATTCTGCAATGCATTTGTGATCGAGTTACTTGGCAGACAGAGGCGAGGAACTTAGCCTCTGTTCAGCCCTCAGCAAAACTGGTAAGTCTATGAGCAAATAACTAAATTGAAAAAAGATTGTTCTAATGGTAGAATACTTGTTCAGCCAACAAAATATCTAAATTCATACTCACTTCCTAAAAGAGGAAAAAGGGGAAGAAAGAGGAAAGAAAGAGAAAGAAAAGAGAGTAGAGAAGGAGGAGGAGAGAAGGGAAGGAAGGAAGCAAGGAAGGTAGGAAGATAGGAAGGAGGGAAGGAAGGAAGGAAGGAAGGAATGAATGAAGGAAGGAAGGAAGGAAGGAAGGAAGGAAGCAAGCAAGCAAGGAAGGAAGGAAGGAAGCAAGGAAAAGAAAAGAAAAGAAAGAAATGTTGGAATAAAGAATGGGAGGGAGAATGAGAGGTATAAATAAAAACCTCAGCATGTGTTAGATGTTAATAATGACACCAAATCATTTTAGTTATAAATGCCATCATTTAATTCCCTGGGAAGAAACATTTTGTATCAAGCCCTATTGTATGGACTTGGAATCCCTGAAAGGCCACCAGAGACCATGACCATTGCAAACAGCAAAAGAGTCATATATTTGCAAGCTTAAGCTTGATTCTTTGCACATCGCGTAACCGGTGACACTAAGAGTCCCCGAGCACAAAATCAGCACAGCTTTTATAGTATTGAACAAACAAGTTTAGGAAACTTCCACACAAGCACTTACATGATTGTTTTGAGTCCACCTAACCACATTGCCCTTTTTCTGAACTATTGGTATGTTCTGTTCCTGGAACACTTGGGCAACTGTTCTGCTTTCTTAAGTTTGGGCAGGGTTGGTGGCAACCTGTGGTTTTTTTCTCTCTCTTGGGGTTACTCTGAGGGCAGCCTAGCACAAGTTGGTGGGGGTAATCTCAAATTGGAGTTACTGTGGCTCTTCATTCTCTCCTCTTCTAGAACATCAGGGACCAATCATGGTCCCTTAATTGGCACAGTCTTCTATATTTACAGTTTGGTATTGGGATCTCAGAAATAATAGATGGACTGTGCTGATCTACAGGGTCTACAAGGTCCAATTGTGAGTAACAAAAATTAACAGTACCAAGGACCTTACATTTTCTTCCAGCAATGTGACTCCGTATACCACAGCTAACTTACCTTTATACCAGCTGAACTCGTAAGCTCCAATTTTAAGACATACTCATACAATTTGCTACATACTTAAACTTTCTGAGGTTTGTCTTCTTTACAAACATTTTAAGACAATCCTTATTTTTAAATCTTTCTTATCTAAAGGATACCAATTTTTCCCCAATTACTTCCTAAGACTTTCTTTACTACACTCCTATTCTTTACAGTTCCTTGAGCTCTTTTGTGACTAGAGTTTAAACCCGTAAATTTTTCCTTTGATTTGTGGAACCAAGTTATCTTAGAAAGCCTTAAAGTACCAGTGGGATGAAAATCTTGCGAGACTTTAAGGCTAAGATTAGGGCTGGGTCTCATTCCTCCTCTTACCACCATATATTAAAAAAAAAAAATTCTCTCCTCTATCTTTCAAACACATCCAGGCGGAAGCAGATAATTACCATACCAGAGCCAAAATAGGTTGTGACCCTGAAGTGCCTAAGGCAAGGCAGTGATATCCTTGTCCCAAATATCCACTGTGGGAGTAGAGAGGTTACTGGATATCACCAAAAGAATGTCCCACATGATATTAGTTTTAGCAGCTTTCAACCAGGAAGCATTCTCAGGTGATGGAATCAGGCAGGAGTTCAGCCTACTTTTACCAGCGTGGAGATGGTCTGGGTGATGATGTAGATTTCTTCCAGGTGACTGTCAAGCTGTCGTTGAAATTTACTCATTAGTGTGTGCAGCAGCAGCAGCAGCAGCAGGGACTCTCTGTGGCTTCAAGGGACTGTCACACCTGGTTCTGGGCTGCGAATTCCTACAAATACTGGTTAATGATTCATTGCATAGGCTTGGCAGGCTATGACTCAACTAATTTTTTAAGACTATTTACACAGTAGCCCAAGACAATTTACCAAGATGACAATTTTTTAAACTAGATTGTAATTTTAATAAGATTAGGATTTTCTAGGCAGATATAGAGGGCTCAGGCCTGTACTATTATTTCCCATGCCTTTTCCTTCTATCTATTCAGTCTATTTTGTCACATTTTTGAAAAAGATACTCTGGTCCCTTGTTCTTAAATGGGGATGATGGGCAAAGATTCATCTTCTGTCACTTCTTCAAGCTGACTCAGGGGTGCTGATCCTACCTAACCAGGAACCTATAATCTTAGCCTATTTTACAAAGAGATTACCAGAGTTAGATGTCATTAAGAACAACATTTTAACTTTTGACAAATGCACAGACCTTTTTTTCTGGCTATAGCAGTGCTGCTTATTTAGCCTTCTGCTTTGCAAAAAGATCTTTCAGGATGGCTTAGGAATGTGATCTCTTGTAATCCTAACAATGCCTGAGTTACCTATGCAGGCATTCAGACATATATCAATAGAAAAAACTCTCCGGGATACAAACTTTTCCTGAGCAGATGAATTTCATGAAGCTCGTGTCAGCTCAAAAGTTACTGCCAATTAGAGCTTTTGGCAGTAACAGGGGTTGGGATCTAAACTATCCTCCATATTTTACAACCTTAGCCTTTTAGTACTATCACAGATGACTGACAAGTTCCTGTCCCTTACAAGGTAGATAGTCATAGACATTATGCATGCTTACAACCTATCTTCCCATGACCTCCTGACTCTGACCAATTTTTGAAGGTCCACACACAAATGATTCTAGGATCTGACATTATTTCTGCCATCCCAGCAGATGCTCCTGAATTGCTTTCATCCAAGTAGTGTCTTCTACACACTGGGAAAAATGCCTCATTGGCATTTCTCTTAGTTGGTTGCTGGACTTGAACTCGGAGCCTGAGTGCTGTCCCTCAGCTCTACAGATCAAGGCTAGCACTCTGTCACATTGAATCCTAAAGTAGGTCTGCTTGCTCTTTCAGCCTTCTGGTGGCTGAGTAGAGGTGACAGTCTCACACGGACTTTTTCTGCCCGGGCCACTTTACTCCAATTAAAAGCAACAGGGGTGGGGGGGGCATCAACATAGAAGTAGTTTTAAGTATATTCTTACCTGAAACATATTAAGAGCCAAAGTTACGTCTGACAAACTGACAAAAATCCTCACTCCTTTTTTTGGGCCTGATGAGAACTGTTACAAAAAAACCATGAGATCAAACTGAAATAGGAATTAAGCAATTATTTTGGTAATCCTAATTTTTTCTTTCTGCACTTTGAGGAAATGTTTAGAACTATTATACATTTAAACTTTATATACAGAAACCCATTCCTAATTTATAAGCCTCCTATTAATCTCTGTTTTAATATTCTATACTTTAGTTTTTAGTTACATTTTGAAAAATCCTTTGAACTTTCAAGGCTAAGTGTGTCACTAATTTCCTCTTGGCTGCTTGTTTTAAAACAGATACACATGAAAACTTTTAAACTCAAATAATATTTTTTCTTAATGCAAAAATTACAATCACCATCACTGTACCAAGGAGCTAGACTTAACACCTTTATGTCTTTAAAAAAACATACACAATGGCAGAATGTTATTGAGAGCAAATCACATTATACAAATAAAATTTTAACCATCTTTTTAAGGCCTTCTCAATTTTAATTTTAACACATCCAAGGGGCAGTTTTAGCAATGCTAATCAGATCTTTACATCACTCATTTTTACCATCATGTTTCCGGTGTCTATGTGAAGGGAAAAGGGACAGAATAAAGAGGGGCCACTTGGCCCTTCCTGTGGAATGTGCACACACACAATCCGACTCTTTAGGGTTAGATGAACTGCTATTGAGCCAGGTTGCCCTCTTTCACCATGGGTGGACTTCCCATGGCCTGTTCCACCATGCATGACCAGCTGAACTGCACTTCTGCCTGTTCACTGTTCACTCCTAAAGATAGGTTTTTTGTTAGCTTCTAAGTTTCTCCTTTTTGTTAAGCCAGATATCTGGATTACAGTATAAACAGCCTTATGCATTCTGAAATACCAGATTTTCTAATTTTAAAGTTAAAATATCCTTAAAAAGCTATTTAAAACCATGTGAAAATGCTTTAAAAATGTTTCAGTAATGGCCAAACCTCATAACCTTTTGAATTTTAAACTTAATCTCACCCAATTGTTACATCCTGCTGACAATTTCTATCATGAATATGTTCACAAACACATACAAAACACACTCAGATCTTTAAGCACCCAAAAATCAAAATCAGTTTTACATATATTTTCTAAAGTTTTCTAACAAAAATTTAAGACAATATTTCTTTTAAACTAAGTAATTTTGTAGAGCTTCATTTTCTCAGGGCCTGATTGTTTAGTGAGTCATTTCACCAATTGATCTTTGACTCACTTCTGTTGGAGGAAGGCTCGGGGGGTGGAGGGGTCACCTGAAACTAAACTGTTCTCTTTTTTATCCAATTTTATTTTTATTTATTTATTTTTCTTCTTAATGTGCTTTTTTTAATTGAGAAAGTACTGTACAGAGGAGTTAAAATGGGCAAGATAATGAGTACATTTCTTATCAAGCATTGTAGGTTCCTCCTTGGATTCGCCTTCCCATCCCTTCCCATCCTCTCTCCACCCTCCAACCCAATCCTCCTCCCCCTCTCCCCCTCACCACCAAAGTTGTAAAGTGCATTTTTGACATAACAATTTATATATCTCATTATTCAAATAGGTCCACCTGTATCCCTATTTAAACGATTTGTTTTTCTCCCTTGCCCTCCACAAATAATACTGACATCAAATACAGTGAAAGCAGGGGTTATACCGTGGGGGAGGGACATACAAAGCAATGAAGAAATAATCTTATAAATGTGTTAGAAACAATCCCATGAAAGAAAAAAAAATATTTGAATATGTATTCAAATTATCTGAATTTTTCTGCTTGACACAGACATATACTTGTTAGTGCAAATAAGTGAAACCATTGGACTTATGTTTCTTTGGGCCTGGCTTACTTCACTTTACAAAATTTTTTCCAAGTCTTTCCTATTCCTAACAAATGGGGCAATGTCATTCTTTCTAATGGAGGCTTAGCATTCCATTGTGTGTATATACTACATTTTCTTGATCCATTCATCTACTGGTGGGCATCTGGGTTGGTTCCATATCTTAGCTATGGTAAATTATGCTGCAGTAAACGTAGTTATGCTGGTAGCTTTAGTGTGGTCTTGTTTGTGAACATTTGGGTAAATGTCCAAAAGTGGGATTGCTGGGTCATAGGGGAGCTCAAGCTGGTTCAAAACTTTGGCGAAGTAGCAGGGTATAAAATTAACACTCAAAAATCAATGGCTTTTCTGTATTCCAACAATGAGAAAAGTGTGGCTGAAATTAGGAAAGCAACTCCATTCAGAATAGCTCCACAAAAAATAAGATACCTAGGAATTAACTAAACCAAAAAAGTGAAGGACCTCTGTGATGAAAACTTTAAAACCTGAAAAAGGAATTTAAAACAGAACTAAGAAAGTGGCAAAAACTCCCATGTTCTTGGATTGGACAGATCAACCTCGTGAAAATGTCAATACTTCCCAAGGCTATCTACAAATTCAATGCGATACCTATCAACATTCCAACCTCATTCTTCAAGGAAATAGAAGAGGCAATCAAAAAATTCATATGGAACAATAAAAGACCCTCAATACCTAAAACAATTCTCAACAGAAAGAACAGTGCTGGAGGAATATCAATACCAAGTTCCAAACTCTACTACAAAGCCATAGTAATTAACACAGCTTGGTATTGGCACAAGAACAGACCTCAGGACCAATGGAATTGAACCAAAAACCCAGAAATGAACCCACAGACCTTTAGCCATCTAATCTTCAATAAGGGAGCTAAAAAAATAGATGGAAGAAAGAGCCTTTTCAGTAAATGGTGGTGCCAAAATTGGTTAAATACTTGTAGAATCAACTCCAAATGGATCAAAGACCTCGGAGTCAAAGCAGACACTCTGAAATCATTATAGGATTATGTAGGAGAAACCCTAGGTCTCCTTGGTACAGGAGGAAATTTTCTTAATAGAGATCCAGAAACACAACAAATCAAAGAAAGGTTGGACAAACGGGATTGCATAAAATTTCTGAGCTTCTGTATGGCAAAGGACATAGCTAGCAAGATCAACAGAAAGCCCATGTATTGGGAGAAGATCTTCACTAGCCTTAAAACAGACAAGGGTTTCATATCTAAAATATACCTGGAACTCAAAAGATTAAATTCCCCAACAACAAACCTTCAAAGAAACAACTGCCCAATAAATAATTCTGCTAAAGACTTAAAGAGAAACTTCTTTGAAGAGGAAAGAAGGATGCCCAAAAGACACATGAAGAAATGCTCAAACTCCCTAGCCATAAAAGAAATGCAAATCAAAACAACATTGAGATAGCGCCTCACCCCAGTAAGAATGGCTGTAATCAAGAACTCTAATAACAACAGCTGCTGGAGGGGATGTGAACAGAAGGGAACCTTACTGCATTGTTGGTGGGTGTGTAAACTTGTTCATCCACTTTTCAGGACTAGCTGAAAAATCAAAACAGGCACACATCTTTCTATGTGACTGAGCTCAGCTGGAGGCTGGAATTTTTATTTCCCCAGAGATTTTCAAATAAATAACAAAAACACTAAAACCAAAAACCCACATTTAAAACTGGTACAAATTCTAAAATAGAACTAGAGAAGACAATAACCAAAGGCTGAGTTTATCCCTACCAGAACTCTGTGTCATTCTCACTCAGCAACCTGAATCCAGAGTCTGCTGAGTGAGCCTACCACTCTCAACCAGAACTTCCCTATCTCCAGAAACATACAACAGAAAACAATAAGGTCTCAGTGAATGGGGTGACATCTCATCAATCTTTGTTGACCCAGGGGCCTTCCAAGGGGGAAGAGAAGTCCAAGTCACTTTGGGGCTAGGGAAATCAGTCCCTAGAGGCCATCCCCTCGGACTTGCAGATTCTCCCCTATACTCCAACCTCCCTGGGCCAAGGCCTAAGGCTAAGATAAACCTCAAATGACAAACAGAGCACTCAACACAAAGACACAACTTACAAAGGCACACTGCAGCTTTGTAAATTGCCAACCAAAAAGTGCCAGTCTACAGACTTATGGTTTCCCAAAAATGTCCGTCCTAAACAGCAATCTACCCAGAGGGGTCTGGGGACGTCTACTCACAGACCCCATTGGCAGTCTTATAGTGTGTCTACCAAGCCACCTTGCCAACCAGTGTATAGACCCCTCGGGAAACCAGAACTACAGATACAGAACTTGCTGGCAACCAAATATACAGAACAGCAATGCCTTGACTTAAGAGCTGGGTTTTTTGGGATTCTTTGGTGGGCCGTCTAGAGGGTCCTATGAGGCAGGTTCCAGATGAGCCCCCAGAAATGTTGTATGGACTTGGGACCCCCAAAAACCACTGGAGACCATTACCAATGCGAACAGCAAAAGAGTCGTTTATTTGCAAGCTTTAGCTTGGTCCCCCACACACCAGGAAACCGGTGATTCTAAGAGTCCCCGAGCACAAAATCAGCACAGCTTTTATAGTATTAAACAAACAAGTTTAAGGAATTTCCACACAAATAGTTACATGATTATTGTGAGTCCACAATAACCACTCTGCCCTTTTTCGGAACTATTAGTATGTTTTGTTCATCGAACACTTGGGCAATTGCTCTGCTTTCTTAAGGGTGGGCAGGGCTGGTGGCAGCCTATGTTTTTTGTCTCTCTCTTGGGGTTACTCTGAGGGCAGCCTAGCAAAAGATAGTGGGGTTAATCTCAAATTGGAGTTACTTTAGCTCTTCAGCCTGAATAAACCATACCATACCATATACAAAGCTCGGTAAAACACAGGTCTGGTTTACACTGTTGGACCAATAGGAGGGTATGTCTAGTGCTGTTGCAGGTGTGTCTTAAGGTTTGTGGAGTTTTTCATCCTGATGATCTTGAAATGATGAAATAGACTAACTACAGAATTACCTGGACAGATACCTGCTGAGACCTATATTAAATCACAGCTTAACAAAGAACAATAGTTACAATGAAATACATTGAACAACAAGACACCGCAACCAAAATTATTTTTTTCCTGAATCACTGTATTTTTTACACTATATATCTCATGTACAAGTTCCTCATTCCCTTCTGTCTCATTATGTTATCTTTGTTTTGGTTTTGTTTTCAGAACCATGATATAACAGGCCATTTCTTATATTTTTGTCTTCTAGTCTTCAGAAAGTCTGCAGTTAAATAGGCTTACGTTCCTTTTGTTAGAAAATAAAAAAGCATATTGGGAGAGGTCTTCATCATAATTTTGTTATGATCTCAAATACGTTTTTATTTCAGGCATTTTCACCTGTATAATCTCACTTTAAACTTTTCCAAAGGGCACTTTAGTCGAAGGAGGAAATTTAAAGTGGATTCTGGTAGAGAATTTGTTACTAAAATCTCTGGTACATAGTAAGGTAAGAAACTCCAAAATCATTCATTAGAGAGATGAGTTATAACTCATCTTTTTACACACTAATACTCTTTCCTCAACAAAACCAGAGGATTTAAAATAACTAATATTTTTTAGAGTTAATGGGCACAAATGTGCACGAATTTTCTAGAAATAAAATGATCACTCATGAAACCTTACTGATATTTCAAATAATGCTTTCCAATAAGGGGAATCACCTTCACATATTTTCACACAATATGTATCTGCCGGGTAACAGAACCCCAAACTAGACTAAGGCATCTAAGAGCTATCCAATTGTTCTTGCCTTTTTGCAATACTGCTTTCCTATCATATTGATTAGTATGAATTGTATGGCCAGTATAAAATCACATTTGTAATAAAAGTTACTAGATTGGACCTTCATGGATGAAAGAGGAGTGGGGTTTCTGGTGGAGCCCTGCCAGGTGGACTGATTTTCAGTGGAAGAAGGACTGGTCACTGGGGAGGAGGCTGTTTGGGGCAGAGCTTTGAGAAGAAAGAACAAGGCTACAAATGAGGAGGTTAGTTAGAGGAGGGGTGCAGGTAGAGCACTGTGAGCCCTTGTGCGATATGTAGGGTGAGGTTTCCCATCAGACAGGGCAGGAAATGGAGGCAAGAGGCTGACAGGAATGTGGAAAAATGAGGGTGAGGCTTTTCAGGGTCTGGCTTTGAGAGGGCATGGTAATACTAGGAAGAAGTGGGCTAGTAAGGGGTGGAGTTTCTGGTGGAGAATGGCAGGCCTTTGGGAAATGTATTAGGGTGGAGTTGGGGTTTCTGGTAGAGCAGAATATAGTCCCAATGTATGGAGGTGTTTTTCAGAACCAGGGCTTTGTGAGAGCAGTGCAGTAGACTACTTGGGATGCGGTTCCTGTTGTAGCCAGTCACCACTTCGCAAAGAGGAGTAAGGTTGGGTGGGAATTTTAGTCTTGCAAGGCAGGACATGGACTTTGGACAGGGTTTCAGGTATGGCAAAGCAACCTTCCAAAAAGGACTATGGAGGGACAAGGATTTACAGTTGAGCCTGGTGAGGCTTCCAGAAGGAGGTCAACTGGTGCCGTGGTTTCCAGTGGAGCAATGTGGGTGTCGAGAGATGGGATAATGTGGTGGGGGTTTTCTAGGCTTCCAGAAGGAGGTCAACTAGAGCAGTGGTTTCTAGTGGAGCAATGTGGGTGTCCAGAAATGGCATAGTGTGCTGGGGGTTTTCTAGTGGGGTTTTTCAGGAGCAGAGTAGTGTTTAGAGCCATGGGGCTAGTTGGAGGAGGGGCTTTGAGAAGGAGTGGAAGGGCTGCAATGGTGTAGAATAATTATGGGACGGGAACCTGGTGTAGGAGGGTGTGGATCTGAGGGAGGAGCCAATAGGGGATGGGTTTATCTGTGGAGCAAGGCAGGGCATTGAGAGAGTAGATGTGGGAGGTAGAGAGCTTGAGTTGGAGCAGGGTTGGCTTTCCAGGCAGGAGATGGGCTGTACAAGAAGCTCTGGCCAGGTGAGGCGGGGCTTCAAGGGCAGTTATAGGGTAGGTGAAGGGTTTTTGGTATAGCAGGATAGGCTTTGTGGGAAGAGGTAGGTTCAGGGCTGTGTTTGAGAGGTTAGGCCACTTAGAAGTAGGCTAGTTATTGGTGGAGTTTCTGATGAAACCAGGAGGGGCTTGAGGGAGAATGCTGGTTGGGGTTGGGGTATGAAAGGGATGGGAGGAGCTTGGAGGTACTAGAATAGGGGAGCAATGGGACTATGAGGAACTAGAATAGTTAGGGGCGGGGTATCTGGTGGATGAGGTGGGGATTTCAGCGAGGACCCTGATGTAGGCTGGGTTCTTGGTGCAATAAGTCGGGACATGGAAGGAGATATGGATGTGGCCTTGTTTCTGGTGGTGCAGAGCAGGGATTCCAGGAAAGGGTGGAGTGGAAGAGGGAATTCTCTATAACAGAGGAGGGCTTTCAGGAAGGAGTCTGGTTGCAGTCAGGCCTTTGAAAATTTATAGCAGGTCTACCCGGAGGTACATTAGTTACGGTTAGGCATTTTAAGAGGAAGCTGCCTGGAAGTGGGTTTCCAGTGGTTCTAGTCAAGTTTTATGGGAAAGGGGAATAGGAAAGGGACAATAATTAGTGAAGAGTGGGGCTACAAAAAATAAACAGTTACCACTAATAAATACCATATAAGAACACTATTTTCTGTCAGTGTAGACTTATATAACTTTTATGTATGCGAGAGATACTGGATAAAGTAACCAAGTAATAATTCCTTCCTAGTGAAATTTTTCTTTATTCCAGTTGAGTGAAAATAAAACCACAGGTCAAATCAGGCTCATAGGCACAAAGTAGACTAAGCAAATGAAGAACTAGAATTGATTCCCAAGTACCAACATTAAGGACCACAAATAAAAGTTTAAAATGTCTCACTTGGTGATAATTGATAACATTGTCTTAAAGTTATGAATGAATAGAACTTTTACTTTGACCACTTTTGAAATCCTAAAACTAAGTAAATAGTAATGTTTTAACTTTATACAATGTTGGAAAGTATAATAAAATAATTAGTAAAATTTAAAATTGTACACAGAATGCTTGTTCTCCAGTATCAATTCTAATCTAAAAGAACTAAAAACCAGAAAATTGTCATATAATGAGTTTGCAGCATGGTTTCCTTTCCGTCATCAAAATGGTGACTTAAGCAATGTGTCTTTAGCACTGGATGCATCGATGTTAAAACATATCTAAGAATGTGAAACACTATTATACAGACCCTGAAAATACACAGAAGGATCTATGAAATGTTGTTGGAATAAAATTAATGACTAATTACAGTAGGAATTGCTCTTCACTAGCTAGGCCTATAAATACTTTCCAGAAGAAAAGGCTACAATGAAACATAAACAGTGAAAAGGAAGCAGGCAAGCAGACCATGAAGTAAATTTTATCCAATGAACAACATCTATTGAAGCTTGATTGCAATCTTCTTTTACCTAAGTTAGTTACTCATCTATGTTCTTCTCTAATGCCAAATAACAAAGTCATGAAAATGCAGTAATCATTTTCATGACATTAGACTTTACAGAAAGAATTCAATGAATGTACTGCTAGAAAGTAAAGATAGATGTCTGAGCAAAAGAGTGAAAAAAATATCCCCAATCTCTGGCCCTCCGCTGTGAGAAGGGTACAAGATGAAGCACAAGGAGAATGGACAGAAGTACAGTAGTGCATAACAGTAGTTCCCAAGATGCAAAGATGAATGTAACAGAGAGAAAATCAAGATCATCACAGGACTTAGCATGGAAGAGTAGAGACAAGAACAGTGAAAATGCAAGGAGAATTACAAAGAATGCCCTTGCATATTTGGCAGAAGAGTGCATGGCATTGAGGTCTAAACTATGTGGAGGTATTATAGGAAGCTACCTGTACTCATATGGTGCCACAAGAAGCAAAGAACTTATATTTACAAGTCATTGAATAATCCTAAAGGTCTTGCTTCAGTAGTGCAGAGTTAAACCTTGATAAATTCTGTTTTGAAACACCTAACAATCTATAAAACCAAGACAAGAAGATTCATATTGTATATAAGTGACTTGACTGTTTGCAACAATAGAGTTCAAAAAATCAAATCACATAATGTGAATGCAAAAGCATAACATTATTAAGGTAATCTTTGAACAACACACATTTTATGGCAATAGTCCTGATTATAAATGATTTGTTTTCCTTACAGATTTTGGACGTACAAATCAACAAAAAACAAAAACAAAACAAAGCAAAAGACAATAGAGGATACCAGTGCCTCATCACTATTCCTAGTTAGTCAAGAGCCTGAGATTGGAAGATCATGTTTCACAGATGGCTAGAGTAGCAATCAATGAGACATTTATGTTCAATTATTCAATCAAAGCAGAGTGAAACCTTGGTTCAAATAGTACAGACTCAGTCAGTCATGAGTGAAAAAACCAAGCAACAGTTTGAGGCTCCGAGTCAAGTTTAATTACTGTGTGTGCATGCATGCACGCTCACACATGCACACACACACACACACACACACACACACACACACACACACACAAATGGAATGAGAGAGGAAGAGGGAGAGAAAAAAAGGAATATTAAGAGTTTAAGGACTATCCTAAGCATATATTAATTAATAAAATGAGGGAAATCATGGAACCTATGCTTCTTGGAGTTTGGCTTCCTTCACATAATATGATAGTTTTCCAAATCTTTCCATTATTTTGTGAAAGGTGTTTTGTCATTCTTTCTGATAGAAGCATAAAATTCCATTGTTTATATACAGCATATTTACTTGATCTATTCATCTATGGAGGGGCATTTTGATGGTTCTAAAAATGCTGCCAGAAACATAGTTGTAGATTTAGTGTATTTTACCTTGAGATCATATCGACAAATGCCCAGGAGTGGGATTGTATGTACATTTGACCTTCCAAAATTATGCTAATTGAAATGAACTCCAAGACATAGAAAAAAATTCTTTTTCTTTTTTCAGATATCAACCTTGATGTTCGTAAAGTAGAGCATCTAGATCTTATTTTATTTCATTTGTCTTTTGCCGTTGGTTTATCCCTGGCAATCTCTGTCTTGATTCTGGTACCTTCAACTTTGTATATACATTTATCTGATTTGGAGAAGGAAAGAGAAAAATTATAGTGATGAAAAAAGTACAAAGAGTGACCCATTGCAACAATGATATTCAAAAGATACTATATCGGAAGTGAACTTTACAACTTTGGGATGGGTTGGAGGTGTGGGGGCTGGGAAGTGATAGGAGAACAACAATGGAGTGGGTAACAATATTCAATAAGGAATGTACCTTACTCACTTAACTGTAACCACTCTGTACAGTATTTTTGAAATAAAATAAAATTTTAAAATTGAACCTATCCTAGAAAAAATAGTTTTCAAAGTAATACATCTGTCACAGTACTTGTGAGGGATTCTGAAGTCAAGCTGTTAGACTTGGAAAAGGATAGATTGGGAAGCCATCGCAAACAACAATCAAAAGGCTGAAAACTGTGCTCTGGAAAGTTCAAACAGTCAAGGGAATACAGGGGTATGAGTTATCTCAAGAGTATTTAAGTTCGAACTGTTTGACATTAAAATATTAAGATTTGGAGACAAGATCGATGTCTGTGTTATGGTTCTAATGACTATTACTCCCTTCTGATCTCTAACAATAAGGGATTCAATTATCACTATGTTTACAAACAATACCTCATGTTAATAGTTGTAACCACAAGCTAGATTGATGCCTTAGTTTGTGGACATGCCTATAGCCACTGACCACCCCCCTTGCAAGTGCCTGCCTTTTTTCTTGAAATTCTTCACCCACTGGTGGTCTCATTTCTCATCGCCTATTTGGGTGGGATTTAAGACTCCTTCCTCTCCTCACTCAGCCACTCCGAGGCCCCAGGGGCCAAACTCGGCACCTCACAGGCACTCTCCAGAACCCAGCTGCATTTGGGGATGCTGCTTCCTGAGCCATTGACCTACTGCCTCCTTCCTCCCTTCACCATCCTCTGCCAGGGCCTCCCGTACTCTCCCTACTACCCCCATCCTCAACCCCAGCTCGGCCTCCCCCGAGGCCTCCCCTCCTCTCCAAAAAGCTCCCAGTGCCAACCTCAGAGGGGCCACTGCTCTGGGGAAGACAACTGTGGACCTGGCCCAGCAGAATCAAAGGTTCCACAATGTGCAGCCGGCTTAGAAATGGAGGCAGCATAGGTCTCTGATCAGTGTCTTTCACTTCACTTACACAAGTATTAATTGTATTAATTTGATATTTAATTTTGGATTTTGTAACTTCTTATTAAGCCTTTGAAGAATAGCTGGTAGAAATATAGTCCCAAAATTCAAATTGTCTCTTGTTTAATTCTTTTAAGATTCAGAGATGTTTAAGTAGTTATAACCATCATGAACTCTCACTTCTATAGGAGAGTCTATTCAGAAAATACTTGCTTATGCATCTGTTATCAATTATTTACAAGACTTGAAACTTTTAAAGTTTCAAATATTACAGGAAGATCTTTGATTCATGTTGAATACATGTGAGTAGGTTGAGCTGTTGCATACATTCTTTTGTGTGTGTGTGTGTGTGTTGTGTGTGTGTGTGTGTGTGTGTGTGTGTGTGTGTGTGTGTGTGTGTAGAGGGGTGTATGTGTATGTGTATCATTGAAATCAAGGATAAGAATGTCTGGTCTGAACTTGTCTCCTTTTTCTGAGATATAATTATGGTGTTTTTTGGTTCATTGTATGATCTGATTGCTTGCCTTTGCCTGATGTGCACAATCAAGCTCAATTTTTCAATTAAAACTTCTTATTTATTATTGAGCATAAGGGCTCTGATATTGCTTTGTCTTTAGTCTGCCATCTAGTATCTTTGTTTCCTCTTCAAAAATTAACATGAAATATAACTTTTAACTCCTGACTGACTTTCCCTTTAATTTGCAATTTGAAATAAGTACTATAAGACCTTTGATGTCTGTGTTCATGAAGAAAAATCATTTTGAATTCTCTGTTTAATGTAATAACATCTGGACAGATTTGTTTGCACCAAGATCTTAAAATTTATTTTGTAGTTTTAGTTTAAAATACCTCCTCCATGTTTATAGCGTGGGGAGACAAACAATTCCTAGTAACAATGATAACTGTTTTATTCGTTAAAATATCTGATAATTCATAATTTTGAATATGTCTAGTTTCAAATGAATGCATTTGTTCAATAGCTTTGCTTGATAGACACATGCACAAAAATACCAGTTGTAGGGGCTGAGGAGGTGGATCAGTGGTAGACAGCTTATCTTGAATGCACAAGACCCTAGGATTGATTCCACAGCACCACCTAAGCAGAAAAAGCTAGATGTGGAACTGTGGCTCAAGTGATAGAGCACTAGTCTTGAGCTGAAATGCTGAAGGACAGTGACCAGGCCCAGAGTTCACCACCACCAACAAATTAAATAAATAAATGAAAGTCATACTCAAGTACATTAATTTCAAAGGTTAATTACCATTTTGGGTAGGGGCAGGGTGCCAAGATACAGCACCTGAAAAATAGTAAAAACAGAAAGTAAAACATCAGCTCTGCCAACAACATGTAGAATTGCCACTCAAAGAGAAACTGGTACTAAGAATGAAATACTTTTTATAACATTTCTTAAGAAATTATGGCTTTATGATAATTATCAAATAAATTGACCTTCAAAAACTCCATTGGGGGGCCTGAGTCTTAAGGGAACCTACAAAAACTGGAGGAGAAAAATCATCATCCTGTTTTTTAAAATTGTTATTGTTAAGAGAGTGTACATACAGATAAACATATTGTAAGTCAGGTAATGAGTTCATTTCTTATTTGACAATCCCATCCCTCCTGTCCCTGTCCACAGTGGTATAGCTCATTGTGAATACAGTATCTACAGAGTACAAGTGCTGCCTTTGTTTCCCTGTTCTCCTTGAATATCTCTGACTCCCTCAATTCCCATAAATGGATAAACTAGAACAGAAAAATTCCTCTTGTTTCCAATTCCTGGAATACATTTCAATATAAACATCAGTAATTTTCTCTGTACACACATCCCAAACTCGTATACTTCCTGCACCCAGTCATAACTCTCACCCAATTCTATGGTCCACAAAGTCATTCTTTTCACTTTCCACACAGGAAGAAGCCGAGATTCAGAAAGATTAAGTAACCTATTGGAAATACAAGGCTGAGCACAGTGGATCGCTTTTATAACTTACCTAATCCAGAGAGTAAGATCTGAATATCATAGTTTGAAACCAACCCAGGTTGACATATTCATTACATGTTTATCTCCAGTTAAACAGAAGAAAGCGAGAATTGTGTTTCATGTGGTAGAGCTAAAACGCCACCAGACTTGAATGGGAAACGTAAAAGATAGTGTCAATATGATGATTTTCAAGAACCAATGCTGTTCCATACATAATCTCAGACACCACACACACACACACACACACACACACACACACACACAAACACACACACACACACACACACACACACACCACAATCACATCCCTTAAAGCAGATGTTAGTACTGAAATCCAAATAGTTATTTTTAATTATATAAGCTTTATTTTTTAGCTTGAGTGAGGTTTGACTTGATAGTTTCAACTGATGAGCCACTACTTAGAACTTTGTTATAAATATACCCCTGTCTGTATTAAGAAAAACATTCTCCTAGTTAAGTCTTCCTCCTTTTCCAGCAATGATAAGTTTTCTCTTCTTGGTCTAGTTTCTTCTTTTGGGACTCAATCTCTTAGACTTTTCCTTCTTGCATTGTCTGTACGTTCATCGATCCAGTAGATCTCAGTCATCCTAATAACCTGGACAGAACCTGCCTTGGAAAAAGTGTTCTAAGCTCACCATTCATTGGAGATTGTTAGTACTCACCCATAATCACATTCTCTTCAGAATTGGGAACTTGTTAGGTCCAAGAATTTAGGGAAAGCACTCACTGTGTGCTATTTCATACTTTTTGATTTAATGACAACTTCCATCTATTGTCTACTTTAAGCATTGTGTGAAGAGAAGGATTGCCCCTAAGAGACAGAAGTACTGCACTAACTGTTACTGTAAAAACATAGAAAGAGGGAAAGAAGCTCTGAAGGAACCGTAGAGCCTAGAAACTGATTTCGTAAAACCCAAACTGCCTTTTATCTTACTGTCAAAATAGAAAGTCAGAGACTGCAGTTACTTGTAAGCTTCATTTATATTCTTGAGCATGGGGCTCCCTTCCTCTTTGTCCTTCTGACCATTTACATCAGGGGCAGGTGGGAAGATGTAACAAGAACACTTAGAGTTGGGACCTGGGATTAAAAACTCCTTTTTGTGATCATAATCATTCCACCACTTCCTGAATTGTACCTGAGGTGCAGAAGGAAATAAGTTAGTAATTCAGAAACTTATAATTACTTCTAAGTTTGCTACTAATTTTGCTATCTAAACTCATCCATATCCACCCCCAGAATACTATTTCCCAACTGTGTAGACACCCTTACACTCTGTTCTCCCGGAGCATTTGAGTGTAGGGCATCTTCTGTTTCTTATGTGTACTGCTTTATAAATGGAGATTTTCTCCAAGGCTCAAAATTATTTCATTGATTGGGACATTGTGCAATATGCCAAAGAAAGAGTTACCTGGAAGGAAGGTCCTAGAAGGCAAAGCATCTGCTAGGACAATGGATACCCATGGTTTGGCATGCTTAATGTTTTAACTTGTGCACTGAACTAACAGGAGAAAATGACACACTAGGAAATCTGCCAATTATGACAAATAAAGAGATATGGTGAAGGTCAGAGAAAGGATATTGATTTCATCATAGTTATGACAAGACAAAACCTTAGCACACTATCAGAATACTAATCTATACTCACCTACTTTCTTATTTACCCATATCATTAGGTCTGAGTTGTATGGAAGAGTCCTCAGGAACAGGAAGATCTCGGGGACAGCCTAACATTGTTCTGCCATTTTGGACATAAAATAACTAGTTTGATGTAAGCCATTAGTAATATCCACAAATATGTACATTTATCCTACTACACTTGATAAGTATACCCTCAGTATATTATCTTTGGTTTGGTCACTTGCTGACATAGCAGCTGTCTGGTAGCTCCATTTTGACTTCACTTTATTCACCAGAAATGGAGAAGGAAAGAATAACTACAACACATTTGCATTTTTCTCAATGAGCAGTGAGTGAGTGGCAGGGGAGTATTCAAGAAGCTCCCCATGTTCTCAGTTAGCTAGTACCACCTAGATTCCAGCTCAAATCTTGATAAACAGATACAGAACATACATGTAACTTATTGTGCCAGATTCACAGCTAGAGAGGTAGATGAGAAAGTGGAAGGGCTTGGTGTGAAAGCCACAGGTTGATATAAAGCAGAATTCAAAGAATGTGAAGATGAAGCAAGCTACCTGGGAGGGAAAGGAGAGGCAGCTAAAGCAGAAGAGCACCTAGACAGAGAAGATAGAGCACATTTGAGGCCACCTGGACATCAAGGTAACCCATCTGAGATACAACAGTCTGGTTGTGCAAAGCCACAGAGAGAGGTTGGAGGAACATCAGCAAGTGCTCTTGCCCATTTCTAGGGAGCTCTCAGAATGACAGGGTAAGAATTGGTAGCTACAAAGAGCACTGCTGCTGAGCACATCTCAGATCCCTTGCTACCATGATAATTGACATTGGAGAGGAGCAGCAAGAATTGTATGAGATGATTGCAACTCACTATGTGGAGGCTGTTCTGCAGCATTGTGGAGTGTGGTCTCAGGATGCTTAGAGCAAAGATCTTATAGCTGGTATCAAAGAATGCAGTCTACTTGGAGTAGACATTTATAGATGGCACGTGTCTGAACACAACAAGCCCATAATGAGATGCTAGAGGTAGTTTCCCTAAAGATCTAACAGCCAAAACTGGAGAGGCAAACCCAGAGCTCTGCACACATCAGGCCACCATGCCAATTGCTTCTACCATAGTACTAGCTACCCAGTTTGCACACCCATGACCTTTTACCCTGATTGTGCCCCACAATCCCTCACAACTTTTACTCTTTCACTTTGTCTATGTTTCCTTTTCCCTGCTAAACACTTCTGGATGCCTGTATTAGCTACCGCAACCCTTGCAAAACTGTTGTTTCTAATCAATTTCCTGACTCTGTAACTCAAATTACAGTCACAGTTACCATTTACCTGGTATCCTAGTCTCTATACACTTTTTTGTTACCCATAATTCATAACACCATGGTTCCAACCATCTGAACACTGACACCCCTTTCTCTGATACCCCATTCCCAAACAAAGCAAGGGAATAGTGAGCACAGACAGTCGAGTTTGATACTCCTTTTGCAGGCGTATTGGAACAAGTTATTCCTCAGGTATTTAACACGAGGGACTAACTAGTGGTGGAAAGAAAAGAGCTTACTCAAAGGTGACTAAAATCCAAGGACATGACTTACAACTTATTGCTAGGAAAAGAAGGTCTTGCAGTGAAAGTTAATGAGAAAGAAAATTTTAGAAAAAATATTGGGGATGATGCAAAATTTGAGCTTAGTCTCTTCTACTAGTGGTCTGAATTATTTTATGACATAGATATGTAAAATTATATGAAGATGCACATTTATGCGGTACTTATATTAATTGATGGAATAGTTGCATAGTATCACGCTAATTATTTTCAATAGTTTATGCTCTATGATATGCTCATGAGTCTGCCTTTGGCAATATGAATTGAGCTCTCTAACAACAAACGGAATTTCATTGTCAAATACTACAAGGAGATTACAGATGGTAGTACCAAAATGAAATCTGGAACAGTAAAACTGAATAAAGCTACAAGTTTGCAGTGAGGGTGTCAGTGGTAAGGGCTATGATAAAAGAAAAATTCTTCACCATGGAATCTTGGAAAAATAGAAGGTGTTTTCTTGAATAACTAGCTTTTAAAATATTCTTAGAAAGCAAAACATTGTTTTTTATTCTTGCTATTTGGAACCTCTTTAATGAATGGTTTAACAAAAAATTATCAAAACGACTTTGAAAATTCAATGATGTGAATTATCACATTAACATTATACTCAAAGTTGCCTTGAGATGCAGGAAGGCTGTATTCCTTTTCTATTAAATTAATGGAATAAGCTTCCTGTTGAATGATTGGACAGTCCATGACACTTGTTCCAAAACAAAAAATATACTGGAGAGAAAAAAAAGAGGAGTAGTTCTGGGAAAATGGCGGAGAAAAGCTGGAGGCTAAACAAGCTCTCGCATAGAAAGAAGTTTTATTGTTCCAGTGAACAGTCTTAGGCTGGAGAATTACACCAAGTGTGCCATCACAGTACAGAGAGTTAGCCAGAGAGGGAAAATCCAGGCAAGGAGACAGATCTGAGCACTTGCTGGTAGCTGCGGCTGTGGTGGTGAGCCGCCACCTCCATACCTAAACACAGAGAATCCTGGGCAAAGTTGCCAGACACAGCAAGCTAGTAGATTCTACTCAACACCAGTAAGAACTGACAAGGAGCAGATATCTTCATCCTACAGAATGCAGACCAGAGACTTCAAAGGAACCAAGACTCCGTTCCACAGAGGAGAAGTCACTCAGCCCAGGCAGTGAAAACTCTGCCCCCAAAGGAGTGTCTTTCTTCACTGGGTACACAGAGCCAGATGCTACCCCTCCCTAAAGCAGCGTAGATAATCAATTAAAATTCAGTAAACATAAACCTTGAGAATGGTTCTAGGCTGGGCTCTGTGAATGTCTCAGAAGCTAGCCCCTCAAGGAAAAGATACTGTTTGCTGAAAGGCCTCAACTCTACCCAGAACCTAGCCTCATCACAGCATCTCCAAACTAGAGGAAACAACCATCTTCCTCTTTGTGACACTCAAAACAGATCTCCCTCCCACTGAACTAGCCTGGGAGGAGGATTACAAAATTCTGGGTAAAGTAGAGCATTTTTCTGCTTGCCCAAACAAATTGATTTAAGAAACCAATCAAACCACAGGAAAACCAAAAACCACAAGCAGAACAGAGACTCCACAAATGGATTGGTTATGGACAAAAGGGAGATACAGGATCTTGCCGTTCACCCCCCCCCCCGAAAAAATCAAAGAACCCTACTTTTATACCTATTTTTATACCTATTTTATTATTAATTAAAAAATTGTATTCTATTAATCTTTTTTCCTCTTATAATTTTTATTTTAGGTGAATATGCATGTGTATATTCTTTTAAATTTTTATTTTATTTCTACTGAACTTTTGGTCCTTTTTCTTTCTTTCTCATTCTTTTTATTTTTTCTTCTCTTTCATTCTTTTTTTGAGTGACTAAATTGCTGTTCTGCTCATCTTCAGATATACCTGTCATCGATTATTAGACCTTATCCCTCGTTGTGTACACACATAATCCAGAAATTTATTACTTAATTCAAAATCTCTTAGGCTTAAATTCCGTAATAACAATATTATTTCTTTATATGTATATAATATTTTAAGTATTTTTATTTTTAGTTTTTCATATCTCCTTTCTACTCCTCCCCTCCTCTCATCCTATCCACGTTTTTCTCTCAATATTACTTTAATAATCTTGCATAATTTTTGTGTTTCAATTTTAAATTTAAATTTTTGTTTTTCCATTTTTTCTTGTCTCTTTTTTACTCTTCTCTTTCTTCTATCCTTTTGTCCAATCCATTTCCCTCTTTAATTTTAGGAATTAGTTAATTTTACTCTCTTTTTACCTTTCCACATCTCTCGGATCTTATTTTTCCCCACATTTTCCCCTAAACCTAGTAGTTTCTGGATTGCCAAATTCTATTTTGCTGTTCTTAGCCCATTAATACATAGTTGTTTGACATTCAATAGATTGTATCTGTTGAAATATATTGTATCTGCAGAGTTTTGGCTGTACAACTACAGGACTTTGGTTGATACTTGCCTTAAAATAGTGTTCTAGCACAAAGCTGATATTACAGTCATACTAAATAGAGGCATTCATGGAATCCATTAAAAGCCAGCTGAAAGAAGTCAGGGAGACCAGAAAGGGAATACTGTATGGAACCCAGCAGAAGGAATTAGAGTCCAAGGAAACCATAACCAATCAAATAAGTGATTTGATAATAAACACTGAACACCAAATTAAGGAAGTAAAGAAACTCATACAAGATCTAAAACAAAACTCCAACAAAGAATTTGAAGCCATCAAATCCAAGCAATTAGAAGTAAAAGAACTAAAAAAAAAAAATAGAAATTCTTGACAGTAGGTTAAACCATGCAGAAGATCAAAATTCGGGGATTGGAGACAGCTTAGATATTATAGAGAAAGAACGTACAACTATCTAAGACAAATCCAAGAAATATGACAGACCTATTCAACATTTGGAAGACACCATCAGAAGGCCTAATCTGAAGATAACAGGTGTAGAGGAGCACCTAGAAACAAAAGTTAATGGTCTAGGAAAATTGTTTCATGGGATCCTAACAGAAAACTTCCCAAACATGCAAAATGATAGGTCTATTCAAATACAAGAAGCTTTTAGAACCCCAAATAGACCAGACTAGAACAGGACATCGTATCACCACCTTATAATTCCCACAGGATCAATTCACACCAAGGAAAAGATCCTCAAAGTTGTCAAGGAGAAAAGATCAATCACCTATAAGGGAAACCAATTAGAATCACCTCAGATTTCTCAACTGAGACAATTAAAGCAAGAAAACCTTGGATTGATGTAGGCCATGCCCTAAAGACAAACAACTATTAACCAAGCATACTGTACCCAGCTATACTCTCCTTCATAACTGAAGGTCAAATAAAAACCTTCCATGCAAAAGAAAAAGTGAAACAATATATCTCTACCAAACCAGCCTTACAAAAGATACTTAAAGATGTCCTACACAGAGAAAACCAACAGGACCAAAATAAAGGCCAAGAAACCACACCCAAACTGAGAATCCAAGAACCATAGGAAGAACCCATTTGGCGCAGCCCTCGAGAAAGTGGATTAAAAAGAAAGATCCTTCCATCTGCTCCCTTCAGGACTCACACCTGGACCATAAAAACAAACCCATTTTGAAAGTGAAAGGCTGGAACAAAATCTACCAAGCAAACAGCCCGCGAAAAGAAGCAGGAGTTGCAATCCTAATATCAGATAAAATAGATTTCAAATTAAAATTAGTGAGAAGAGATAAAGAAAGTCACTACATACTAATAAAGGGATCTCTCCTTCAGGAGGATATTAAAATTCTAAATCTCTATTCACAAAACATTGGAGTACCCAAATTTATGCAAGAAACACTACTTTTTCTCAAATCTCACATAGATCCAAAGACATTAATTGTTGGGGACTTTAACACACCATTTCCCCCAATAGATAGATGAACTCGGCAAAAACTCAACAGAGAAACTCAGATATAAACAACTGCATAGATCACCTAGATTTAATATTATGCCCAGCAGTATCAGAATACACGTTTTTCTCAGCAGCATTTGGAACTTTTTCCAAAATAGACCACATTTTTAGGTCAAAAAACACACTTGTCCAAATTCAAAAACATTGAAGTTATACCTTGCATTCTTTCAGACCACAAGGGAATAAAATTAGAACTGAACACCAAAACCACCAAAGAAAGTCCTGTAACACATGGAGGCTGAAGAACACATCGTTGAATCATCAGTGGGTCATGGAAGAGATCAGAAAGAAAATTCAAATTTTCATAATATTCAACAAAAATGAACACAGAAATTACCAGCTCCTCTGGGACACAGGGAAGACAGTACTCAGAGGCAAGTTTATAGCTCTGAATACCTACATCAACAAATTGGGGAGATCTGAAACCAACAATTTAATGAGACATCTGAGCCTCCTTGAAAAAGAGCCGCAGGATAAACCCCAATCCATTAGATGGAAAGAAATAATTAAATTAAATCAAAATTAAATGAATTAGTATCCATAAAAACATAGAAAGAATCAACAAAACAGAAGTGGTTCTTCAAAAATTAACAAATTGACAGATCCTTAGCAAATCCTGTTAGAAAGAGAAAAGAGGTGCAGGGAGGAGGCTCAATGGTAGAGGGCTTTCCTTGCATGCATGAGGCCCTTGGATCGATTCCTCAGCACCACATAAGCAAAAAGAAAAACACCAGAAGTGGCACTGTGGTTCAAGTTGTAGAGAACTAGCCTTGAGCTAAAGAGCTGAGGGACAGCACCGAATCTAGTATTAGAATGCCCAGCTACAGTAATAAGAAAAGATGCAGATATAAAAGGGATCCAATTACGTAAAGAAGAAGTAAAACTCTCCCTCTTTGCAGATGACATGTTCTTATAATTAAAGAATCCCACAGACTCTACTCCCAAATTACTCAAGCTGATTCAAAACTTTGGCAAAGTAGCAGGGTATGAAATCAACCATCAAAAATCAATTGCTTTCTGAATGCCAACAGTGAGAAAAACATGACTGAAATAAGGAAAGGAACACCATTAATAATAGCCCTACAAAAAATAAAATATCTAGGAATTAACTTAACCAAAAAAGTGAAGGACCTCGATGATGAAAATTTTAAAAACATGAAAAGGGAAATCAAAAGAGAACTTAAAAAGTGGCAAAAACTCCCATACACCTGGATTGGAAAGATCAAAATCCTGAAAATGGCAATAATTCCCAAGGCTATCTACAAGTTCAATCCAATACCTACCAATATTCCATCCTCATTCTTCAAGGAAATAGAAGAGGCTATCCTAAAATTCATATGGAACAATAAAAGACCATGAATAGCTAAAATGATCCTCAACAGAAAGGACAGTGCTGGAGGAATATTAATACCAAATTTCTAACTCTACTACAAAGCCACAATAATCAAAACAAGTTGGTACTGGCACAAGAATAGTCCTCAGGACCAATGGAATAGAATTGAAAACCCAGAAATGAACCTACAGACCTATAGCCATCTAATCTTCGATAAGGGAGCTAAAACAATAGAATGGAAGAAAGACAGTCTCTTCAGTAAATGGTGCTGGCAAAATTGGTTAACTACTTGCAGAAAATTAAGCTAGATCCTTATGTATCACCCTGCACCCGAACCAACTCCAAATGGATCAAAGACCTCGGAGTCAAACCAGACACCCTGAAAATTTACAGGATGGAATCGGAGAAACCCTAGGCCTCCTTGGCACAGGCCGACATTTTCTTAATAGAGACCCAGAAACACAAGAAATCAAAGAAAGTTTGGACAAATGGGATTGCATGAAACTGCAGAGCTTCTGTATGGCAAAGGACATACCTAGGAAGATCGATTGAAAGCCCACAGATTGGGAGAAGATCTGCACTAGGCATATAACAGACAAGGGTCTTCTATCTAAAATATACCTGGAACTCAAAATTAAATCCCCAACAACAAATCCTCAAAGCAACAAATAAGTGACCTAAAAACTTAAAGAGAAACTTCTCTGAAGAGGAAAGAAGGATGGCCAATACACACATGAAGAAATGTTCAACCTCTCTAGCCTTAAAAGTAGTGCAAATCATACCAGCATTGAGATACCACCTCATCCCAGTGACAATGGCTATAATCAAGAACTCTAAAAACAACAGATGAGGCTGGGAAGGGAGGTGAAGGGTAAACAAAGGAGGAGGCTGCAATGCTTGGTAAGAAATGTATGCTTATCCTGCCCATGTAATTGTAACCCCTCTGTACAGTATGTTCACAAATAAAATTAAATTAAATTAAAAAAAAAAGAACAACAGATGATGGAGGGGATGTTAGCAGAAGGGAAGTTTACTGCATTGTTGGTGGGCATGTAAAGTTGTTCAACCACTTTGGAAAGTAATATGGAGGTTCCTCAGAAAACTCCACATAGAGCTCCCCTATAACCCAGCAATCCCACTTTTGGGCATTTACCCAAATGATCACAAACAGGACCACACTAAAGCTACCAGCACAACTCTGTTTATTGCAGCATTATTTACCATAGCTAAGATATGGAACCAACCCAGTTGCCCCTCAGTAGATGAATGGATCAAGAAAATGTGGTATATATACACAATGGAATTCTATGCCTCCATCATAAAAAAATGACATTGCCCCATTTGTTAGGAAATGGAAAGACCTGGAAAAACATTATATAAAGTGAAGTAAGCCATTATATATTCTTGATGTGAACCACTTATCAAATATATACATGCAATAACTTTATCCCATTCTGTGTTGCTTTTTTGGACACTGTTGATTGCAACCTTTGGTGCATTCTGATTTATGTTTTCCTATAATGAATGACCCTTCATTGATGTCAGTTTCCAGTATGTCTTCTGGTCCTGTAACTACGAACCATCATATTGATTTGCACTCCTGCTATAGTAACAGTGAAGTAAAGCTACATAATTATGCTCTGGTCACCTACCTACTGCCACTTTTGTATCTCTCTCCATTAGCTTTTTGTAAACGCCTTAGGGCATATCCACAACTTATTTGGTCCTTAAAAACCTGTAGAATTACAGGCCTTAAATTTAGTTTTAATGGAAATATGTGACGTCCAATTTCTTTTTTTTTCCTTTTTGTACATTTTTGGTTGTAAGAATACTGTACAAAGGGGTTACAGTTACGTGACAAGGTAATGAGTACATTTCCTATCAAGCATTTTTGCCTCCTCCGGGCAAATAAGATGAAAATTGAGACCTTCATAATATAGAAGCACACCAAAACTCTAGGTATATATTTTTCTTCATATGAGTATTTTGAATTTTGTGATGCTAGAGATTTAACCTACTTGCAAGTTAATAATGAACTTGTCACACTTTAACGGATGCTAGACGATTTATGATGCTCTTGGGTCAGAGACAAAAAGGACTTAATTTTTACAGTAATAGTGAAAGCCAGTGAGATATGTGTGTATGTGTATATTTATATATTACAAGTGTAGCTCCCATCCCTCAGTGCCACTGAGTGAAGTAAAGATAGCCATGTGAAGCCTATACAAACAATGGGTTCTGAGTTTGAGCAAATTTGATCTTTCTAATGAGCAATAGGCATGCATGAACTTTACTCTGGATAATGCCAATAGCTTAGAAAAAGCTTGCAAATATACTATGGAATATAGAGCAGCTAGTGTTCACTTGAAGATATGCAAACAATTGAGTCTGCCGTGGAATTGTTTTTTTTCTTTTGTTTCTTGAATGTTCCTAGCTACTAAGACCAATATATATTTCTCCTAATAAACGTTTAGATCCCCTTAAAAGGGAGGCATGACAATTTGTTGAGAATACTTATTATTTTTTTAGCCCTAAGCCCTCAGTCCTATCTAGAATACAATTCAACAAAATAAATAGATGGAATTCAAATTTAACACATCTAGAAGCTTTTTTCTTAGAGGCATTTCTTAATGTAGGTGTGGAAGAAATTAAGGAAAAAATAGGCCCACAAATATATATTATGAAGATATTCTATGTATTTTAACAGTAATAAAAGATTACATTTCTGTTTTTTAGTGTGTGAATATTTACAGAGTATGTACAGAGTGCCAACGTTTATGCCAGGGCCTATCATGGAATAGAATGTAGCAAATTTTCTCTATATTGTTTGTATATTTATAGAATTCACCTGTCTGACTTCTCTCCCATTTTGATAAAAAAAGAGAACCTGTTTGATTGAAATACAATCATTATTTTTCTACCTTCAGGATTCCACACACTTTGCTGTCTACTAAATATAGAAAAGATTCATGCATAACCCTCATCTTCAAGGAGCAATTTTCAGTATCACAAGTAGCTTGTGTTTATCTCCCACCCCTTTCCTCCCAGCTGTCAATCTAGGTGAGCGATGGCTGAATTCTATAAGACAGGAAAACTCAGATAATTCACAGGCATTCAGTTAGTATCTAATGGAAAATTCTTCACTTGGATTATATTATATCATCATCTTTGTGAGAACTCAGCTTCCTTATTTGGAAACTGAGCTGTTCAGTTAAAAGTGAGTAGATGAATCTTATTATTTAAAATTTCATTTAACTGAAATTGGAAGAATTAATTTTTCAGACACTATTCACATTTAAGATTCATTAGCCACATATAGCCAGTGGCTAGTCTGTTAAACAATGCATATATAGAATATTTCCATTATCACAGATGTTTCTGTTGGAACTGTTTTAAAGCATGTTTTAGTTTGTTAAGGCATGGTCCATGTTCATAAACTATATATACTCCATACGTGGTACTCAGACTGAAGATCCAACCAGAAAGGCTAGACACCCATGAAGTTAAGATATAGGTATAAATTGTTCTACATAGGCACACTTATTTGTGAGGAGGAAGAGGATCAAACAGTCAACATCAGCAGAATCAACCCTCTCAACTCCAGGAAAGAATAGGTAAAAATTTTAGCAGTTCATTGCAGCTTTGCTTCTGTGATTGTAATTGACTGTGTTATTCTCAATGGTGATTTTGTTGGAAAATATAAATGTGTAATTATCACATTAGCTCAGTGAAGAATTTGAGTTTTTGCTTTGTAAATGTAATTTGATATTTATATGTGACATTTCAATTTCTCCTGGTATCAATACACCACAAATATCTTTATATGTTTTCTGAGGTGTTTCTTTCGTTAATTTTGTTGTTCTTACAGCAGACATTTTAGAAATTAGTGGAAAAGTTAAGACTTTCTTGTGTTTTGCAATCCCATTATTTCTCCGTAAGCTTAACAAAAAATGAGAATCTAAGAACTATGTGAAGAAATTGTATCTCCATTCACCTGTTCACTTTCATTAATTACTGGACCAAAGGGAACTGGCTCCCCAGAATCTCACCTTCAGAATTCAAGAATGAGGTGGGAATAAGGCAAGGAAAGAGAGACATAGTAATTTGCACTGAAGTTACTTTGCTGTCACAATGAACACTTGTTCTCATGCAATCTTTTTGAATCCCACAGTTAGCTTTTTTGTGGTTTTTATTAGTATGACAAAGATGACTGACTTTCCCAGATTTACAGTTGGAAGTGTGGGGGACACATTCCTTTATCTATGGAATCTTCCTTAAAATTGTGCATCATTCACTCTGGGTCTCAGTGCCTTTTCCATCCTTGTCACAAGTATGTATTTCTACAAATGGAAACGTTGGTTCATCATTTGTCTATAAATGATTAAATTATGTGGATTTGCTATAGAAGGAAGGTATTATGGGTAGGACCCTTTGGTCCATGTGGACATTTCTTTATGGAGTTCTTTTACGGTCCTTACTCATGGACTCATGTGTAAGTAATTCTCCCCATATTCCAGTATACTCCAGTAGAGTGGGGCAACGCATTAGAAATTTAAAACATGCCTATAACTCTTATAAAGTATACTTTTAAATATAATGATATAAATAAAAGCTTTTGTTTTGTTTTTATTTTTAATTTTAATATTATTGTCAAGGTGATGTACAGAGGGGTTACAGTTACATAAGTAAGGTAGTGATAACCTTTCTTATCTAACTTGTTACCCTCTCCCTCATTTTTCTTCCTCTTTCCTTCATTCTCTCAATCCCTCCAAAGTTGTACAGATCATTTCCAACATATTGTTACATTTGATTTCCTTTAATTAAATGTTTGTGATGTTCCCATCCTGGAACTCCACAATGTAAACACTGGAACACCACGGTTAGACCCATCTGCCATGCATATATGCATATGCATATTTTCCTAAAATTTGGGGTCATATATTTGTTTGATTATTCATTTGTTTATTGCCCAAACTGGAGCTTGAATCCAGGGCCTACACACTGTTCTCTGCTTTTTTTTTTTCCCACAGCACTAGCCACAGGCCCATTTCTGTCATTTTGGTGGTTAAATGGATATTCCTCGGGGGGCTGGCTTTGAACCGTAATACTCAAATCTCACCCTTGTGAGTAGGTAAGATACAGGTGTGATCCTACTTTATAAGTTGACTTTTCATCTCATAATATCATTCATAAATGTCCTATCCTTAGAAATTTCATACTGTTCTAAGAACATCACTTAGAATGATTGCATGGGAGTCCAGTGCTTATAAATTCCATAATTAATTAAACTTTCCCTAACACTAAAAATTTTGTTGTCTCCAAAATATTAAATGCATCATTAAAGTTCATTTGGATTTTTCATTCTACTATTTATTTTTTATAAATAGATAAGTATCTGCTAGTTGTTAGAAAGAACCAAATACAAAATTTCTTGTTACATAATGATCTATCTTAACTTGGCTCATCTAAAACAGTACGTTACTCCTCCCCATAAAGTTTATATTTTTCCCAGCATGCAGTTCCAGTTTTGTAACTTTTACACACCTTACCCATTATAATGCTTTTGTCGAAAATCCCTCTTACTATCAACTAGTTTTTGTAAAAACATTTTCCATGTTATATCATTAATAGGAAAGCATATTTAACTAATACCAACTCAATGTCATCATTTCCACGTGTATCAGCATTTTAGCTTGGATCAGAACTTGATTTTAACAATATTTTATTTTAATGGAAGAATCAGAGTATCAAACGGAAGGCTGAGGGTTCCTTTATGAACAAATTTTATCATTCACTGCTTATTTTTGTTTTTGAATTTGAAAGTTAAAGATTACTAGCACACATATCCTCTGTTGTCACTTCATTTGATTCCAGTTCTCTACAACATGTATATACATTTTTCTAATTTGGGAAGGGGAAGGGAAACAACAAAATGCTGAAACAAGGATACATGTTGACCAATTGTAACAATGAGAAGTACAATAAACTATGTTGAAAACTAACTTCACAACTTCAGGGTAGGGGGAAGGAGGAGTTGGGGAAGTAAGGAGGGAAGGGAATGTAGGGGGAAAACAGAGGATGGGGTAACAATGCTCGACAGGAAATGTACTCATTAACATGCTGTAACTGAACCCTGTAACCCCTCTACAATTTCTTTACAATAAAAATATTTTTAAAAAGATTACCAGCTAATATTTCCATGGTTAACTTGCTATGCACCTTAAATGCTTCATATAGCTGAAAATGGGAAACCAAAAAGAAAGCAACTTTATATATATATATATATATATATATATATATATATATATATATATATATACATCTGTAACACTGAGATGCCAAATCCAGTGCCAAGTGAACAAGAACCCAGAGTACAGTCATTAATCTCTAGAATTCTGAGTTGTTTTCTTTTTTCTTTTTTTTTAATTTAATTTAATTTTATTTGTGAACATACTGTACAGAGGGGTTACAATTACATGGGCAGGATAATGCGTACATTTCTTATCAAGAATTGCACCCTCCTCCTTTGGTTTACCATTCACATATCTTCCCAGCCTCCCCCCTCCACCCCAATCCCAATCCTTCTCCTTCCCCCCCTCCCCCCCCCCACACGGACATTGTAAAGCTCGTTTTGGCCATGACAAATTGTACTTCTCATTGTTGCAACAGGTCCACCTGTATCCTTAAACAACTGGTTTTTCCCCATCTCCTCCACAAGTTATACTGACATCAAATATAGTGAAAGCAGGAGTTATACTGTGGGGGAGGGACATACAAAGCAACAAAGAGATAATCTTATAAATGCGTTAGAAACACATGCATGAAAGAAAAAAAATATGAAAATACATGTCTAAGGGTTCATTTTCCTGACCTCACATTATCTGACCTATTCCGCTTGACTCATACATATACTAGATATTGCAAATATGGGAAACCATGGGACCTATGTTTCTTTGGGCCTGGCTTACTTCGCTTAATGTAATTTTTTCCAAGTTTTTCCATTTCCTAACAAATGGGGCAATGTCATTCTTTCTGATGGAGGCATAGAATTCCATTGTGTATATATATCACAGTTTCTTGATCCATTCATCTGCTGAGGGACATCTGGGTTGGTTCCATATCTTAGCTATGGTAAATAATGCTGCAATAAACATTGTTGTGCTGGTAGCTTTAGTGTGGTCTTGTTTGTAAACATTTGGGTAAATGCCCAAAAGTGGGATTCCTAGGTCATAGGGGAGATCTATGTGAAGTCTTTTGAGGAACCTCCATACTGCTTTCCAAAGTGGTTGAACAAGTTTACATTCCCATCAACGATAAAGTGAGGTTCCTTTCTGTCCACATCCCCTCCAGCATCTGTTGTTGTTAGAGTTCTTGATTTTGGCCATTCTAACTGGAGTGAGGTGATATCTCAATGTTGTTTTGATTTGCATATCTTTTATGGCTAGGGATGTTGAACATTTCTTCATGTATCTATTGGCCATCCTTCTTTCTTCTTCAGAGAAGCTTCTCTTTAAGACTTTTGCCCAGTTATTAATTAGGCAGTTGTTTCTTTGAGGATTTGTTGTTGGGTGGTTTAATTTTTTGAGTTCCAAGGATATTTTAGATATGAGACCCTTGTCCGTTGTACGGCTAGTAAAGATCTTCGCCCAATCGGTGGGCTTTCTATTGATCTTGCTAGCTATGTCATTTGCCTTGAAGAAGCTCTGCAACCTTATGCAATCCCATTTGTCCAACCTTTCTTTGATTTGTTGTGCTTCTGGGTCTCTATTCAGAAAATTTCGGCCTGAGCCAAGGAGACCTAGGGTTTCTCCTATTCCATCCTGTAATGTTTTCAGAGTGTCTGCTTTGAGTTCAAGGTCTTTGATCCATTTGGAGTTGATTCTGGTGCAGGGTGATATATAAGGATCTAGCTTTAGTTTTCTACATGTAGTTAACCAATTTTGCCAGCACCATTTACTGAAGAGGCTGTCTTTCTTCCATTCTATTGTTTTAGCTTCCTTATCGAAGATTAGATGGCTATAGGTCTGTAGGTTCATTTCTGGGTTTTCAATTCTATTCCATTGGTCCTGAGGTCTGTTCTTATGCCAATACCAAGCTGTTTTGATTACTATGGCTTTATAGTAGAGTTTGAAATTTGGTATTGATATTCATCCAGCAGTGTTCTTTCCGTTGAGGAGCATTTTTGCTATTCGGGGTCTTTTATTGTTCCATATGAATTTTTGGATTGCCTCCTCTATTTCCTTGAAGAATGAGGGTGGAATTTTGATAGGTATCGCGTTGAATTTGTAGATAGCCTTGGGAAGTATTGCCATTTTCAGGATGATAATATTGCCAATCGAGGACCTTGGGAGGTTTTGCCATTTTTTTAGTTCTGTGTTGATTTCCTTTTTCAAGATTTTAAAGTTTTCATCATAGAGGTCCTTCACTTCTTTAATTAAGTTAATTCCTAGGTATTTTATTTTTTGTGGGGCTATTACAAATGGAGTTGCTTTCCTAATTTCAGCCACACTTTTCTCATTGTTGGCATACAGAAAAGCCATTCATTTTTGGGGGTTAATTTTGTAACCTGCTACTTTGCCAAAGTTTTGAATCAGCTTGAGTAAATTGGGAGTGGAGTCTATGGGATTCTTTAAATACAAGATCATGTCATCTGCAAAGAGGGAGAGTTTTATTTCTTCTTTCCCTATTTGGATCCCCTTTATGTCTGCATCTTGTCTTATTGCTGTAGCTAGGCATTCTAATACTAGATTGAAGAGAAGTGGAGAGAGTGGGCATCCTTGTCTTCTTCCTGAGTTAAGAGGAAATGGCTTTAGTTTTTCACCATTGAGTATAATTCTGGCTGTAGGTTTGTCATATACAGCCTTTATTGTATTGAGGAATGTTCCATGGATTCCTAATTTTTACAAAACCTTCATCATAAAGGGGTGTTGGATCTTGTCGAATGCTTTTTCTGCATCTATTGAGATAACCATGTGGTTCTTACTCTTGCTCCTGTTGATGTGATGAATAATATTAATTGATTTGCGTATATTGAACCAGCTTTGCATCCTTGAAATGAATCCTGTTTGATCATGGTGTATGATTTTTTGGATGAATTGTTGAAGTCGATTGTCCAAAATTTTATTGAGAAGTTTTGCATCAATGTTCATCAAAGAAATGGGTCTATAGTTCTCTTTCTTTGATGAGTCCCTGCCTGGTTTTGGGATGAGGGTTATGATGGCTTCATAGAATGTGTTCAGTAGTGAGCTTTCTCTTTCAATTTCATTGAAGAGTTGGAGGAGTATTGGTGTGAGCTCTGCTTTGAAGGCCTTGTAAAATTCCGCTGTAAAACCATCTGGTCCTGGACTTTTCTTAGCTGGGAGGTCGCTTATTGCTGTTTTTATTTCAATGCTTGATATGGGCCTGTTAAGCTGGTTTAACTCATCTTGGTTTAATTTTGGCATGTCAATATTTGCTAGGAAAAGGGCCATTTCTGTCAAGTTCTCAAACTTATTACCATAAAGTTTTGAGAAGTATTCCCTTATAATGTTCTGAATCTTGGTTGTTTCCGTTGTGATGTTTCCATTCTCATCTCTGAGTTTATTAATTTGGGTGTGTTCTCTCCTTTTTCTGATAAGGTTTGCTGAGGGTTTGTCAATTTTGTTAAGTTTTTCGAAGAACCATCTCTTTGTTTTGCTGATTCTTTCTATAGTTTTTTTGGATTCTAATTCATTTAATTCTGATTTAATTTTGATTATTTCTTCCCGCCTACTGGATTGGGGTGTATCTTGCTGCTCTTTTTCAAGGAGGTTTGGAGGTGTCATTAATTTGTTAGTTTCAGATCTCTCCAATTTGTTGATGTAGGAGCTCAGAGCTATAAACTTGCCTCTGAGTACTGCCTTTGCTGTGTCCCAGAGGAGCTGGTAATTTGTGTGTTCATTTTCGTTGAATAGCATGAACATTTGAATTTCCTTTCTAATCTCTTCCATGACCCACTCATGATTCAGCAGTGTGTTGTTCAGCCTCCATGTGATGCCGGATTTCTTTGGTGGCTTTTGTTGTTGAGTTCTAATTTTATTCCCTTCTCTTCAGAGAGAATGCAAGGTATAACCTCAATGTTTCTGAATTTAGACAAGTTTGCTTTGTTGCCTAACATGTGGTCTATTTTAGACAACGTTCCATGTGCTGCTGAGAAGAACGTGTATTCTAATGCTGCTGGGTGAAATGTTCGGTAAATGTCTGTTAAGTCTAGTTGATCTATGCAGCTGTTTAGATCTGCGGTTTCTCTGTTGAGTTTTTGCCGAGTTGATCTATCTAGTGGGGAGAGTGGTGTGTTAAAATCCCCAACAATTGATGTCTTTGTATCTATATGGGATTTGAGGGAACGTAGTGTTTCTTTGATAAATTTGGGTGCTCCATTGTTTGGCGAATAGATATTTAGAATTGTAATATCCTCCTGAAGGAGAGATCTTTTAATTAGTATGTAGCGACCTTCTTTATCTCTTCTCACGAATTTTAATTTGAAGTCTATTTTATCTGATAGTAGGATTGCAACTCCCGCCTGTTTATTGGGGACGTTTGCTTGGTAGATTTTGTTCCAGCCTTTCACATTGAAAATGTGTTTGTTTTTACGGGCAAGATGTGACTCCTGCAGGCAGCAGATAGAAGGGTCTTGTTTTTTAATCCAACTAGACAGTCTATGTCGCTTAATTGGAGAGTTCAGTCGGTTAACGTTAAGAGATAGGACTGAGAGGTATTTGGGAGTTCCTGCCATGTTATCCACCTTCTTGGGAGCTGCAAAAACTGGGTTCTTCCTAAGATTCTTGGATTCTCAGTTTGGGTGCAGTTTCTTGGCCTTTGTTGCGGTGTGGTGGTTTTCTATGTGTAGGACATCTTTAAGAATCTTTTGTAGCGCTGGTTTGGTGGAGATGTATTGTTTCAATTTTTCTTTGCTATGGAAGGTTTTTATTTTGCCTTCAGTTATGAAGGAGAATTTAGCTGGGTACAGTATTCTTGGTTGATAGTTGTTTGTTTTTAGTGCATGGCATACATCATTCCAGGCTCTTCTTGCTTTGATTGTTTCTGCTGAGAAATCTGAGGTAATTCTAATTGGTTTCCTTTATAGGTGATTAACCTTTTCTCCTTGACAGTTTTAAGGATCTTTTCCTTGGTCTGGGTTGATCCTGTGTGGATTATAATGTGACGGTGAGATGTCCTATTCTTGTCTGGTCTATTTGGGGTTCTAAAAGCTTCTTGTATCTGAATAGGCCTATATTTTTTATGACCTATATTTCCTAGACCATTAACTTCTGTTTCTAGGTGCTCCTCTACACCCATTATCCTTAGATTGGGCCTTCTCATGGTGTCTTCCAGGTGTTGGATAGACGTATCATATTTCTTGGACTTTTCTTGGATGGTTGTATATTCTTTCTGTATAATATCTAGGCTGTCTTCAATCCCTGAGATTCGATCTTCTGCATGGTCTTACCTGCTGTCAAGACTCTACTTTTTTTTTTTATCTCTTTTCCTTCTAATTGGTCAGCTTTGATGGCTTCAAGTTCTTTGTTGAAGCTCTGTTTTAGGTCTTGTATGAATTTCTTTACTTCCTTAATTTGGTGTTCAGTGTTTGTTCTCAAATCACTTAGTTGATTGGTTATGGTTTCTTTGGACTCCCATTCCTTCTGTTGGGTTCCATTCAGCATTCCCTTTGTGGTCTCCCTGACTTCCTTCAGCTCTTTGTTAATGGAATCCATGAATGCCTTTAGTGATCTTTGTGTATTCTCTACCTGGTCTCTCCATTCCTGAATTACTCTTTGATTAGCTTCCTCCTGTCTGTGGGATTCCTGCAGTTCTCTTTCCTCCCGTTCATGGGATTTCTGCAGTTCTCTTTGAGTGTTCTCAGCCTGCTCACGTCATTCCTCCCTTTCTCTTTGAGTATTCTCAAGTTGTTCACGCAAATCCTGTATCAGTTTTTGAGTAGCTTCCTCATGCTTATGATATTCTTATATAAACTTCTGGGATGCCTCCTCTCTCTCCCTATGACGCTCATACAGAGTCCTTTGTACATTGTCAAACTTCTCATTTATCATGTTTGCTAGTAGTGTTTGTAGAGCTATTTGGGAACTCTCCTCTGGGTTATTCTTTATCTGTTCTAATCTCTGATTATCCAGATTGGGAATTGAGATACCCGAATTTGCCATTTTTCTTGTGTTTTTCCAGCTTACTCTGCCCATTTGAGATGAAGATAGCACCAGTTTTGTGCTAGAACACTATCTTAAGGCAACCATCAACCAACGTTTGCGTTTGTACAGTCAATAGTCTACAGATACAATCTAGTTCAACATATACATCTGTTCAACATCAAACAACTCTATGTTAAAGGACTTCGAACTGCCGAAAAGAATTTAGAAAACCAGAAATTATTAGGATTAGGGAGAGATGTGGGTAAAAAATAGGAATAGATTGGTGTGGGGAGGCACAGGGAGAGTTAACTATGTCCTAATCACAATGCAGGAAATGGGTTGGGTAGGATGCAAGTAGAGAGAGAAAGAAAAAGAAGAGACGGGAAGGGGAATGAAAAGAGAGCAGAAAAAAAATAGAAACGTAAAAATTAATGTTATTATAGAGATAAAAGATCGTCTATTTAGAGAGGAATGTGAATATGTTGCGAGAAAGGGAGGGACATAGAGGAGATGTGAAAAACTTTAAGGATGGGAAAGGGAGAAGTAAAGATCAGAAGTTCAGTAGGGCTAGACAAAAAACAAAAAGATAATTAAGAAAGAAAGAAAAAGAGAAAGAAGACAAGAAAAGAAAGGAAAACGCTCATTCACATATTCCTAAAATAAAAATTATAAGAGGAGAAAAAAAAGTTACTGGAAAACAATTATTTTTTCAGAAGAGGCAAAAATTAAAGATTCATAAGAGTTTTAGAAGAGAAAAAAAAAATATATATATATAAGGTAACAAAAAACAGAAAACAAAAAAAAGAAAAGAAGAAAAAAAATGAAACAAAAAAGAAAAAAAAATTCTTTTGATTTTTTTTTTGGGGGGGAGGGGTGGGAAGAATCCTGTATCTCCCTATTGTCTGTAACCAGTCTCTTGTTGGAGTCTCTGGTCAGCTTGAGGTCCTATGGCTTGATTGGTTTCTTAAGTCGGTTTGTTGGAAGAGGCAGAAAAATGCTCTGCTTTACCCAAGGTTTTGAGATCCCCCTCCCAGGTTAGTTTTCTGGGAGGGTGATCTGCTTTTGGAATCACAAAAGAGGGGGATGCGGTGATGAGGCTAGGTTCTGGGTAGAGTTGAAGCCTTTCAACAAACTGTAGCTTTGCCCTGGGGCTATTTTGTGATAAGGCTCACAGCGCCCAGCCTGGAGCCATTCTCTGGGTTTCTGTTTTTCAATTGATTGTGGTGGCTGCTAGAGGGAGGGGCAGCCTCTGGCTCTGGTTACCCAGTGAGGTAAGCCACTCCAATGGCTGGCACCTGAGCTGGGTGACTTTTCCCTGGATGAAGCTGAGTCTGGCAGGTCGCTTCGCCGTTAAGTTCTTGTGACCTGCTAAATGACTCTTTTTATTCCAAGGCCTGAGCTGGAGCTAGCAGCTCCTCTGAGTTTTGTCGGTATCCAAGATGGAGATCACTGGTGCTGGGGGGGGAGGGTGGCCTTCCCTCTTCTGCTCCCTGAGAAGGAATGAGGACATCGGGCTTGTACTCACGCCGAGTCTTGGATCCTGGGTGGTCTCTGGTCTGCAAACTGCAGGAGGAAGATGTCTGCTCCTTGTCGGTTCTTGTTGGTGTTGAGTAGAATCCGCTCATCAGCTGCATCTGGCTCCTTCGTGGTCCTGGACTTTTCTTAGCTGGGAGGTCTCTTATTGCTGTTTCTATTTCAGTGCTTGATATGGGCCTGTTAAGATAGTTTAACTCATCTTGGTTTAATTTTGGCGTGTCAATATTTGCTAGGAAAAGGGACATTTCTGTCAAGTTCTCAAACTTATTACCATAAAGTTTTGAGAAGTATTCCCTTATAATGTTCTGAATCTTGGTTGTTTCCATTGTGATGTTTCCATTCTCATCTCTGAGTTTAATAATTTGGGTGTGTTCTTTTTTTTTCTGATAAGATTTGCTAAGGGTCTGTCAATTTTGTTAAGTTTTTCGAAGAACCATCTCTTTGTTTTGCTGATTCTTTCTATAGTTTTTTTGGATTCTAATTCATTTAATTCTGATATAATTTTGATTATTTCGTTCCATCTAGTGGATTGGGGTTTAACTTTCTGCTCTTTTTCAAGGAGGTTTAGATGTGTCATTAAATTGTTAGTTTCAGATCTCTCCTATTTGTTGATGTAGGAGCTCAGAGCTATAAACTTGCCTCTGAGTACTGCCTTTGCTGTGTCCCAGAGGAGCTGGTAATTTGTGTGTTCAATTTTCTTGAATAGCATGAACATTTTAATTTCCTTTCTAATCTCTTCCATGACCCACTCATGATTCAGCAGTGTGTTGTAGAGCCTCCATGTGATGCCGGACTTTCTTTGAAGGCTTTTGGTGTTGAGTTCTAATTTTATTCCCTTGTGGTCAGAGAGAATGCAAGGTATAACTTCAATATTTCTGAATTTAGACAAATTTGATTTGTGGCCTAAAATGTGGTCTATTTTAGAAAACATTCCATGTGCTGCTGAGAAGAACGTGTATTCTGATGCTCCTGGGTGAAATGTTCGGTAGATGTCTGTTAAATCTAGTTGATCTATGCAGCTGTTCAGATCTGCGGTTTCTCTGTTGAGTTTTTGCCAAGTTGATGTATCTAGTGGGGAGAGTGGTGTGTTAAAATCCCCAACAGTTAATGTCTTTGGATCTATATGAGATTTGAGGGAAAGTAGTGTTTCTTGGATAAATTTGAGTGCTCCATTGTTTGGCGAATAGATATTTAGAATTGTAATATCCTCCTGAAGGAGAGATCCTTTAATTAGTATGTAGCAACGTTCTTTATCTCTTCTCATGAATTTTAATTTGAAGTCTATTTTATCTGATATTAGGATTGCAACTCCCGCCTGTTTATGGGGGCCGTTTGCTTGGTAGATTTTGTTCCAGCCTTTCACATTGAAAATGTGTTTGTTTTTACGGGCAAGATGTGACTCCTGCAGGCAGCAGATAGAAGGGTCTTGTTTTTTAATCCAACTAGACAGTCTATGTCGCTTAATTGGAGAGTTCAGTCGGTTAACGTTAAGAGATAGGACTGAGAGGTATTTGGGAGTTCCTGCCATGTTATCCACCTTCTTGGGAGCTGCAAAAACTGGGTTCTTCCTAAGGTTCTTGGATTCTCATTTTGGGTGCAGTTCCTAGGCCTTTATTGTGGTCTTGTTGGTTTTGTATGTGTAGGACATCTTAAAGAATCTTTTGTAGGGATGGTGTGGTGGAGATGTATTGTTTCAATTTTTCTTTGCTATGGAAGGTTTTTATTTTGCCTTCAGTTATGAAGGAGAATTTAGCTGGGTACAGTATTCTTGGTTGATAGTTGTTTGTTTTTAGGGCATGGCATACATCATTCCAGGCTCTTCTTGCTTTGATTGTCTCTGCTGAGAAATCTGAGGTGATTTTAGTTGGTTTCCCTTTATAGGTGATTACCCTTTTCTCCTTGACAGCTTTGAAGATCTTTTCCTTGGTCTGAGTTGATCCTGTGTGGATTATAATTGGACGGTGGGATGTCCTATTCTTGTCTGGTCTATTTGGGGTTCTAAAATCTTCTTGTATTTGAATAGGCCTATCTTTTTGTATGTTTGGGAAGTTCGCTGCTAGGATCCTGTTAAACAAGTTTCCTAGACCATTAACTTCTGTTTCTAGGTGCTCCTTTACACCCATTATCCTTAGATTAGGCCTTCTGATGGTGTCTTCCAGGTGTTGGATAGATCTATCATATTTCTTGTACTTGTCTTGGATGGTTGTATGTTCTTTCTGTATAATATCTAGGCTGTCTTCAATCCCTGAGATTCGATCTTCTGCATGGTCTTACCTGCTGTCAAGACTCTCTACTTTGTTTTTTATCTCTTTTCCTTCTAATTGGTCAGCTTTGATGGCTTCAAGTTCTTTGTTGAAGCTCTGTTTTAGGTCTTGTATGAATTTCTTTACTTCCTTAATTTGGTGTTCAGTGTTTGTTCTCAAATCACTTAGTTGATTGGTTATGGTTTCTTTGGACTCCCATTCCTTCTGTTGGGTTCCATTCAGCATTCCCTTTGTGGTCTCCCTGACTTCCTTCAGCTCTTTGTTAATGGATTCCATGAATGCCTTTAGTGATCTTTGTGTATTCTCTACCTGGTCTCTCCATTCCTGAATTACTCTTTGATTAGCTTCCTCCCGTCTGTGGGATTCCTGCAGTTCTCTTTCCTCCCTTTCATGGGATTCCTGCAGTTCTTTTTGAGTGTTCTCAGCCTGTTCACGCCATTCCTCCCTTTCTCTTTGAGTATTCTCAAGTTGTTCACGCAAATCCTGTATCAGTTTTTGAGTAGCTTCCTCATGCTTATGATATTCCTGTATAAACTTCTGGGATGCCTCCTCTCTCTGCCTATCACGATCATACAGAGTCCTTTGTACATTGTCAAACTTCTCATTTATCATGTTTGCTAGTAGTGTTTGTAGAGCTATTTGGGAACTCTCCTCTGGGTTATTCTTTATCTGTTCTAATCCCTGATTATCAAGATTGGAAATTGAGATACCCGAATTTGCCATTTTTCTTGTGTTTTTCCAGCTTACTCTGCCAATTTGAGATGAAGATAGCACCAATTTTGTGCTAGAACACTATCTTAAGGCAACCATCAACCAAAGTTTGCGTTTGTACAGTCAATAGTCTACAGATACAATCTAGTTCAACAGATACATCTATTCAACATCAAACAACTCTATGTTAAAGGACTTCTAACCGCAGAAAAGAATTTGGAAAACCAGAAATTATTAGGATTAGGGAGAGATGTGGGTAAAAAATAGGAATAGATTGGTGTGGGGAGGCACAGGGAGAGTTAACTATGTCCTAATCACAATGCAGGACATGGGTTGGGTAGGATGCAAGTAGAGAGAGAGAGAAAAAGAAGAAAGGGAAAGGGAAATGAAAAGAGACCAGAAAAAAATAGAAACGTAAAAATTAATATTATGGAGATTAAAAGACCATCTATTTAGAGAGGAATGTGAGTAAAGAGAAGGGAAGGGACGTAGAGGAGAAGTGAAAACCTTAAAAAAATGCTTAAAATATAATATAGCTATAAAGAGGTAGTACTGCTATTAAGGAATTTATGTCTCGGAGGTTTTGAATTGAGTAATAAATTTGTGGATTAAGTGTGTACACAATGGGAGATAGGGTATACTAGTTAACTACAGTTTATCTGAGGATGTGCAGGACAAGAGTTAAGTCATGTAAAGATGATCAAAAGAGAGGATAAGGTGCAAAGGATAAGAAAGGGAGAAAAAAGATCAGAAGTTCAGTAGAGCTGGATAAAAAAACAAAAAACAAAAAGATAGTTAAGAAAGAAAGAAAAAGAGAAAGAAGACAAGAAAAGAAAGGAAAACGCACATTCACGTATTCCTAAAATAAAAATTATAAGAGGAAAAAAAGTTACTGGAAAACAATTATTTTTTCAAAAAAGGCAAAAATTAAAGATTAATAAAATTTTTAGAAAAGGAAAAAAAATTTATATATATATAAGGTACCAAAAAAAAGAACAAAAAGAAAAAAAAAAGAAAGAAAAGAAGAAGAGAAAAAAAATTTCTTTGATTTTTTTTATTTTTTTGGGAGGGGTGGAAAGAATCCTCTATCTCCCTTTTGTCTGTAACCAGCCTCTTGTTGAAGTCTCTGGTCAGCTTGAGGTCCTGTGGCTTGATTGGTTTCTTAGGTCAGTTTGTTTGAACAGGCAGAAAAATGCTCTCCTTTACCCAAGATTTTGAGATCCCCCTCCCAGATTAGTTTAATGGAGGGTGATCTGCTTTGAGAGTCACAAAAGAGGGGGATGCAGTAGTGAGGCCTTTCAACAATCAGTAGCTTTTCCCTGGGGCTATTTTGTGAAAAAAAAGACAGAGCTCAGCCTGGAGCCATTCGCAGGGTTTCTGTTTTTCAATTGATTGTTGAGGCTGCTAGAGGGAGGGGCAGCCTCTGGCTCTGGTTACCCAGTGAGGAAAGCCACTCCAATGGCTGGCGCCTGAGCTGGGTGACTTTTCCCTGGATGAAGTTGAGTCTGGCAGGTCAGTTCGCCGTTAAGTTCTTGTGACCTGCTAAATGACTCTTTTTATTCCAATGCCTGAGTTGGAGCTGGCAGCTCCTCCAAGCTTTGTCGGTATCCAAGATGGAGATCACCGGTGCTGGGGGGGGTTGGGGTGGCCTTCCCTCCTCTGCTCCCTGAGGAGGAGTGAGGACGTCGGGCTTCTACTCACACTGAGTCTTGGATCCTGGGTCGTCTCTGGACTGCAAACTGCAGGATGAAGATGTCCGCTCCTTGTCGGTTCTTGCTGGTGTTGAGTAGAATCTGCTCGCCCGCTGTGTCTGGCTCCTTAGTCCTGGACTCTCTGTGTGAGCACTCAGGTATGTCTCCCCCAGAGGTGGGCACCGCGACCTTTCCGCCGCTGCCGCAGCGGGTGCTGGCAAGTGCTCAGATGTGTCTCCTTTCCTTGGCTTCCCCTCTCTTGTCTAACTCTCTGTCCTGTGATGGCACACTTGGTGTGATTCTCTGGCTTAGGACTGTTCACTGGAAATCTAAAACTGCTTTCTATACGAGAGCTTGTTCAGATTCCAGCTTCTCCTCCGCCATCTTCCCGGAACTCCCCCTGAGTTGTTTTCTTTGGCTGGAAATCTCTTTAGTGTTTTATGCACAATATGCAGAAATGTCCTGAAAAAATATTCATGGATAAAAACAATTCTACACGATCAGGAAAATTTGCACCATGTGAAAAAGTGGAAAATAAGATGAGAAAAATTCTATTCCTGTTTATATAAAAGCTAGGATTGGACATGGATCTACCAGTAGACTGAAGAAGAGAAACAATTATTTAAGTGAGTTGTTATTATAAATGTAATAATATAATGATATATATGGTAAAATAAAACCTGATGATGAGCCATGAACTCTGCCTGGGGAGTTCAAGAAAATCCTTATTGCTCAGTATCTTAATACATAGGAAGGGTGAAACAAATATTCTGTAAAATGAAGAAAATCTTATGAAGTTCAGTAATCTCTAAATATTATGATCAAGGAACGTAATGTATCAGGAACAAGGTACCAGTTAATTGAAGAGTGAAATTGGAGCAATTGAAATGACCATATTGCTTGGAATTATGGAACTTCCTTAATATGCACAGGGGCCTGGGTTCAATCCCCAGCACTAAAAAGCAAGAAAGGAAAGAAACCAAGAAAGTTTTGCAAGTTGGGGTCTATAGTTCTCTTTCTTTGGTGTGTCCCTGCCTGGTTTTGGGATGAGGGTTATGATGGCTTCATAGAATGAGTTCGGTTGTGAACTTTCTCGTTCAATTTCATTGAAGAGTTGGAGGAGTATTTGTGTGAACTGTGCTTTGAATGCCTTGTAGAATTCTGCTGTAAAACCATCTGGTCCTGGGCTTTTCTTAGATGGGAGGACTCTAATTGCTGTTTCTATGACAATACTTGATATGGGCCTGTTAAAATGATTTAACTCATCTTGGTTTAGTTTCAGCATGTCAATATTGGCCAGGAAAAGGTCCATTTCTGCCAAGTTCTCAAATTTATTAGTATAAAGTTTTGAGAAGTATTCCCTTATAATGTTCTGAATCTTGGTTGTTTCTCCGGTGATGTTTCTATTCTAATCTCTGAGTTTATTTTTTTGGGTTGTTCTCTTCTTTTTCTGATAAGGTTTGCTAAGGGTCTGTCAATTTTTTTAATTTTTTTTTAGAAGAACCAACTCTTTTATTGTTGATACTTTCTATAGTCTTTTTGTGGATTCTAATTCATTTAATTCTGATTTAATTTTAATTATTTCTTTCCTTCTACTGGATTGGGGTTTATCTTGCTGCTCTTATTTAAGGAGAGTCAGGTACCTTATTAAACTGTTGGTTTCAGATCTTTCCGTTTTGTTGATGTAGGAACTCAGAGCTATAAACTTGCCTCTGAGTACTGCCTTTGCTGTGTCCCAGAGGAGCTGGTAATTTGTGTGTTCATTTTTGGTGAATATCATGAACATTTGAATTTCCTTTCTAATATCTTCCATGACCCACTCGTGATTCAGCAGTGTGTTGTTCAGCCTCCATGTGTTACAGGACTTTCTTTGGTGGCTTTTGTTGGTGAGTTCTAATTTTATTCCCTTGTAGTCTGAGAGGTATAAGTTCAATGCTTTTGAATTTGGACAAGTTTGCTTTGTGGCCTAAAATGTGGACTATTTTGAAAAATGTTCCATGTGTTGCTGAGAAAAACCTGTATTCTTATGCTGCTGGGTGAAATATTCAGTAGATGTCTGTTAAAACTGGTTGATCTATGCAGTTGATTAGATCTGCGATTTCTCGAGTTGATCTCTCTAGTGGGGAAATTGGTGTGTTAAAGTCCCCAACAATTAATGTCTTTGGATCTATGTGGGATATGAGGAAAAGTAGTGTTTCTTGGATAAATTTGGGTGCTCCTTTGTTTGGTGAATAGGTAATTACAATTGTAATATTCTCATGGAGGAGAGATTCCTTAATTATTAGTATGTAGTGACCTTCTTTATCACTTCTTACTAATTTTAATTTCAAGTCTATTTTACCTGATATTAGGATTGCAACTGCCGCCTGTTTATGTGGGCTGTTTGCTTTGGTTCCAGCCTTTCATGTTGAAAATGTTGTTTTTATGGGCAACATGTGACTCCTGAAGGGAATAGATAGAAGGATCTTGCTTTTTAATCCATCTGGGCAGTCTATGTTGCTTAATTGGAGAGTTAAGTCCATTAATGTTGACAGATAGGACTGAGAGGTATTTGGGAGTTTCTGCATTTTTGTGCACCTTCTTGGGGGCTGCAGCAACTGGGTTCCTCCTATGGTTCTTACATGCTCAGTTTGGGTGTGATTTCTTGGCCTTTATTGCGGTCTTGTTGGTTTTCTCTGTATAGAAAATCATTAAGAATCTTTTGTAGGGCTGGTTTCGTGGATATATATTGTTTCAGTTGTTCTTTGGTATGGAAGGTTTTTAGTTTACCTTCGGTTATGAAGGAGAGTAAGCTGGGTACAGTATTCTTGGTTGATAGTTGTTTGTCTGTAGTACATGGCATACATCATTCCAGGTTCTTCTTGCTTTGATTGTCTTTGATGAGAAATTTGAGGTTATTCTAATTGGTTTCCCCTTATAGGTGATTCATCTTTTCTCCTTGACAGCTTTAAAGATCTTTTCATTGGTCTGAATTGATCCATTGTGGATTATAATGTGACAGTGGGATGTCCTATTCTGGTCTGGTCTATTTGGACTCCTAAAACTTATTGTATCTGAATAGGTCTATCTTTTTTCATGTTTGGGAAGTTCTCTGCTAGGTTCCTGTTAAACAAATTTCCTAGACCATTAACTTGTTTTTAAGTGCTCCTCTACACCCATTATCCTCAGATTAGGCCTTCTGATGGTGTCTTCCAAATGTTGAATAGATCTATATTTCTTGGATTTGTCTTGGATGTTTATATGTTTTTTCTCTATAATATCCATGCTGTCTTCAATCCTGGAGATTCAGTCTTCTGCAAGTTCTAACCCACTATCAAGACTTTCTACTTTGTTTTTTTTTTTCTTTTATTTCTAATTGGTAAGCTTTGATGGCTTCAAATTCTTTGTTGAAGCTTTGTTTTAGATCTTTTATGGACTTCTTTACTTCCTTAATTCGGTGTTCAGTGTTTATTCTCAAATCACTTAGTTGATTGGTTATGGTTTCCTTGGACTCCCATTCCTTCTTCTGGGTTAGATTCAGTATTCCCTTTGTGGACTCCTTGAGTTCTTTTATTTCACCACTTATGGATTCCATGAATGCCTTAATTATCTTTGTGTATTCTCATTCTGGTCTCTCAATTCCTGGTCTCTTTGATTAGATTCCTCCCATTCATGTGATTCCTGTAGCTCTCTTTGACTGATCTCAGCCTGCTCACACCATTCCTTTATTTCTGTTTGAGTGCTCTCAAGCTGCTCACGCAATTCTGTATCAATCTTTGAGTAGCTTCCTCATGCTCATGATATTCTTGTATTGGCCTTTTTTTGCCTCCTCTCTCTCCCTATCATGCTCATACTGAGTCCTTTGCAGTTTTTCAATCTTTCCATTTACCATGTTTACCAGTGGTGTTTGTAGAGCTTTTTGGGAACTCTCCTCTGGATTATTATCTGTTCTGTCTACGGATTATCATGAGTCGGAGTTGATATACCCAGACTTGCCATTTTTCTTGTGTTTTTCCTGCTTGCTCTGCCCATTTGGGATGAAAGTAACACCTGTTTTGTGCTAGATCACTATCTTAAGGTAAGCATCAAACAACGTTTGTAGTTGCTCAGTCAAAGTCTGCAGATACACTCTAGTTCAACGGATATATCTATTCAACATCAAACAACTATGTATTAATGGGTTATGAACCACAAAGAAGATTTTGGCAAACCAGAAATTATTAGGTTTGGAGAGATGTGGGTAAAAATAGGGATAGAAGGATATGGAAAGGCAGAGGGTGAGTTAACTTAACTAATTGTTAATCTCAAAGTGGGAACTAGGTTGGATAGAATGATAGTAGAGAGAGAGAGAAAAGAAAAGAAGATAAAGATATAAAAAGAGACAAAAATAGAAGAACAAATATTAAAAATTAAAAAGTGAAACACTTAAAAACTTAAAAATTATTCAAATTTAAAGATGTAATATTCAGAGAAGAATGTGGATAGGATAAGATAAGGGTAGGGATGAAAAGGAGATGTGGTATACTAAAAATGCTTAAAATATTATATAGATATAAAGAGGTAGTACTATTATTAAGTAATTTAAGTCTAAAAGGTATTAAATTGAGTAATACATTTCTGGATTAAATGTGTACACAATGGGGGATAAGATCTAATAATCAACTACACATATATCTGAGGATGAGCAGAAGAGCAATTAAGTCATGCAAAGAATAAAAGAGAAGAAAAGGTTCAAAGAATGAGAAGGAAAGAAAAAAGATCCAAAGGTCAGTAGTGCTAAATGAAAAAGAAAAAAAAAGAAAAAAAGCACACACTTATACCCTTAAAATAAAAATTATAAGAGGAAGAAAAAAGTTAATAGAAAACAATTTTTTTAAAAAAAAAGTTCAATATTAAAAAGTTTTAGAAAAAATTTTTTAATAAAAGGTACAAAAAAGTTCTTTGATTTTTTTTTGGGGGGGATGGGAAGATCCTATATCTTCCTTGTGTCCTTAACCTGTCTCTAGTTGGAGTCTCTGGTCTGCTTGTGGTATTTGAATTTGCTGTGGCTTGGTTGTTTTTTTTTAAGTCGGTTATTATGAGCAGGCAGAAAAATGCTCTGCTTATCAGGATTTTTTGATCCTTCTCCCAGAGGGAGATCTGCTTTGAGTATCACAAAAGAGGGAGATGGCTGTTTCCTCTACTTTAAAGATACTGTGTTGAGGCTAGGTTCTGGGTAGAGTTGAGGCTTTTCAGCAAATAGTAGTTTTTCCCTGAGGGGCTAGCTTCTGAGTCACTCACAGAGCCCAGCCGGGAGCCTTTTTCAGGATTTATGTTTACTGTATTTCAATTGATTTTCAAGGCTGCTGTAGAGAAGGACAGCCTCTGTCTCTGTGTAATCAGTGAAGAAATCCACTCCTGGGGCTTGCGCCCTGTTCTGGATGACTTTTCCCTGGGTGGAGCTGAGCCTAGCAGGTCAGATTAGGTTCCTGTGAGCTACTAAATTACTCTTGTTTCCTTCCAATGCCTGAGTTAGAGCTAGCTGCTCAGCCAGGCCTTTGCCAGTATCAAAGATGGAGATCTCTGGTAGTGGCGAGGGGAGGGGTGGTCTTCCTTCCTCTGAACCCTGAGAAGGAGTGAGGATGTCAGGCTTCTTCTCACGCTGGAATCTTGGTTCCTGTGCTGTCTCTGGTCGGCGAGCAAACTGCAGGATGAAGATGTCTGTTCCTTGTCAGTTCTTGCTGGTGTTGAGTAGAATCCGCTCACCTGCCGCCTCTAGGGCCTTTGTCCGGGACTCTCTATTTTGCCAGTATGGTGGCTACATCTGCCACTGCTGCCGCCTCAGCAGCTGCCACCTCAGCTACAGCAGCTGGCAAGTGCTCAGATCTGTCTCCTTGCCTGGATTTTCCCTCTCTGGCCTAACTCTCTGTCCTGTGATGGCACACTTGGTGTGATTATCTGGCTTAGGACTATTCACTGGAACAAAAACTGCTTTCTATGTGAGAGCTTGTTTAGCCTCCAGCTTCTCCTCCGCCATTATCCCAGAACTCCCTCTGAAACCGTTATTCAACTATTTTTTTTTATTTCAAAGATAGGCTGTCTATTTTTCAAAAAGTTTCCTAGCATAAAATAACTAATATTTCAATAGAAAGTACAGTTTATTAATTTCAAGGGAATTTTAGATATACGCATGATATTGTGGTAACGTTTCTAGTATATTACTTGAAAAAATTCTGTTCAAACTCTTAAATATTCGTGTGTAATGACAGGGAGAGAGGAAGATAATTCATACTGGTTAGGAATTTGCAATGCCTCAAAAATCTATTGAATAATTTGTTATAAGCACATAGTCAAGCTACCTGATATGGCTTAGGTTTTTTTTTTTTGTTTCTTTATTTATTCAAAATTTTAACATGTATGCATGCACAGTGGTAACATTAAAATTATTAATCATAATACAAATATTGCAAAATCATAGACAGGTATCATACATTCAATAGTTAGCACTTATGATTGTAATAATAATTTTTATGAAGATGATGATGACCACAGTGAAGCCTGATAATGACAAGGTAGTGAATCAAAAGGAAAAATTTTTAGACATCTTTTAAGCCAGATTTCCCACATTGAATACATAGTACTAAAAAGCATTGGATTAATACAATAAGAATAATAAGAGGAGAGTCTCAATATGAAGAAATACAATCACATAAACAGGTGAGACAGTAAAAACCCTAATGTTATTCTTTCAGTCTCTCTAAATATACTCACATTTCTTGGTACTATTGTTTTCTTATAAATAAAATCGCTTATTTGCACATGTTGATTATCCCACATAGATAAAATATAATAAGCTGAGTGCTTTCTGTTACAAATCATCTTGTTTGTTCTAGCCTTAGGAATTTAGGAGAAAGCCTTTAACTACCCACATAGCCATTGGCTTAGTTATATATCCCTAGAAGTTAACAACACATGCCTCAAGAAGCATACTTCACTCATTAGGCAGAAATCCATGATCAGTTTTAGTTTCCATCCAGTTAACTGGGGAAAATCTATGTATAAATTTATTAAGAACTCTTGGCAACAAATAAAGCAATAAGAAAAATTTTGATGGACTAAGATGTAGTTTTCAACTCAGTGTGATTAGTTCAAATACCATTCTCATTAAGACACTATTCAATAACCAATGTTTTCCAATGACATATTCTTCAATAGAGCTGTAAACACATGACACAATTACATAATACCACTTAAATATCTGGAGTTACATTAAAAGGACACGGTCCTTAGAGCCAGGAGGAAAATTTATTTTTATTTCTGCATGAAAAAATTTGTGACTTTATACCAACAAACTGAATTTGACACTTTCCTTATTTGTAAGCTAAGGGGGAAAATGTAAGGACTCTTCACTTTTCTTTTTTTTTTTGCTCTATAAGCCAACAAATATATTCTTCAATATCTCTGGTAGAATACATCCATTTACAGATGAGAAATGTAAGGCCAGTAGTCAATGTAATGAGTAAATAATGATACTAGAATTTGTGTCTGAGCCCTTCACTCTGTGTGCTTACAAGCAGAAGTAATTTGGTGATGGAAAGGGCCAATAAGAAAAGACTATGGGGAAAAACATACTTTGTAAAATGTTGCTTAAATCTAGGTGACCAGTGATGATTACATGAAACAGGCTGGTGTCAGGGGCATAAAAAGGAGTACATAGAAATCATATTAGTGACAGAAACTCAGAAAATCTTGATCCTTCATCTTAACTAATGGGTGATAGCAGAAGGGTAAGAAGAAATCTAGTGTTCTACATCTCTGGCCAGGCAACTGTGTTAGTGATATTCTTGGTGATAGGGATTGCAAGTGGAAATGATGGATTTAGGGAGAAAAAAACTCTGATAGTTGTAAAGTTTATATGAAAAAGAATAATAAAATTGTGGGCATTATTAAAGGGAAGAGTTAAGGGAAAGTTCTGACACAGTTCTGAACAATGTGAGTACTATTGTGGACAAGATTGGAAGAATGAGATAAATAAGGAAACAAGAAAGTAATAAACTCAGATTTACAGAAGTAAATAAAGGAAAGAATTTGCAGGAAGAAAAGGTCAAAACTGTTACAGAGATATTGAAGGAAATATGCTATTTGGATTTGAAAACTAAAAAGGTATAGACACGTTCAATAAGAACAGTGTTTTGGTGATATCTCCATGATGAAATAACCCTGTCATTCAAACTGCCACAAATTCTTATATGTAGGAAGTGCTCTGATAAACTTCAAGCTTTTATTGAATGGAAGATTTCAGACATTACCCTCATCACTAGGATTAAATTTCTAAAAAGATAAGGCATTATGCTTTAATGCCTTTCTTTCATTTTCTCTTACACATTGGCAAGTAGGGGAGGATTCTTATGTAACAATAATACAATGTTGACTTGTAATCACACAACATCTAGGATATAGTGTTAATTCAGATGTTTACTAATTAGCTCTAAAATTTATGGATATTTATATTTCTCCTGGGTAAACTAATGAGCTCCAAGATAATTGTACACCCTCTAATGTGGGCATAGGGTTATACTGTGGAACTTTCCCGTTCAGATAGGGAGTACTACCCTATTGTTTAACATGGAGAACGTACCCTCATAGACTGTGTGTGTGCAAACCAGAAGTGGTACTTGAACAAGGGAAAACATGGGACCTATGTTTCTTTGGGGCTGGATTACTTCATTTAATATAAATTTTTCTAAGTCTTTCCATTTCCTAACAAATGGAGCATTGTTATTCTTTCTGATGGAGGCAAAGAATTCCTTTGTGTATATATACCACATTTTCTTGATCCATTCATCTACTCAATGGCATCTGGATTGGTTCCATATCTTAGCTCTGGTAAATAATGCTGTAATAAACATAGTTGTGCTGGAAGATTTAGTATGGCCTTGTTTGTGATCATTTGGGTAAATGCCCCAAAGTGGGATTGCTGGGTCATAGGAGAGCTCTAGGAGTTTTTTGAGGAACATCCATACAACTTTCCAAAGTGGTTGAACAAGTTTACACTCCCAATAACAATAAAGTAAGGTTCCCATCTGGCCACATCCACTCTAGCATCTGTTATTCTTGTTCTTGCCTATGGCCATTCTAACTGGGGTGAGGTGGTATCTCCATGTGGTTTTGATTTGCATTTCTCTTATGGCTGTTGAGGTCAGGCATTTCTTCATGTGTCTATTGGCAATCCTTCTTTCCTCTTCACAGAATTTTCTCCGTAAGTCTTTAGCCCTCTTATTTTTATTTATTTATTTATTTTTATTTTGAAAATATTGTACAGAGGAGTTAAAATTACATGGGCAAGATAAAGAGTACATTTCTTATCAAGAATTTTAGCCTCCTCCTTTGTTTACCCTTCCCATCCCTTCCCATCCTCCCCCGACCCCCAATCCTCCTCGAACCCCCCATGAAAGTTGTAAAGTTCATTTTCCACATAACGACTTGTACATCTCAATGTTGGAATGTAACCCACTTATTTATTGGGCAGTTGTTTCTTTGAGGATTTGTTGTTGGGGGATTTAATGTTTTGAGTTCCAGGTATAGTTCACATATGAGAACCTTGTCCATTGTATGGCTAGTGAATATCTTCTCCCAATAAGTAGGCTTTCTATTGATCTTGCTAGCTATATCCTTTGCCATGCAGAAGCTCTGCAACTTAATGCAATCCCATTTTTCCAAATTTTCTTTGATTTGTTGTGTTTCTGTAATGATTTCAGACCTGCAATGTTTTCAGAGTGTCTGCTTTGACTCCGAGGTCCTTGATCCATTTGGATTTGATTCTGGTGCAGGATGACATTATGGATCTATTTTTGATTTTCTACAAGTGATTAACCAATTTTGCCAGCACCATTTACTGAAGAGGCTGTCTTTCTTCCATTCTATTTTTTTAGTTCCCTTATCAAATATTAGATGACTATAGGTCTGTGGGTTTACTTCTGGGTTTTCAATTCTATTCCATTGGTCCTGAGGTCTGTTCTTGTGCCAGTGCCAAGCTGTTTTGATTACAATGGTTTTGTAGTAGTGTTTGAAATTTGGTATTGATATTCCTCCAGCACTGTTCTTTCTGTTAAGGATCGTTTTTGCTATTCGGGATCTTTTATTGTTCCATATGAATTTTTGGATTGCCTTTTCTATTTCCTTGAACAATGATGTTGGGATATTGATAGGTATCACGTTGAATTTTAGATAGCCTTGGGAAGTTTTGCCATTTTCACGATGTTGATCCTTCCAATACAGGAGAATGGGAGTTTTTTTTGCCACTTTCTAAGTTCTGTTTTGATTTCCTTTTTCAAGTTTTTAAAGTTTTCATCATAGAGATCCTCCACTTCTTTGGGTATATTAATTTCTAGGTATTTTATTTTTTGTGGGGCTATGACAAATAGAGTTGTTTTCTGGTTTTCAGCATGCTTTTCTCATTGTTGGCATACAGAAAAGCCATTGTTTTTTGAGGATTAAATTTATACCCTGCTACTTTACCAATATTTTGAATCAGCTTGAGTAATTTGAGAGTGGAGTCCGTGGGATTCTTTAAATACAAGATCATGTCATCTGCAAAGAGGGAGAGTTTTACTTCTTCTTTCCCTATTTGGATCCCTCTAATGTTTGCATCTGGTTTTATGGTTTAACTAGGCATTTAATTCTAAATTGAAGAGAAGTGGAGACATTGGACATCCTTGTCTCGTTCCTGAGTTAAGAGGAAATGGCTTTAGTTTTTCACCATTAAGTATAATGTTGGCTGTAGGTTTGTCATATAGAGCCTTTGTTGTACTGAGGAATGTTCCCTGGATTCCTAATCTTTGCAGAAGTGGTGTTGGATCTTGTCAAATCCTTTTTCTGAATCTATTGAGATAACCAGGTGGTTCTTGTCCTTGCTCTTTCTGATGTGATGAATTATATTAATTGATTTGTGTATATTGAACCAACTTTGCATGAAATGAATCCTGAAATGAATCCTGTTTGATCGAGTTGCATGATTTTTTGGATGAATTGTTGAAGTCGATTGGCCGAAAGTCTGTTGAGAATTCCTGCATTAATGATCATCCAAGAAATAGGTCTATTGTTCTCTTTCTTTGAAGACTCCCTGCCTGGTTTTGGGATGAGGGTTATGATGTCTTCATAGAATGAGTTCGGTAGTGAACTTTCTCTTTCTATTTCATTGAAGATTTGGAGGAGTTTTGGTGTGAGCTCTTTTTTGAAGGCCTTGTAGAATTCCTCTGTAAATCCATCGGGATCTGGGCTTTCGTTAGATGGGAAGACTCTTACTGCTGTTTCTATTTCATTGTTGGATATGGGCCTGTTAAGGTGGTTTAACTCATCTGGGTTTAGTTTCTGCATGTCAATATTTGCTAGGAAAAGGTCCATTTCTGCCAAGTTCTCAAACTTATTAGCATAAAGTTTTGAGAAGTATTCCCTTATAATGTTCTGAATCTTGGTTGTTTCTGTGGTGATGTGTCCATTCTCATCTCTGAGTTTATTTATTTGGGTTGTTCTCTTCTTTTTCTGGTAAGATTTGCTAAAGTTCTGTCAATTTTGTTAATTTTATCGATGAATCAACTCTTTCTTTTGTTGATTCTTTCTATGGTATTTTTGGATTCTAATTCTTAATTCTGACTTAATATAAATCATTTCTTTCCATCTACTGGATTATTCAAGGAGGCTCTCAGATGTCTCATTAAATTGTTGGTTTCAGATATCTACAAGTTGTTTGTGTTGGAACTCAGGGCTATAAACTTGTCTCTAAGTACTGCCTTTGCTGTGTCCCAGAGTAGGTGGTAATTTGTGTGTTCATCTTTGCTGAATATCATGAATATTTGAATTTCTTTGTAATGTCTTTCATGACCCACTGGTCATTCCACAGTGTGTTTATCAGCCTCCATGTGTTACAGGACTTTCTTCGGTGACTTTTGGTGGTGAGTTCTAATTTTATTCCCTTGTTGTGTGAGAGAATGCAAGGTATAACTTCTATGTTTCTGAATTTGGAAAAGTTTGTTTTGTGACCTAAAGTATGGTCTATGTAGGGAAATGTGCCATGAGCTGCTGAGAAAAACGTGTATTCTGATGCTGCTGGTGAAATATTCCGTAGATGTCTGTTAAATTTAGTTGATCTATGCAGGTGTTTAGATATGCAGTTTCTGTGTTGAGTTTTTGCCGAGTTGATCTATCTAGTGGGGAAAGTGGTGTGTTAAAGTCCCAAACAATTAATGTCTTTGGATCTATGTCAGATTTGAGGGAAAGTAGTGTTTCTTGAAGAAATTTGGGTGCTTGGTTGTTTGGCGAATAGATATTTCAAATTGTAATATTCTCCTGAAGGAGAGATCCCTTAATTAGTATGTAGCAACCTTCCTTATCTCTTCTCACTATTTTTAATTTGAAGTCTATTTTATTTGTTATTAGGATTGCAACTTCCACCTGTTTATGTGGGCCATTTGCTTGGTAGATTTTGTTCCAGCCTTTCACTTTGAAAATGTGTTTGTTTTTATGGGCAATATGAGACTCCTGAAGGCAGCAGATAGAAGGATCTTGCTTCTTAATCCAACTTGACAGTCTATGTCGCTTAATTGGAGAGTCAATCCCTTAAAGTTGAGAGTTAGAATTGAGAGCTGTTTGGGAGTTCCTGCCATTTTATGCCCCTTCTTGGGGGCTGCAGCAACTGGGTTCTTCCTATGGTTCTTGGATTCTAGTTTGAGTGCGGTTTCTTTGCCTTTATTGTGGTCTTGTTGATTTTCTATGTGTAATACCTCGTTAAGTGTCATTTATAAGTCTGGTTTGGTGTATATATATTGTTTCAGTTGTTCTTTGGTATGGAAGGTTTTTATTTGGCCTTCGGTTATGAAGGAGAGTATAGCTGGGTACAGTATAATTGGATGATAATTGTTTGTCTTTAGGGCATGGCAGCTCTTCTTGCTGTAATTTTCTCCACTGAGATATCTGAGGTTATTCTAATTGGTTTCCTTTTGTAAGTGGTTGATCTTTACTCCTTGACTGCTTTAAGGATTTTTTCCTTGGAATTGATGCTGTGGGGATTATAATGTCAAGGTGGGATATCCTGTCATGGTCTGGTCTATTTGGGGTTCTAAAAGCTTCTTGAATCTGAATAGGTCTATCTCTTTGCATTTTTGAGAATTCTCTGCTTGGAAAATGTTAACCAAATTTCCTAGACCATTAACTTCTGACTCTAGGTGCTCCTCTACACCTATTATCCTCAGATTAGACCTTCTGAGGGTGTTTTCCAAATGTTGAATAGCTCTAGCATATTTCTTGGATTTGTCTTGGATAGTTGTATGTTCTTTCTGTATAATAACCTCGCTGTCTTCAATCCCTCATATTCGATCTTCTACATGGTCTTCCATGCTCTCAAGACTTTCCACTTTGTTTTTTTTTTCCATCTATTTGGTCAGCTTTGATGACTTCAAATTCTTTGTTGGAGCTTTGTTTTAGATCTTATATGAACTTCATTACTTCCTTAATTTGGTGTTGTGTTTATTCTCAAATCACTTAGTTGATCGGTTATGGTTTCCTTGGACTCCCATTCCTTCTGTTAGGCTCCATTCAACATTCCCTTTCCGGTCTCCCTGACTTCTTTCAGCTGTCTTTTATTGGATTCCATGAATCGATTTTTGTGCTAGACACTATTTTAAGGCAAGCATAAACCAAAGTCCTGTAGTTGCACAGTCAAAAGTCTGGGCATTTTGTCAGTATCAATTTCTGGGCCTTTGTCAGTATCAAAGATGGAGCTCTCTGGTGGTGGGAGAGGGGCCACCTTCCCTCCTCTGCTTTCTGAGAAGGAGTGAGGATGTCAGGGTTCTATTCATGCCAGAAGCTTGGTGACTGGTCCCACTATGGTCTGTGATATGCAGCATGAATATATCTGTTCCTTGTCAGTTCTTCCTGGTGTTGAGTAGAATACGCACACTGTGTCTGGCATCTTTTTGACTGGACTCTCTCTGTAGGCATGGTGACTCTGGCCGCTGATTCTCAGATCTGTTTCCTTGCCTGGATATTCCATCTCTGGCCAAACACTCTGTACTGTGATGGCACACGGGGTGTGATTCTCTATCCTAGGACTGTTGACTGGAACACTAAAACTGTTGTCTATATGAAAGCTTGTTTAGCCTAGACCTTCTGCCATCTCCATCTGAATTCTAGATTATGACTTTTTATACTCTAACTTGGGACAATGATCTGCTGTCAGTTACTTTCCTCTCTTCTCCTTCTTTTGCCCTTCCACTTACATAATTTTTATTTAAAGAAACATATTTGAGCTTGTATTTCTAAATTCTTTAAAATTATCTGAATTTCTTCATACTTCTTGCAGACTCCTATATATTTCTCAAGGGAATATTTTGTCACTACCATTTTTATCCTATATGATATTAGATATCTTCCTGCCTAATTCAGTGCAAGATATAAATTACACTCATTTAGATATTGCAACACTTGTACCACCATAAAATCCTTTCTTACGAAGAAATAATGATTTTAGTATTTCTGGGGAGGTGTCATCTGTCATTTTTGAATGACCCTAAATGATACTTACATGCAAACATTTTCAAACCAATATGCCATTCAGTAGATGAACGAATCAACAAAATGTGATATATATATGTATATATATATGTATATATATATGTATATATATATGTATATATACATATATGTATATATATCACATTTTGTTTATATATATATATATATATATATATATATATATATATATATATATATGGTTGAATTCTATGCTTACAATTCAAAAGGAAATGGAAAGATTTTTTAAAATCCTGCTAAATAAAATAAGCCAGACCCAAAGACACAGATTCCATAGTTTCCCTCATTTGTAATAATAGGATATGTATAGAATAACACTAGCAGATGAGCAGAATGGCTCAAAAGCTTTGCATATAGGACCATACAAGATCATGTTGAGCAAAATAAACATCTAGATATGGAAATAGAGGTTTTTCTTTGTGGGTGTTTTTTTTTTAATGTACTATGTGATTTCTTTTTTCTTTTGTGTTTTCCCCTATAGTTTATCCACTGCTGTATTTGATTTCAGTACTGTGTGTATTGCACATGCATTTATCTTAATTTGAGAAGGCAAGATGAACAACAAATTGGGGAGACAAAGTTCAAAGGGCAAACCAATGCAATAGCAATACTCACAAGACAACATGTTGGAAATTTACATTACAACTTGTGAGGGGTTTGGGGGGAAAAGAAAAGTGTGAGAAAAATGAGGTAGTGGGTAAAATTTCGACATGTTATGTATTCACTACCTTACAATTAATGCAACCCCTGTATATATCACCTTAAAAATAAAATTAAACAAAAATAAGTTAAATAAAGTATAATTTCACTGTATTGCTATAGTAAATATTATTCTATGTGCATTACCTTTTAAAAAATGAACACTATTTGGCATCTAATTTGAATTAATTACACCTTTCTTTATCAGAGGTTCATCAACTTGAATGTAATCTAAATATACAATATTTTCACAATATATCTGTCATAATTTTCAAAAAAAATTATAAGTTAATATTGTCCCATAGTAAAACAGAAAACAGTTTAATTCTCTGGAAACTCCTAACTTTTAAAACTGAATAATTGTTAAAAGGACAGAATATATGTGTTCTTCAAAGTTCTTACAAATACTAACTACTCATTTTCAAATTCTGAACATTCCATATCAGAGATATTCAAAACAGTACCTGTTTGTATGATATTTAATTCTGCAATAACTGCAGTTTCTAATGGGGTGCTACATAGTGAGAAATCAACAGAAAAAAAATAGCCACATTCTGGTGGAGGATATAACTACGAAGTATGTGTAATAATTAATTCCTCAAGAGTAAACATTTGTTCATCAGAGTAAGCTATTATTTCTGTGATCATCAATCCCAAGCTTTTATGCCATAAAGTCTTCGTAGCCCAACAGTTTCCAATTTGTATGGTGCACCTTAAAATTCCCTTAATTCACATCATGAATAGCTTATCACTATTGTGAAAAAATACTACACTTGTGCAAATATGATGCCTTTCCTATTGTGGAAAGTACACTACACTAAACTTTGCTGCAACATTTTTCTGAGTTCTAGAAATCAGAGCACTTGCAAATATTACTTATATTTTTATCTATCATAGATATTCAGGAGGCTAAGACCAGAAGATTGTGGTTCAAAGCCCACCCAGTCAGGAAGATTCCTTAGATTCTTATCTCCAATAAACTTCTCAGGAAAAGCCAGATTCAAGTGGCACTGAGGTTGAAGTTGTAGTGCATGAGCCTTCAGCAAAAACTGGCTCAAAGAGAGTGGCCAGGCCCAGAGTTCAAACCTGAGGACAAACCAAAAAATAGAACCAACTCCAACCTCGCATTTTTCTCATTGTATACAGAGGCATGTAATTAAGGAAATTTCTTCCTGTATTACAAATAGATAGAAGAACCAAGACCTCACACAATTATTGTCTTCATACCATGTTACACCAAAGCCTCAAAAAATTGCTTGTTCTAAATTAATAAATTAATATCATCCATTTGTTGGCAACTCTGTGCAGATTATTCACACTATCTCATTTTATACATGAACTGTTGGAATTATCAATTAACTAAGTTCTAATTATACCTCGCTTGAAAGAATATTTTAAGCAAATAAAATGCCTGATTCATGTGTGAATTTGTCAATTAAAACCTCTACTTAAAAAGAATTTTGTAGTATCCTATAGAATATGAAATTAGAAACAAAACCAAAATATTTATTTTAAATATAAATTCTAATTTAGCAAGGTCTACAAAGTCCTACATTAGATGAACTTTGTATTTTTCCAGGCTTAAACTTTTGTAATCCTTCATTATTTCTTTTAAATCCAACAGAATGATGCTTATTTTTTCAAATTTTTGATTGGGAATCATGAGCCATTTTGCATCTAGGAATGTTGTGTAATGCAGAGAGCATTTAAAACACAACTGAGGATTATATATGAGTTGCATTTCAATAGGAAACTTGCCTTCTCAAAACATAGTGACAAAATTAGCCCAAACTTCCAACTGTGTATTCCTTTCTTGTTTTTTGGTGTGTTTCATTGAGACAAAATTATGCTACCTGGTCCAGGGAAGGTATCACTATGTAATCCCACTCTCTAATCTCCTGTCTTAGCTTGAGTGCTAGAATTCCAGGCTTGTATCAAATTGCCCTTCCATAGTTTGGTGGTTTATTTAATCTAGATACAGACTAGAAATTCTGAACTTCTCCTATGATCTTATTCATTAGACTGACTGTTCAAGTTGTTTATGTACTACTTTCAAAGATGTTCTATCATTTCACACAGGATATGAACATTTTCAGATGCACCTGCAGGGGTCTCTGATTCCTTCTTCCAGGGATCCAATCCCTTTAATAATGATTACTTGACTTTCTTTTTATCTCTGGTCCCTAGGTATGTAATATTATCAAACTTTGAATAAATTTCACTTGAGGACTTTCTAATATTAAAAATTATCACTTGATCTAGTCTTACTCAGGATATATTTTCTATTGTTTTCTAACATTTCTCCATATTCTGAGAGTTGTTTTATTTGTGCAGGTGTGTTTGCACATATATGTGCCTCTGTGTGTATGTGTATGTTTGTATGTGTGTATGCAAAAGCCTCAGCAACCTCATTCAGCAATCTTGCTCATGACTAGTATTCCATCACTTGAGTTCACGCCTATAATTCTAGGTATTCAGGAGGCTGACATCTGAGGATTGCAGTTCAAATCCTGTATGAGTAGGAAAGAAATGTTCTGAGGCACTTATCTCCAATTAACCACCAGAAAACTGGAAGTGGCGCTGTGGCTCAAGAGGTTAGAACACTAGTCTTGAGGTGAAGAGTGGAGAGATATTTCCCAGGCTGAGTTCAAACCCTGCCTCAACCATCAAAAAGAAAGAAAGAAAGAAAGAAAGAATAAAGATAAAAGAAAGAAAAAGAAATGAGATCTTGGCCACCAGTTCATTGCCAGTATAATTCCTGCTTTCTCACCATGGACTTTTTTTCCAGTTAAGTCCATGCTCTTATATCTAACTTGCTTTGGAACCAGAATTATTCTTCAATTGTACATTTTACAAATTTGCGTGATTAGCAACCATGATTTAGAGATAGAAGTTGAAAGAGAGTGGCCTCATCGTTCATGTTCCTCTTAGTATTAATTATTTCTCTATGTCACTCCCATAGATGTACATAATGGCCTTGGCTTTATTGGTTCAATGTTGTCTTATTTGCAGAGTCTTCTATAGTATATTGAACCATTATACTTAAACACAGAACTTTTCTTTCTCTTATTATTCCTATTGTTTCTTCTACTGTTAACTTGTGTACACTTGGGAAATAATTCACAACACACACACAAATAAACTTTTCTGAGAATCTTCTCCAAGTTAAGTTTAATTTAAGAGCACTTACGGAATTTGAAGTTAATGTACTCATGGATAATGGTTTCTTTTATGTTTTTATAGTAAAAAATAATGTACCGAGGGCTTAGAGTTACATAAGTAAGGTAATGAGTACATTTCTTATTGTTACATCCTCTTTTGTTTTTCCTGTGTTATCCATTCCCTCCCCATCTGCCCAATTCCCCCTCCCCTCCACAAGTTGTAAAATTCGTTTTCTACATAGTGTCTTGTTCATATCATTGTTACAATAGTTCATCCTGAATCTTTGTTTCAGCATTTTGTTGTTTCAATTCCCCTTCCCACACTAGAAAAATGTATATGCAAGATGCAGGGCACCAACATCATATCCAGTGAAAACAGGAGTTATATCATGCGGGAAGAACATGGAGGAAAAACGAAAAAATCACATAGTACATTTTAGATACATTAAAAACAATTTCAATAAAGAATAAAACAAGTTGTGTCCCTATCTTAGGTTTCATTTTTCTTAACATTATCTTATATGGCCATATGTACATGAATAATGTTTTTAAATTTTATATTTTTTATTTACTAAGTTGTCTCTGAAAGGCGTGTTACCTCATGTCCAAAGATGTCTTTGTGCTAGTTCTATGAAGCCTGAAAACATTCATTTTACCTGAAGAGGGTGCCTTTCTTCAATTTTTTTAGCTCCTTATCAAAGATTAGATGGCTATAGGTTTGTAGGTTCATTTCTGGGTTTTCAATTCTATTCCAGTGGTCCTGAGGTCGATCCTTGGAGATTCCTCAAAAGACTCCACATAGAGCTCCCCTAAGACCCAGCAATCCCACTTTGGGGCATTAACCCAAATGTTCACAAACAAGGCCACATTAGAGGTACCAGCACGACTATGTTTATTGCAGCCTTATTTACCATAGCTAAGGTATGGAACCAACCCAGATGCCCCTCAGTAGATGAATGGATCAAGAAAATGTGGTATATATACACAATGGAATCCTATGCCTCCATCAGAAAGAATGACATTGCCACATTTGTTAGGAACTGGAAAGACTTGGAAAAATTATATTAATTGAAGTAAGCCACGCCCAAAGAAACATAGGTCCCATGGTTTTCCTATTTCCAATAACTAGTATATATCTGAGTCAAACAGAAAAGGTCAGATAAGTTGATGTTAGGGAAATGAACCCTAAGATATGTATTCGAATGTTTTTTGTTCTTTCATGTGACTTTTTCTAACACATTTATAAGATGATTTCCTTGTTGCTTTTTATGTCCCTTCCCCACGGGATAACAATAACCCCTGATTTCACTGTATTTGATGTCGGTATAATTTCTGGAGGGGAACGGAAAAAAAAACAAATCATTTAAATAGGGATACAGGTGGAACCATTGCAGCAATGAGATGTACAACTCGTTATTTCAAAAACGAACTTTACAACTTTGTTGTTGGGGGGAGGAGGATTGGATGGAGGGGGGAGGGGAGGATGGGAAGGGAAAACCAAGGAGTAGGCTACATTGCTTGATAAAAACTATACTCATTCCAGATCTTAGCTATGGTAAATAATGCTGCAATAAACATAGTTGTGTTCGTAGCTTTAGTGTGGTCTTGTTTGTAAACATTTGGGTAAATGCCCAAAAGTGGCACTCCACATCCCCTCCAGCATCTGTTGTTATTAGAGTTCTTGATTATACCCATTCTAACTGGGGTGAGGTGATATCTCAATATTGTTTTGATTTGCATTTCTTTTATGTCTAGGGATTGGAAGGGGAAACCAAAGAGTAGGCTACAATGCTTGATAAAAACTGTACTCATTATCTTGCACATGTAATTGTAACCACTCTGTTCAGTATTTTCACTGTAAGAAATATATATTCATTGTTAGAAAAAAAAGAATCCAAGCTTGAAGAAACTGTCCCTGTCTTTTTTCGAGTGTGTTCTTTATTCATATAAAAACTTCTTTAAAGTATTTCAAAAGGAAACAATGTGCCATTTGAAGGCCAGCATAGAACAAAAGGAAATAAACATTGTTTTAAAAGTTTTCTTTTGCAAGGAAACAAAGATTTGGAAGTTTTAATTTGTCTTTTGCATGGATATTTCACTATTGAGATGATTCTGTTGTTGCAGGAGTCACTTATTAATTCCTTTAGTCTTGTCCTGAATTCTCCAGCACAATTAGTATTCGAAAAAAGCAGGATCCAGTGAGTATGATCAGCAAAAGGAGCCTGTTCTCAAACCAGTGCTTTATGGATGGTCCCAAAGAAATATGTGCGTTTTTTTCTTGTTCGTTTGTTTAGTTTGTCCTGGTTCTGGAGCTTGAACTCAGAGGCTGGACCATGTCTCTGAACAAATGTCTTCCCTGGCCAACTTCCCCCAAAGCTAGGACTCTACTACTTGAGCCAAACTCCACTTTTGGCGTTTTTGGTGTTTGGTTACAGATAAGAATGTGACAGACTTTCCTGCCTAGGTTGGCTTTGAACTGAGAAAGTAAGAAAGCCAAGTGACATCAACTGTATCAAGATTTCTGTTTTGAACCAAGAAATACTAGACAAAGTTTATTATAAAGCTAATATTTGACAATTTTTAAAAGAAAAGAATATGTCTAACAAAGAATCCATAACTTAAATAACTCCACAAATGTAGGTGCACTGAATCATTTTGGACGCATTTTTTTCATCTGCTTGGGAAGATAACTATTGACTTCATAGATTCCTTTTGGGGAAACTTAGTCATATTTGCCTGTTGTCACTGGCTTTGTACACATGCATGCTGTACATGCTTCTAAGGGCCCTACATAAAGAAGTCTTGAAATTCTCAACAGTATTTAAATAAGATGCTCCAGCCTAAGGTTAAGATTTTAGGTGTGGACATTTATCAACACTCCTGATTCAGACTCTACTTGATATAATTTTTAATCAATATTTTGTTTTTAGTTTTGTTCTTTGTAAATTCACATGCACCTATGAAAAATTTTGTGGACATCCCAATGATATTCTCAAAGTACCTCTTAATCATGACTCACAAAAAGTTGTATTATATTACGACAAGGAAAAATGCTATAAATAAAGAAAACAATAATTAAATATTAATGATTACTAAAATAAAAAACAAAACAATTACCAAGGTTTTCAGTATTTGAAGTGTACATAGTAGAGTTTACTATTTTCTCATATTCCTGTACATTTAAAACTGGATAAAGCTATAAGTAGCATTTAAATTTACTCACTAAGATTACTATTTATAGTTCATCTCATCATTTGTATGTGGATTATATCATTATTTGTTCATCACTAACATATAACGTAAAGGAGCCCTGAAGATTTAACAGAAACTGTGTACTTAAAATCTTAACTTAAAATCTTAACTGCTTCTTTACACAGTCTTTGCAACTTCTCATTAGTAAAGTTTCTATAAAATCTGAAATGTACATACTTACTAGTACATGCTACCAGAAATATTATATACTTTATCAAAAATTTTTATGACCTGCCAAACAGTCTTAATTTTGCCATATATAAGCAAATCCCAAAATTAAACATATTTAAAACATTAAAACTTTTAACAAACCTTAACATTTGCTGCAATGATCATTATGACAAGTGCCTTTTGTAGAATAATTGAATTCTTCCTCCTACAAATCTCATGAACAACAAATATCTGGAATTATTTTGTTTTTGATATGTCAATCTTGACTTTATTCTTAAATGTGTGCTTATGTAAGAAACACATGGTTCTAAAATTTCACAATTCTTTTGAACTTATTTTTGTTGAATTGTCTAGTTTAAGAAAATCAATTACTCTTTATAAAAATGTTTTGTGCTCAATTTGGCTGCACACACACTAAAATTGGAACATACAGAGAAGATTAGCATGGTCCCTGCACAAGGATGATACACAAATTAGTGAATCGTTCCATATTTTTACAACAACAGATGCTGGAAGGGATATGGCCAGAAGGGAGCCTACTGCATTCTTGGTGGGAGTGTAAACTTGTTCATCCACTTTGGAAAGCAGTTTGGAGGTTCCTCAAAAGCCTCCACATAGAGCTCCCTATTATACAGCAATCCCACTTTTGGGCATTCTCCCAAATGATCACAAACCAGTCCATACTAAAACTACCACCACAACAATGTTTATTGTAGCATTATTTTCTATAGCTAAGATATGGAACCAACCCTGATGCTGCTCAGTAGAAGAATGGATCAATAAAATGTTCTCTCTCTCTCTCTCTCTCTCTCTCTCTCTCTCTCTCTCTCTCTCTCTCTCTCTCTCTCTCTCTCTCTCTCTCTCTCTCTCTCTCTGTGTGTGTGTGTGTGTGAATGTACACTTACACAACCACATTGGAAAGCAGTCTGGTGAGTCCTCAGAAAGATAAATATTGACCTTCCTTATGGCCCACTCATACCACTTCTAGGCCTCTATCCTGAACAACAGGTACCAATATTCAAGGACAAATGCACTTCCATGTTTATTGCAGCACTGTTCACAGTAGCCAGGATATGAAAACAACCCATATGTCCCACCAGAGATGAATGGATCAAAAAACTGTGGTAACTATACACAACGGAATATTTTCCAGCCATTAGAAAAGACAAATTAATGGCATTAGTAGGGAAATCAATCAAGCTACAGGAAATCATGTTGAGCGAGGTGAGCCAAAATCAAAGAGACAAATGGCACATGGTCTCCGTGATAAGCGGATGTTAAATCCAAAATGTAAGGTGATATGACAAAATTAACAACACTTAAGAAACCAAGAACTTCCACTCATCTGGTCGAATCACTACTAAATAACCCCATTCTGCTGATCATATGTGCACACTGAAGGGAAACCAGGAGGACGACACAGAACTAGAGGGAATCAGGGAAAAACATACAACAGTGGGATCCATCAGCTGCACTGGACATTGACCAAAATGAACTAAGCAACTCAATGTCACTGGAGGGAGGGAGGGAACAAGTGGGAAAGAGGGAACAGCTGACGCTTATGCAATACAAAAGAAATATACATATTTCAAAACAAAAAAGTTTACATATGGAAGAAATAACTCTATTGCAAAGCTCATAGAATTCATAAATGTTGTAGACCATAATAGACAATTTGCTCCATCGAAGTTAGAATGTGTTTGTGACTTAAACTAAGCATCACTATCCCACAATATTGTGAAATTTGGGAAAGTATGTAACCACTTAATCACAATAAAAACATTTGAAAAAATGATGAAGGTGGAAAACTAAGTTGCTCCAAAAAACAAAAAAGGAAAATGTTCTGTGTGTATTTGTGTGTACACACACACGCACACACATATACTATATATATATATATATATGAATTCTATGCCTCCATCAGAAAGAATGACAACGCTCAATTTGTTAGGAAATGGAAAGATTTGGAAAAAATTATATTAACTGATGTAAGCCAAGTCCAAAGAAACATAGGTCCCATTGAATCCCTTATTTGTAATAACTAGTATATGTCTGGGATAAGCAGAAAAGTTGAAAGCTTATGTGTATATGACTAGATAAGTTGATGTTAACCTAAATAACCCCCAAGATAGAGACACAAGTGTTTTTTTTTCTTTATTGCTGTTGTTTCTCATGTATTTATAATGTACGATGTGATTGTTTTTCTTTTTTATACGTTCCTCCCCAACAATATAACCCTGTTTTCACTTTATTTGATGTTGGTGCACCTGCATCTTGAATGTACACTTCTCTAATTTGGGAAGGGAAAGGGAAAAAACAACATGCTTAAATAGGAATACAGTTTGACCCATTGTATAACAATAGATGCACAAGACATTATTTTGAAAAAGGAACTTTACAATTTAGGCTAGGGACATTTGGTGGGGCTTTGGGGTATGAGGAGTGTACTTGTGGAGCTGTAAGGGAAGGAATGTTGGGGGAAAAACAAAGGAGGAGGTAACAATGCTTGATAGGAAATGTACTTATTACTTTGCTCATATAACTATAACCCCTCTGTACAGTATTTTTACAACAAAAATGTATAAAAATGTTTTGAGATGGAAGAGTTTATGAAGCCCATTTTACCCTTATAATATCGTTAACAAAGAAATTAATGCAAAACACTGATATGAAGATATTTTGAAAAAGTGAGTGTGTGTGCATTCCTGCGTGTTGGCATGCTCAGAGTTTGAAATCAGGGCTTCAACATCTTGCTACGTCTTTCTCTCTAGATTGGTGAGTTACTATATGAGCTACATCTCCATTCCTGACCCTTTGCTATTTCGTTAAAATTTTGAAAAATAATCTCATGAATTTATTTTGTCCTGTTGACTTCCAAATATTATCCACAGATCTCAGGCTCCTTAATAGGTATCCCGAGTAGTTAAGATTATAGGTGTGACAAACCAGTACCAGGCTTTCAGAATAATTTTAAAAGTAGAAGAAAATTTACTTCACAGAGGCCTGTTTTATCATCTCCTTGTCTTAAAGCATTTTGCAGTGATTATATGTGAAATTTTTCATTCTTGAATTATTAAAATACAGTAAGTGATGATATTTAAAAGATTTAGTACTTTTTAAAAATGATACTGAAACTATGGGACAGAAGAAATTTGCCTCTCTTTGGACCATAATTTATAAGCTCAGCTCTGTGCATGATAACCCAATGTCACCAACACAGTCTGTGTTGAAGACAAAATGTAAAAATGGGCAATAATTGCTATGCTATTATTTCTTGGACAGTATGAATATTGAATTGAGAGTATCAGAGAATGGAGAGAATTTATCTACCTTTTGTGTATTGCTGGAAGACTTTTGGAAAATTTGACTCATTTTCTTCCTCACTGTGTGTCTTGGGCCATGCACTTAGTGCCTTTAATTACAATTTTTCCCAACACTAAAATGGTAATAACATTAGCATTATAGCAAATGTTATCTTAAGAATTAAGGGTCCTTAGAATGATGAACTCTTTTCTCATTCTTGTAGAGGCATTATCAGATGAGAGGAACTGTATTTTTTTTTTGCTTACTTCCATTTATTCATGAATTTGAAATCTGAACTTCTTAAGACTGAAAGAAACCAAAATTAGACACGCAGGCTTTGGAAAGAGCAATCAATGTAAAATAAATAAAATACATATAGATATGTAAAAGATCTGACTAAATTGTTATATAGTCTCAAGCATAAACAGAAAATGATTTAAGCAATATCATGTTATTGAAAATTGAAAAATGTTAGGAGTTGCTTAATTTTTTCCTTTTTACTACCTTGAATTAATTATTTTTGTATAGAGAGATTAAAGATGAGATTAACAATAAACTTGATTAAAAATGGACAAAAGTTCCAATAGACATGTTTTCCATAAACCCCTCTATATCATCATTGGGTTTACACAGTTGTTTTTAATACAACTTCTGTGCTGGCTTAATGCTGTGAGAAGTCATTAGAGAAATGTAATTCAAAATTACTATGATACTACTTTATACCTATTATAACTCTTATCAAAAAAAATCAAAGGAACAAGGTGTGGTGGTTAAAGGTTTTAATTCCAAGAATTTAGGAGGTTGGATTTCGGTCTTAAGCCAGTCTAGAGTACTGAAGATAGTAAAAACTTGCCCTTTATTACCTTTTGAATAAAATGTAATCATGTTGGTAAGAGTGTGAAGAAAAGGAAATTTTCTACACTCTTGGTCAAAATCCAGGTTAGTATTTTCCTTGTAGAAAGTAGTATGCAGTTTTCTAAAGAAATCATACTTGAAATATCATCTGACCCACCAATCATGTGATTATTTCTCTCTGGGTAATTCATAAATATATCTGTAGTTCATTGTTATTCACATTATTCACAACAACAGCCAAGATGTAAATCGAAGTTCAGTGTTCAACGACACTAATAAAGCAACTGTGGTACATACACAAATATCTTTTTCTGTTTCATCCTTAAAATAACAAGAGACTGCTCCCATTACCCACAACTTACAATGACCTGTAAGATGTATTCAAAATGAAGAAAAATGTTATGTTCTGATCTTTGTAAACACACACACACACACACACACACACACACACACACATACACAAAAACCATCCTCAAACATTGACAGAATATTTTTGTAAAGTAAAGCATTTAGTTCGGGCATTTAGTTCACAATGCATAAGATACTAGATATACATTATGACCAGGTATAGAGTTGTAATGTACAACATGAGGATACAGGGGACAACATTGGCCTTATATAAGAATTAAGCTAAGTAAGTAGGAGTTGTTCTTCCTAGTAGTGGTTACTCTTTTTGTTGTTCTTCCTTCAATAATGGATAAGATGAATGTAATTCTTTAAGTATACCTGCCTATTTGCAGAAATAATAACAAAAAATATAGCAATAATGTTGCATGCTCAACGTAGAACAAAATGTCAAATTAAAATACATGAGATTATCATTCATGTAAACTAATTCTTACAAATGAAACCATGGGAATTATGTGTCTTTAAGTCTGGCTTACTGCACTAATATGATTTTTTTCCAAGATCTTCCATTTCCTTACAAATGAGGTGGTCACATTCTTTGTGATTGAAGCATAGTTTTCCATGTGTGTTTATCTGTGTGTGTGTGTGTGTGTGTGTGTGTGTGTGTGTGTGTGTGTGTGTGAGTGTGTGTGTCATTTTTGGTAAATATTACTGTGATACACAGTAGTAGCTTTACTGTGGCCTTGTTTGTGATCACCTGGTTATATACCCAGAAGTGGGATTACTGGGTAATAGGGGAGCATTATTGTGTACATCAAGGATAATCTTAGTAGATGAGCAGAATAGTTCAATAGCTATGTACATATGATTGTATAAGGTGATTATAAGTGAAATGAACTCCAAGACATGTTCTTTGTTGTTGTTGTTCTTAATGTACTGTGATTTCTTTTTATGTTTTTGTGTTTTCCCCACCTATGGTTTATCCCCTGTAGTCACTGTATTTGATTTTGATACCCTGGGTATTTTAAATATGTTGATCTGAACTAGGTAAGGAAAAGAAAAAAAAAACAAAATGGTGAGACAAAGGACAAAGGGAGAACCTATGCAACAGTGGTATTCACAAGTCAATATGTTGTAAATAATCTTGGGGTGGGCGTTGGGAGTGAAGAGAGAGAAAAATAGGGGAAAGGTGTCGCTACCGCCTCGACCAGCAAGGAAGACGCGACACCGGACTCTTCTCTCTGCAGTTTATTCAGGACCTTTTTGTAATCTTGTGACCCCAACCCCGGGGAGAATTCCCCACAGCCTTAAGTACCCGCTGGGTAGCCAACCCTGATACGCCACGTGGGAACCACTAATAGGTTCAGGTGCGCGGAAGCAAGCCAGATTCTTTGCCTTAGCCATATCAGGAGTTGTTTACCACAGAGAGCACTCGCCATCGGGAAGGCGGAGGGCGGAAACCGGCACCATCTTCCAGGTGCGGCCTCTCACAGCTCTCTACAGTTCCCCCTTTTTTGTTTAAAGAACACAGATGAGAACAGAGGTCTGATCCCTGTTGTGCAATTGCAAGGACTGCATACAAGCCTTCTCCCAGAGGGCGCCTTCTCTAGGGATGACTCAGCCTGTCCATTGATTCGTTTTTCACAAGGACGGGAAAAGGCGAATCGAACCCGTGTGCAACCAAACATGCTCTCCTCGAGGGCAAAACTCATGCCTCTCGACTGCAGTACTTTGGCTTTGCAATCTGTGTTCATTGTTTTAGGGTGGCAAGCCACGCTTAGGGGGACTGACCTGCTCCAATGACTGTAAAGGCTTGGATAATCATGGCTGCACTGCGACGCTGAGAACCTCTAATTTGGCAAATGCACCACAGACATACCAAGGAGGCTAACACCAGGAGGCCTATCAGGGCTCCCAAACCCGCCCCCTCCTTGAGATGAATCATAGCAGTGGAGATCCATGAAGATAACCCCTCCGCCAATCCGGTATCCACTCAGGTCGAGTTCACCATGACGATGACAACCCTGAGCTGTTCCATCAGGCTGTCGAACTCCCCAGTTCAATTACCTAAAAGATAACTACACAATTGTTTAGACAAATTTGCAGCGTTTTTTGAATAGGTTTTTTCCTGGGCCTGAACTCTGGGCCTGGGCGCTGTCCCTCAGCTCTTCAGCTCAAGGCCAGCACTCTACCACTTGAGTCACAGCGTCACTTCCGGCTTTTTTCATTTTGCTTATGTGGTGCTGAGGAATCGAACTCAGGGCCTCATGCATGCAAGGCAAGTGCTCTACCACTGAGCCACCTTCCCAGCCCCATTCTTCTGGGTTAATTGCACCATAGCAGCAGCTAATCCAGCTCTCTGCAAACTTTCATCCATGCTTCTAGTCCCCTATTCTTATATGGGGTTATGGTGGCTCTGCATTCCTTAGTGCACTGCTCGTAAACAAGCTGTTTAATTAATGGCATGGCTGGGTCTGGGTCACCAAAAATTCTGCCAGTAGCCTCGACCATACTGGCAACAAAGTCGAAAAACGGCTCCGTAGAGCCCTGCAGGATTTTGGTGAGATTGCCATTCACCTCGCCTTTATTTGGTAAGGCCTTCCATGCCTTTATGCCAATTTTATTGATTTGTTCATAAACTTGAACCGGGTAGCCTATCTGCTGATTGGCGAATCTCCCCTGTCCAAGCAGCCTATCTCTGTCCCAAGCTGGGTTTCCCGCAGCCTGATTGGCTGCAGCCTCTTCACTAGCAAATTCAATCAAAAAGGCCTTCCAATCTAAATACTGACCTGGGCTCAAACAAGCTCGTGCGAGCCCACTCCAATCACTGGGTGTCATGCAATGTCTAGGGCCTCCACCTGGGCTACAGTAAAGGAGGCTGTGATTCCGTATGTCCGCACAGACTCCACTAAAATTTTATAACCTTGAAATCTAAGGGTTCATGAAACCGCTGTCCCTGTGGATCCTGAAATATTGGACAGGCTAGATGTAACTCGGTTCTGACCGCTTTCCACACGCCTGGGCTGAAAGAACAGCCGGGGCTTCCACTTCCAGGGTCCTCCGCATAGAGCGGAGGGGCCGAAGGTGTGGGGCGGTGCACAGAGGGCATGCATTCGTCTTTATCTGGGTCCTCTCTCTCCTTCCCTTTCCTCCTCTTTCTTATCTTTGTTTTTTCTATTTGTTCTATGAGTGATTGTAGTTCCTCTGAGTCTGTAGACTCAGAGGTCTCTAGTTCGGCAAAATCAGGGTATGACCCCCCCCTGCTCTCCTCCTTTTCGCTGTCTGCCCTTTCTGATCTTTCTTCCTGCAGCATTTCTAAGGCGGCCTGACCATTCTCTACTGCCTCACTGCAACGCTGGTCCTCGAGACAGCCTCTTATCAGTTTCCATATTGGTCTCACTCCGCTCTTAAGCGTTCCTTGTTCAGAGGCAAAATCTAAGTCCCTCCCTAGGTTCTCCCAAGAGGCCACCATGAGGCTTCCAGAGACAGCGAACCAAGGGGCAACGGTGTCACATTCATTCAAAAATCTCTCTGAAGTACTCTTTTTTATTTTTAACTTTTTTGAGTGCAGTAGCTCATTGAGAGCCAAAAAAATTGGGTGTGAAAAAGAAGCACCCATGTTTTAAACATTTAAAGCTGGTAAACAAACTTTTACTTTCACTTTTGGCTACTCTATTGACTAGCCCCGGGTTCCCACTCTCTCTTTATCTACCGAGAAGAGCAAAAATCCTCCCGCTCTTGTGGCAGATTCCCCTTTTACCTGGGAACTTACTCCCCGCTCTTGTGGCGGATTCCCCTTTTACCTGGGAACTTACTCCCCACTCTTGTGGCGGATTCCCCTTTTACCTGGGAACTTACTCCCCGCTCTTGTGGCAGATTCCCCTTTTACCTGTGGACTTACCCCCGCTTTTGTCGCGGATTCCCCTTTTACCTGGGGACTTACCCCCGATTTTGTCGCGGATTCCCCTTTTACCTGGGGACTTACCGGTGCACCACCCTGACCGCAGATAGTTCTGAGTCCTCGTTGGGGTTATGGCTGAGTTCCCCATACGGGCCACCACGTGTCGCTACCGCCTCCACCAGCAAGGAAGACGCGACACCGGACTCTTCTCTCTGCCCTTTATTCAGGACCTTTTAGTAATCTTGTGACCCCAACCCCGGGGAGAATTCCCCACAGCCTTAAGTACCCGCTGGGTAGCCAACCCTGATACGCCACGTGGGAACCACCAATAGGTTCAGGTGCGCGGAAGCAAGCCAGATTCTTTGCCTTAGCCATATCAGGAGTTGTTTACCACAGAGACCACTCGCCATCGGGAAGGCGGAGGGCGGAAACCGGCACCATCTTCCAGGTGCGGCCTCTCGCAGCTCTCTACAGAAAGGTTAACAAGTTAGAAAAGAAATAAATTAATTACCTTACTTATGTAACTATATCCCATCTGTACATTACCTTGACAATAAAATTTAAATAAAAAATAAAATATATGAGACCAGCATACAGGAGATGGGAGTGGGGGAAATACTGTAGTATCATAGAGTAGAACAGCTGGGGAGAGCAGTAATTTGACTTTAATGTAGGAAGTAATAAACTAGCATACAGATTTTCAGCCTCATGTTGGTCATTAAAAAGGGAAAACAAAATGCACAATCAGCAAACCAATTGAGATAAAATAGAAAACTAAACAATTAAGATAAAGGGATGACTTGGACCAAGAATAACAAATGACACAATTAGGAAATAAATAACAAGCTGCTGGGCTGGGAAGGTGGCTTAGTGCTAGAATGCTTGCCTTGTATGCCTGAGGCCCTGGGTTCGATTCCTCAGCACCACATAAGCAAAAAGAAAAAAGTTGGAAGTGGTGCTGGGTCTCAAGTTGTAGAGCGCTAGCCTTGAGCTGAAATGCTGAGGTACAGCACCCAGGCTCAGAGATCAGGCCCCACGATTGGACCCAAAAAATAAAATTAAAAAAAAATAACAAGCTGCTAAGTTTAAAAATGATCACCCTTAATTCTATTGACTTGTTTACATCACAATTTGTTAGAAGTATAATTCAAATCACAGTTTAATAGTATATTGTTTTAATAATAGTTTACTTATTATTGATTTCTTAACATTGAATGGTTAATATACAATTTTAATTTCATCAGCTATAGAAAAGAAGAAAGTGAAAATAATTTTAATAATATATTTAATGAATTGTAAAATTGAGAAGTATTAAATTTGAACAAATAACAAATCATTGCTTCATTTCTGTGAGTTAATGTAATAATTCAAAGTGTATTCTACACTTAGCAATCATCTTCACATCAAATAATAAATTATTACACATGACCCTTGGTATTATTTGGAAGAGTTCAGCACTGTGGTAAAATTCACACCACATAGTACACGAGGGTATGATCCCTCTCATATAGTTTAAATTGTGGAAATTTGATTTTTACATGCATGTTAAGTTCTTGTCTAGGTGACATCTATAAAATTATTTAAAATTATATACACGAGGACTATTTCAGATGATAATTCAAAGTGATATTCATTAATTAAATTTTTATTATTTCATACCAAATAAATATTTACAGAGAGACTGAATTTTTCTGTAGATGATGGTTTATGTGTGCCAGATTATACGTATTAAAGCTTATTTTATATTCCTGACATTGTTTCTAGAGTTGAATTTATTTGTCCATTACGGGTTAAGTGTATTATATTGGATATATGAAAGTAAACTGAATGTTTATTCCATTAATCCTTTGTCTAATCCCAATATGAATTATCCATGTGTTTGAAGTAATGAAAATAACAACAGATAAAAGCAAGATAAATCAGTCTGTAGTAGACAAGTATTTACCCCATATTTACAGAATATTCTTTTTTTTTGGGGGGGGGAGTCCGGTCGTGGGGCCTGAACTCTGGGCCTGGGCACTGTCCCTCAACTCTTCAGCTCAAGTCTAGTGCTCTACCACTTGAACCACAGCGCCACCTCTGGCTTTTTTCTTTTTGCTTATGTTGTGCTGAGGAATCGAATCCAGGGCCTCAGGCATGCAAGGCAAGCACTCTACCACTGAGCCATCTTCCCAGCCCTACAGAATATTCTTGGGAATATGTGCTCCAGGCTGGCCACAACTGAAGAATATTATGGTTTGAACTATCATAAGAGACAGAAGGAAGGCGAACCTTCCTTCCAAAAGTCTGATCCCAGGAATGTGATCTGCTTTATGGTGCCTACTTAGGAATGAATATTTTTCACAGTCAACTTTGAAAAGCCATCTTGATAGACGACTTCTGTAAGTGGTTACAAAGCATTATTGATGGATTTGCAAGGATGCCTGATTGCCTCATTTTGAGACAATTAACAGGAATTTAGTCAGTTGTTCTTTGTATCGTATGGAGTATTACTCATTGACTCTAGGCCAGGGGATCACAGGGGCCCAGAGAAACTACTAGCTTGAATAGTAATCCTAGATATCTAAAACAAAATACACACACACACACACACACACACACACACACACACACACACACACACACACACACACACACACACTCCAGTAAGCACATCCAGGCAGGATTGCTATCACAGCCTAAAAGAAGTCAGGCAAAAAACAGAAGCTGAGAATCATTTAGCTGATAACTAGTATCTTTTTTATGAGGCATACTCAAATGAGACTCAAGAGAGAGGATCAGAAAGACTGATCAGACTAAAATTGGTCACACAAAGATTGGAAAGTAGAATTCCTTGTAGTACAAATAAATCATTGAAAGCTTGTGCATGTAAGAACATGACAGAAGAACAAATTCCAGAAATGCACATTTTCTTAGAAGTCAGCTAAATCAATTTTCAGTGCAAATCTTTGAATTCTTAAATATTTGACCACATGTGGGAGAAGGTTGAAAATAAAGAAAATTTCATCACTCTATTAGGAAGTCCAATATCACATTAGGGAATAATCAAGCATAGATTTGTAATAAAAAGAGAAAACAATTATTCCAAGTAAGGGTTTCATTTCTTCTGATGTAAAAGTTCTTAAATTAGGTGCTAGCAATTACCATACAATTGATCCAGTCCCCCAGCTGAGTTGATATTGACTGCAGTATTCCCACATGAAGGAAAAGAGAAAATTTACAAATGTCTGATGAAATGAGGTGAAGGTGAAGTGTTCTAATAGTAATATCTGAGGTTTAGACACAGGTGAAGAGGTGGATTTTCATTTCTAAAAATCCCCCATTTTTACCTGGTGCTAGTAGCTCACAGCTGTAATCCTAGCTACTCAGGAAGCTGAGATCTGAGGACTACAGTTCAAAACCAGCCTGGGCAGGATAGACCCTGAGACCCTTATTTCCATTTAACAATCAGAAAACCAGAAGTGGCACTGTCACTCAAGTGGTAGAGCACTCACCTTGAGTTGAAGAGTTCAGGGACAGTGTCCAAGTCCAGACTTCAAGCACCTCGAACAACAACAAAATCTCCCTTTCATGGACTACCTACATCTCTTCCTAACATTCAACCAAGGAGCCATTTTATCACCCACTAACATTTAAGTCCTAATCTAGCTACTGCAAATAGATTGATTTGGTATCTTATATAAAACGGTTCATATTTACGGAAACAAATACCAGCAGTGGTAACATTTTTCCAGTCCTTGAACTCTGGGCCTGAGCCCTGAACACGGTTATGCTGGTAGCTTTCATGTGAGCTTGTTTGTTATTTATTAGATTACTGCCCATGAGGGGAATTACTGAGTCTTAAGGGAGATCTATATTTACTCTTTTCAGGAAACTCCGTACTGCCTTCCGCAGTGGTTGAAGGAGATTCAAAGAAATAGAAAGTATTTCCCACCAACAGTGTAATAGAGTTCCAAATTGGCTACATCCATGCCAGAATTTGCTATAGTTAATTTTCTTAGTAATGGCCATTCTAATGGACGAGGTAGAATCTGTCTTGTTTACTTATAGATTTGTAAGCATCTTCTAGCTATCATAAATGAATGAATCCATGAAACCTATATTGCTCTGAGTCTGCATTCCTTTCTCTTTTCTCTTAATATAATTTTCCCAAACCTTTCATTTTCCTTACTACTGGTGAAAAGTCATCTTTCTGATGGGTGAATATAATTCCATTGTGTGTGTGTGAGTGTGTGTGTGTGTGTGTGTGTGTGTGTGTGTGTGTGTGTGTGTGTGTGTGTGTGTGAGCGTTTGTGTTGGTAAGATGACTATAGGCCCATGTATTCATTTCTAAGCATTCTGTTTCATCTGTAATTTTGTAATTCCATATTATAGTTGCATTGCTTCTCTTCTACTTTGAAGAATATTGTTGGGATTTTAATGAGTATTGCATTGCCAATTGTTTAGAGGAAGTATTGCAGTTTTCAAAACGTTAATTCTTCCAACCAGGAACATTGAAATACTTTCTATTTCTTTGAATCTCCTTCAATTTCCCTTTTTATATTTTTAAAGTTTTCACATATAGGGCCTTCACAATTTTAGTTAAATTAATTAATTCCTAGTTTTGTTGTTGTTGTATTGTTTTGTTTAGATTTGATTTTGAGGCTAGTACATATGAGGTTGTTTTTTGGATTTCAGAGTGGATCTTCCCATTGTTGGTAACAGAAAAACTACTGATTCTTGTGGTTTTTATACCCTGCTGCATTGCTGAAGGTTAGCATCACCTTTACTAAATAGAGGGAGGAATCCACAGGGTCCTTTAAATAAAGGATCATTTCAATTGTAAAATGGGATAGTTTTACTCCTTCCCTATTTGGATCTGCTTTATGTTTTTCTCTTGTCTATTGCTCTTGGAAGAAAGTCCACTACCATATTGAAGAATAGTAGAGAGTGGACATCCTTTTCTCATTCCTCATGTTAATGTCTTCATGCTTCCACCCTTAGGTAAATGCTAATTATCTGTGTCATATACATACTCAGTTTAATATTGAGGAATGTTCCATGCATTCCTAGGTTCCCAGACCTTTTAATCATAAAGGGGTATTGGAGCTTGTTAAAAGCTATTTCTATATCCCTATTGACGATCATGTGTTTCTTGTCCCTGCTTTTGCGGATGGTTTGTATTATGTTTATTGACAAGAATGTTGACTCAAATCGTATCCAAGATGATTCCTACTTGATCATACCATATGATTTTTTGTTAGCTGCTGAAATTGGTTAGTGAGAATTTTATTAAGAAGTTCTGCATTAATGCTTATCAAAGAGTTTGGTTCATAGTTCTCTTTCTTTGGTGAGTCCCTATGTGATTTGGGGAGGAGACTAATTCTAGCTTCATAGAATGCGTTTGATAATGTGTCTCTCATAGATACTAAATGGATGCATCTTGGTTTTTGATACAACTATCTAATCTATGTCTTCTATTTGGAAATTTATGTCCATTGATATTGAGAGTTAAGACAGAAATATCTGATAAGTCCTGCTATGTTATACACCTGTTATATAGGAGCTGTGCCTCATCTACTCTTAATATATTTATCTTGTTCTTTGGTAGGGAGCATTTTATATGACCAGTTCCTCTTCTTCTTGATCTTCTCTATGTAGGATATATTTGATCATATTCTATTCTGATAATTTGGTGGACATACTTTGTTTCAAGTTTTCTTTGTCATGAAATATGTTTATATATCCTTTAAATGTAAAGGAGAGTTTGGCTTGGGACTGTATTCATGGTTGTATAGTTGTTTACCTTTAATGTTTGTCATATATAATGCCAGGCTCTCCTTTTTACCATATAAGTTAAGAAATCTGTATTTATTCTGACTGTATATTCTTTATAAATAATCAATCTTTTCTCTATGGCATCTTTAAGAATCCTTTCCTTGATCTTTAATAATCCTCTAATGGATTATGATGTGGTGGTGGATTCTTCAGTTCTAGAAGTCTGATTGGTTTCTAAAGGCTTCTCTTCTTTGAATGAGCCTATCTCGTTGGATTTTTGGCCTGTTCTCTGCTAGAATTCTGTAATATGCTTCCCATCCATTTAGTATCTTGCTCTTCTCCTTCTTGATACCTATCTCCCCGAAATTTGATCTTCTAACTGAGACTTGAAGTTCTGGCAAGATCATTTCTTATTTCTTGGATTTGTTCTAAATGATTATTTCCTCGTTCCTATTAGATCTATTCTGTCTTTGACCCTGACATTATCTTCTATGTCATCTATTTGCTGTGGAGATTTCTACTTTGTTTTTTATTTCCCTGTCTTCTAATTGGTCATTTTTTAGGGGTTCTGTGTCTTTATTAAAGCTTTGTTTTAGGTCTTGTATGGACTTTCTGGACATTTTTTCTTCGGTTGGGGGAGATGTAAGGATTGTTTTCTTAACTGTGTCTTATGTCATATCTTTTAACTAGGCATGCATTTTTTCTTGGACTCCCTTGTCTTCTCAGAATTTATTTATCGTTCTGTTTGAAGTCTCCATGAATTATTTTGCTAATGACTGGTTGGTCTCATCTTGTTTACAAATTTCCTTGTAGAAGTTTTCTATCTTTCCATTAATCACATTTTCCAGCAGTATCTGTAATACATTTTGATAACTATCTTCTACGTCCTTGATTGTCTATTCTAATGTCTGGTTATTTACTGTATGAATAATACTACTTTGACATTACTTTTTTGTACTTTTTTGATTTTTTTTGTCCATTTGGAGGTTTTCTTTTGGGGGATCTATGATATTAATAGGTGACTCTCTATGTTCTTAGTTAATTTGCAGGGTCTTGGTTTGGCTTCCAGTTGTAATGTGTTTTTCTGGAATTGCATTTTTGTTGAGTCCATTAAGTGTAGGAATAGAAATCTGTTGTGGTGAGATGTTGTGATGTTAATATTTGTGGTTCCAGTGACCATTTGGACTGTCCAGTGGTATGGCAAATTGTCTATGTATATGGATGTGGCTTTCTCTGATGTACACTTCTGTTCCTGTTTTTTTTTTTTCCATGTTGCCTTTCATTTCCACACTGCACATGTGCTTTTGAATGTGTTGCCCAATGTGTTCCTGGGTGGCACCTTTTCTTGTGAATACAGTATAAAACCTTCTTATGAATTGTATGTCTATAATTATATATATATTTATAGCTGCATATCTATAATTATAGCTGATTTCATGTGACCCTCTAGCTGTGGAGTACCTGCTACGACTCTAAATTTCTGCTATATTAGAGATAGCTAGGATAATGTTCTGTTGTTATTCTGTCATTGTTTTTCCTCTTCCTCAGATTTATTTTTTATATTGTGGATTTTTTCACATAATTTAGGATTTTTGATTGTTGTATCAGGTTATTTTGTTTTCCTGCTTATGCTACTTTGAAATAGTGATTTCAGGCTTTTAAGAAGAAATAGAAACATATGTTATTAAATTGAGAGAAAGAGAAGACTTTTAAACCTATTTACTACAAGTAAATTAATATTAAGCAAAGCTAATGAAAATAATTACTTATTTACTCTTCAGAGGATGACTATAGTACTCTTGGATATCTCGGAGGAAAAGACTTTAGACTCGTTACAATTGTTGACTTACATTGAAATTACTGGCTAAACGTTGTTCAGAAAGGGAAAAGCTCCATTACTTCCATATTAGTATTATAAAATCATAATAGCTGCATGTTGAATTGTTTTCCCTTTGCTATTTTCAATTCCATTATTCATCCATTATGTATCTAGGGCTTTGAATGACCACTTCCTTAAAATACCTATATTGCTTATATTGTGATGCAAATCTCAGTAATATAAATTTGAATTTATCTGTGAGTCTCATCTTTATTTACATTCATATGAAATTTATGCAGTCTCAAGTAAGAAACCTGACTTTTTTACTCTATTCTATGCTTTAATCAATAAATCCAGTCTCTTTAGAAATGCGTTCTCAGCTTTTAAATTGCTTCAGTAAACATCATGTGTTTCTAGACTTTTACTGAAGTAAATATAAAGTTTGGAACATGAGGACAACTCCGCTATTATCACTTCAAAGTAAACCCTTGGGAATTATTTTATATATAAAAATAAATAAGTGCAATGCAATGTTTATACATTAATAATATAATGGTTAAGTCAATTAGACACAAGAACTACCATGCAATTCTCAATTAACTTAAAGGCATCAAAATATTGTGTTCATGAATATCACTCATTTTTAAAAAATGATTAGTCAATACAAAGTTTACATTCTATTTGAAATTTAAACAATGAAAATTACACTCAAATTTGCTGTCAATATCCTGTTTCCAGGAATACATTTATTTAGCAAACAAGGAAACAAAAAATAAGGGTTTGTCACATAGAATGAAAAATGTAGAAGCAGACTGTCTTTCCTTAAGATGTTAAGTACCTGCAAATCGTGTGATTTATTCAAAGATACTATACACACTCATAAGAGAATTTGTGATCAGAAGTGATAGGTAAGCAAAGTAACTGGAAAACTGTATGCTTAAATTGAGCTTTCAATAGAGGATGACAAGTTTTCAATAAATGAGCCTATTATTCTGTATCTCTAACACACATACAGCATTCTACATTTTCCCACATACTCCCATTCTGTTAGCTCAGTTCCTGATCGATATTCTTCTATTTCATGATTTCAATTCCTTCTAAAACAACAAAGTGGGCGTTTTTTTGTCTCGAGATCCAATACATTCTAGTATCTTGGAACAGTAGTATGAATTCACAGAGTTTGACTTGAATGTCAAGTATGAAGATGTTGTATTCAAGGTACTCTTAATTGGCCTGAAGCATACAAAGATATACAGTATACTTAGAACAAAGGACTTGATCTCAGGGAAACATACAAATCCAGGCAAGATCCTGAAGCAAAGAAAAGCAAGGGAGCACAAACATCAGTCAACTATAATTACAAAGGAATGGAACTGATCTCTGATGTGTCTGGGTGGCAACTCTATGTGTTTGTGTGTGGGTGTTTGTGTGTGTGTGTGTGTGAGTAGAGAGAGAGAAAGAGAGACAGACAGAGAGAGAATTTAGTGTGGCTTCCATATTTACAGTCCATAGAGCATTACTTGTTAGGGAAGAGGTGCTCATATTAGAGCTGTGATACTACTGTCATCACTTTACTGCAAACAAACACTTGCTTAATCTCTAATTAAATAGGGAAAATAAACTAACATCTTACATGATTGTTTTGACAATTAATTAGTATATTGAAGGCCAAAGGGAGGAATTGCAGATCAATATAATCTTTTTTTTCCTCTCTTCTAAATATTACACTGCAATAGATGTGATTTCAGGAGTCTCCTGCCATGTACTTCCAGTTGAATTACTAATATGCTTAATAATATGAAACATGTGATAGAGAAATAGATCAGCCAACAAGCACAAAGAATTTGTGATAAGATTGAGCTTCCAGCAGGGTTGCCACAACTTTTAGGAATGTAATTCCTTCATATGAACTTCAAATTTTGTGGCTTTCCCTGTGTGATTAAATGGCAAGAAGGTCTGTAGAAACAAGAATTCTTGTTCAGCCAAGTAGAAAGTGCTCATGTTCCCATCCTCAGGTTGCAAATTTCCATTCCATATAGACTTTCTGTTAGAGTGCTTTCATTTAATATACTTCAGCAACTCATCCTTCCCTGTGGGAGACAAGAAAAAAGATAATTTTGTTTGTATATTAAATTATGTAAATTAGTATGTACAGGCATGATTTGTATAATTACAGAAGTTTGTAATAAATATAAGGAGGGATCATTTCACAATAAAAGTATAATTAAAATCACATAATAAGACTAGAAGTCACAGAATTATGTGCATGAAAACATGCATTAGATTAGTTGCAGAATTTCTATTTTGAGATAAACTTTATATTGAAGCATAATGCACTTTACCTAAGGATTGAAACATTTTATTGAAAAATATATTTCCTGGAGATATTTTTGCTTCATAATTTTAGGGATACCGTTGGACCCATTTTAATAATGAAATGTACAAGACGTTATGTCGAAGACGAACTTTACAACTTTGGCTGGTGAGGGTGTGGAGATGGGTAAGGATGGGAAGGGGAAACAAAGGAAAAGGAAACTGCTTGATAAGAAATGTACTCATTACTTTGCCCATATAATTGTAACCCCTCTGTACAATATTTTCACAATAAAAAAATTAAGAAGAAAATGATCCCAAAGTAATCATTTTTGTATTATGTTCTTATTTCCATGTGATTTACCTCTAATTTAGAAATCTAGATATATAATTTAATTTAATTTTACCAAAAATATTATTGAGTATAAGATTCTTATACTCTCTACATTCTTCACACTGAGATCATCAAATATGGTGAGTTTGAAATGATTAGTCACTGTTTGACCCACGTGAATATTATTTACAATGTGAGTGAAATGTTTAAAAAGTAGTATTTATTTTAGTTGCTCTGAAGAGACAATAACTGATAAAATCAAAGGCTAAAAATGATTAGATTTAAAATTTAGAATTCAGGAAATATTTTTGACAACACTGGTTACTGGAGCCTTCACAAAAACCTCATGAGATAATTTATATTGATGAAGCAAACATCCCACACTGGTTACTGGAGCTTTCACAAAAACGTCATGAGACAATTTATATTGATGATGGAAAAATCCCAGAGTTTAGATATTTACGAATAAAAAAATCATGTCATTCTGAATATGTAGAGCTACATAACAAACATAGAAAATTTAGCTTTTAAATATCTGAATATACTAATACATTTAATTGCAGGGTAAGTACTTGTTCTGAAAGGAGTTAAAATTGCATTTATTTTGAAAAGTAAACCTAAGTATTCATTTGAATAAAAGACAATGTTTAAAATATCACTAATCCAAGACACAAGATGTACAGTTCATTGTTTTTTATGCCTATTATGTTCTCTAAACTTACTACAAATATTAGATTAGTAAACCTAAATCATTGCTTTGTAGGGAAATAGAAAGATTCTTAAAACTCATGACTATAACTTTTTCTCATACAATTACTAGGTAACTGTTTTATTTTTTTGTCAGGGAATCTTATTTTTATTCATTAAGTTAAATAATTGGCCAATAACAATATAAATTATGCATGAACAAAGTTTAGAACAAGTATTTCTTTCACAAAACATATCATAGTTCTCTTCACGAACAGTGGAAGGCAGTGTGTTATTTATTTATTTTTAGTTATTTTATTAATGGTTATTAATTTTCAGAAGTGGCAGTTTCGTTATTCTCTTTCCATAATATATTTAAAACATTTTATTACACTCACTCTATTTCCTTTTTGTTACTCCTTCCTCCAAAGATCTTGTTTTTTACATAAAATTATATCTTTATATATGCACATATAAACTCTTTTGGAAGATTTAAGCTAAACTGCAACTTAATTTTGAAGTAGGCCCTGAGAGGAGACTCGAGCTAGTACAGCTTCTTTACAGACTTTGTTTTAGTTTTAGGGATTTTAGGAAAAAAACCAAAAACCTCTAAACAAGGTTAACTGGACCTTGGCTCCAACCAGCCCAGTTCTTAGAATGAGAAGAATGCCCCTAGGTTCCCCTCCCCTTATTCTGTTAAGGACTGACCTTTTAAACAGATAGCCAGTAATCAGGCTCATGCTGGCAACATCCTGAGTTTACCATAAAGTCCGCCTTTTTCACATGCTTGTGTTAAACTCCACTAAACTCCTTGTATATGCTTACCTTAAGTTCCACTTTACCATTGAATTCATGAGTCATTTAAACCAAAAGTGATAGGCTGGTTTAAACAGCCATTATGTGACAAAGTGTAACCTCATTGGCCACCTGTGTGTGGTCTGGTATGACTGTGCAATCTTTTCGGTGTGTGACAATCTCATTGGTTGCCTACATGACCAGGCTGTGAGTTTTGCCTTTAAAAACCTAAGTACGTGGGCGGCTGGGGGTTGCAGTATCAGCTCCTGAGCCTGTGCTGCAGCCCTGGCCAGTCAGTGTAGGAACCTTCTCAATAAAGTTGCTTCTTTAATAACAACTTTGTTGTGGTGGGCTCTGTCACTCCAGACAACTAGGTGGGCTTGCCTGCCTGAGTAGGGGGTCTTCCTACTACAAATTTAAGATGTACAGAGGATTAACAGGATGAACAGAAATGAGTATTTTTTTGTTAACTTCTAATTGAACTATCATTATTATTATGGTTAGGGTTAGGATATCAGACAGAATTAGAATTAGGGTTAGAGAAATAGCAAATTTAGGTTCAACTCAGGATGACCTATTGCAACAATAATACTCACAGCACACTGTACTGAAAATGAACTTTACACCATGGAGAGAGAAGAGTGATGGAGATGGGAGAGGGAAGGGATAGTTGGACAACAACAAAGAAGGGAGTAACAATGGACAACAACAAAGAAGGGAGTAACAAGAAATGTACTCATTACCTTATGCATTTAACTTTAATCCCCCTGTCAGCCTCATTACCTACTCAGGAAGCTGATTTCTGAGGACCGCAGTTCAAAGCCAGCCCAGGCAGGAAAGTGTGTGAGAATTTTATCTCCAATTAACTACCAGTAAACCAGAAAGTGGTGCTGTGCTTCAAGTGGTACAAGCGCACACGTTGAGCTAAAGAACTCAGGGATTGTGCTCAGGCCCAGAGTTCAAGCTCCAGGACTGACAAAAAGAAAAAAAAGAAAAAGAAATGTGTTAAATGTTAAGTAAAACTGAACTTTTTTAGATTTTAGGAATTCAGGAAAATCTGGGATAATGGAAGTACAATATATTTCATAATATCAGGATTTGAGATCAATGGGTATAATGATTCCTCTTATGGAACAAGATAGGTTCAGAGATAAGAGTGAGAAAATCTGTAGGGCTTAGGAAAACCTGCAATTTATTTCAAGGATTACAGTGGAATTTCAGGATTGCAAAAAATGAGCATTTTTCATAAATTTTAGAATTGGGATACCTTTAGAGTTAAGGTTATGGTTAGGATTCCAGCCATGGTTAGGGTTAGGTTGAAAGAGAAAAAAAATGAGGGTCAAATTGAAGGTAAATTTTAATATAAGCCTGGCAAGAATTAGAATGAATGTGAATTAGAGTATTGCTATTAATATTAGAATCAACTTGCAATTAGGCTTATATTTATTCTCAATATTCCAGTTAAGATTAAGTTTAGGGTTCGAAAATGACTAAGATATTGGAAAAAATTGAAACTTATGTTTGGAAGGCTTATTTGAATCAAGTTAGGATGAATGAAAACTAGTGAAATACTAATTAGTGTTAGTATTGATATATAATTTGGATTAAAATCAGGGTCAGTATTTTGTTCTGATTATGATTAGCGTTATGAATAGGAAAGTTTTACTATAAAATTGAGATTTCACTAACAGGTAGAAGCAAAAATGTGAGCCTTAATAGTAACTAGAGCATTATCATTATATTTATTTCTCATTGATCATTCTTGTAATGATTAATCAGAGTTTTACAGCCAGTTTTAGGGTGAGAGTTAGCGTTAAGTAAAGGACTAGGTGATATATAAATCTGAAATTGTTTTAGGATACAGTGGTGCAGGAAAAGGTAGGATTAATGGAAACTACAGTATTTTTCCTGGTAAGAGAATTTGAGGACAAGTAATATAATGGTTCATGTTAGGAAACAAGATAACTTCACAGGCAGAATCAGGAAATTTGTTGGAATTAGGGCAAATTGAAACTCATTTCCAGAGTGCAAACTGGAATATTCATTAAAATGAATAAATCTAGAGTATTTATTATTATTATTTTTGGACTATTATTAGTTTGAAATTTAGGTTTCAGTTCCAGCTGGACAGTGTTAGCATTAGGAAAATGGAAAATTTAGGGTCAAATTGAAAATAAAACTTTGAATAACAAGTCAAGATCGAATTAGGATGAATAGGAAATAGGAAACTACTAATAATATTAGGATTAGGGTATGATTAGTGTGAGGGAACCTGAATGTTGTGTTAGAAAAATGGCAAGATATTAAGTAGAAACAATTTTAAGAAAGATGAGTTGAATCAAAGACAGGATGTATAAATTTAATGTACTTTAGTGGCTTTTAGAATCCAAAGGCCATTCGTTCTAGGGTTAGGGATACTTTTTCTAATTTATGAACTAATGAATTAAAGGCACAATTCTTTCATTCTTACAAACCAAGACAGTCACGATTTGGGGAAAAAACAATTTCCTACATGAAAATGTGTCTTAAAATATTTTCCAACCAGGATTAAATAATAGTGAACAGGTTGTCATTTATTAAAATTGGGTAAGTTGATGATAAAACTTTCAAAAAATATCCAAACACATAAAATTGGAACTCAGATATGTTAATGGGAATACAGATACTTGCTCTAGCTGGGAAATTGTGTGTGTGTGTGTGTGTGTGTGTGTGTGTGTGTGTGTGTGTGTGTGTGTGTGTGTGTGTGTGTGTGTGTGTGTGTGTGTGTTTGTGTGTGTATGCACCCACCACATGTCTTCAAATCAGGCCTGGGCCCTGTCGTCAGCTTATTCTGTGGAAGTATGGTACTAAACCACGTAGCCACAGGCTTTCTTCTGGCTTTTTAGTAGTTATTTTGAGATAAATATCTCATGGATTTTCCTGTCTAGACTTAATCTTCTGATCCCCAGCAATCCTTGGGTTAGTGTTACTGTGGGTGCTACCACAAAATGACAGTTCATTAAACTGGGAGCAATATGGAAGTACTCTTGCAAGATATGAAGTAACCAGTTCATTAATGTGGGAGTAACAGGAACACATTAGATTGCCTTCAAACACATTATTTCTGATGAGTTTAACTGAAGCCCAAAGCATAATCCAAACCTATTTGCCACACTGTATGAAGTAGCACATACTCATGGTGTAGAATATGAACAATGAATTAAATCATAAAGACTTCGTTGGGTTTGCAACAAAGAAATAGAGTGTCATTGAAATGAAGTCCAGACTGGAGGCCTGTAGCAAGCAGGAGAGCATCTGCTGAGTGTGTGTCCAACCTCCAGGACCATAAAGAATTAGAAGAGAAAGTGTAAGAGAAAGAGGAAAGGAAAGGAGGAAGAAGGGGTAAGAGAGGAGGAAGGGCATAGCAGGAGGGAGAAGAGGAGGGGACAGGGAGAAAGTAGAGTTAGGAGAGAAGGAAGAGGGAAACAGGACTCTGGAGAAGAGGAGCAGGTGAGGAGGCAGGAAGAGGAAGATAAATGCAATATATCAACAAGAATTGTTGGGAAACATTTTGCATAAGCGATCTGCATGTTCAATGGCAGGATTATTTTCTAATCAGAGACACATCTAGCACAGTGACAATATGGGTGATACCTGTTACTCAATCATTTTATTCCCTTCCTTCAGTGAGGAGTTCAGAAGAAATGCTTAGTTCGGTGTTTTACAGATATACTTCAGGATTTCTTTTTCATGAATCAAACAATGGAAAGAACTAAATGCAACTTCCCTTAATTAAAAAAGAATAGAAGCTATATTTCTTTGTATTACTATGCATGAAGAAATCCTGGAGATTTCTGGTTAATTCAGAGGGCCCATACAAAAATACAGGACAGGAGGAAAGTAAAACTGTTTTTAAAGTATAATAGGTTATCATTGCTGAAAAGTTTTACTGGACGTCTTTCGTTTTTTGTTTTGTTTTGTTTTGTTTTGTTTTGTTTTTGTTTTTGCCAGTTGTTCATTGCTCCAAAGCTGTGCCCTGGAGCCCTTTCCAAGTCACCACATGAAACTCCATTTCTGTAGCCCCTGTGGGTGTGGGTGCCTACTCAGGTCACCCGTTGAGATGTGTGGCCAACTCCTTTATCGTGGATGTGCAGTGAGTGGAGTATGTGCATGCTCCCCAGCATTTCCAGATGAGCCCAGCCCACCCTTCCCACCTAACTTCCCAGTCTCAGTTGCTCCATTTCACCCAGGAGCTGGCAGCTATGGGTATGGATTTGAGGCCACTGTTGCCCTCTCCTCCTCCAGCTGTGTTGGTTGGTACTGGTCTTCTGTGCTCCTGAGTGCGTGGCCCATCCTAGGGAGACTCTGTTCTGGGGTCACTGTCTGCCCCCATGAGTGCGGGGTGAGGGACACCCTGTTTGTACACTGTACAGTCCATTGGTAAAGGAAGGCTGGGCATGCAGTCTGCCCCCTTGGGGCCAGGCAGCCGAGCCTTGGTTCACCTCATCTGTTTTTAAGGGGGTCTGGGTACTGGAGCCATGTGTTGGCCCTTCTGCCAGCTGGCTTGTGACAGATGGAGCAGCTCAGCAACCTGGAGCCCCTTCAGCAACTCTGTGGACCTCCATTTTCTGGTCCTTGTGGACTCGGTTACAGGGCCAACCCTACATATTCCAATCAGCACACCAGCTGCAGCACCGAGGGAATGAAGTTCCTCTTGCTTTGCTGTGTAGCCTCCTCCGTCGCCTTTCTGGCCCACATGGGCCCAGCTCTGGGTGCCATTCCAGGGATACTCCATTTAGAGGCAATGGGCTCACCCCCTACCCTTGTTGTTCTCCAAAGCAGGGGAAAGGGCCTGGCCTTGGCAGTTTAGCCTGCACAGATGGAAGGCAGGACTTGCCTTGCCTTCCCCCCGGCTTTGGCACCTGAGTCTGGGTTGCTTGGTTTGGTCACTAATGGAACCTTGTTGGCTACAGCCCACCGCAAAGGTCCTGCACCTGCTGCAGCAACAATGCAAGGTCCTGGACCCCCTTAGGGTCACCACATGGACCCCTGATGGGCCTACTTGGGCTGGGTATGGGTTTCATCTCAGGAATCCCATTAGGAAGTGCCACTCTCCTTCGTGGTACTGCAAGCAAGAGGTGCCACATATAATATCTACTTTCTAACATTTTCCTTCACTGAGATAAACAGAACTTGGAGATATAAATAAGTTTTATAAAAACAATATATAAACTATATCACTTCAACCTTTTAAACCACTGTAATAATTTTATCCAGTAGGAATTCTGTCTGTAATTACCTATTTTACATTTGAATGTAACAAATGTAATGTATTTTGTGTGTATTTTACTTTTCTAGTATAATTTCATTTGCACTACTTACAATTTTTTTCAAATTCTGTGATTTAATCACGTGTTTATGGATAGGAGTTTTGTTGTACTTTTATTTCAGTTTTCCATTATGGCCTTATGAATACAAACAATAAAATCCATTCTTGTTGGTATAAAGTTCAATGATTTTGGACTAGAGACTCAAGGATATAGCATAGCATTACATAACATACAGTAATGTGTATCACTTTGTTTAATACTGCTCCAAAAAATAATTGATAATTCAGGTGGCAGCCACTTCATCTGGCATGCTGGTCTGTCTGGTAAAGTAGGATCTTAGTGGCAGCCTGCCCATATCAGGCCATTGCAGGCACCTTGCCTGGGACTGTGGGAGAGGATCAGGGTGCATCTGCTGTTCAGCTAGGGCAGCAACTCGGCGGCTGCTGTGTGAATGACACAGTGTCACTGACTCACATCTAACACATGCCTGCCCCGTGGGCTTGGGCCCTGAGAATCAGCCCCTCCCTCAGACAGCAGAGTTATTCTGGGTTTTGTAAAACGTTCTGCATCTGAGCATTCCCAAGTTTGGTTTTTGTATTGTTTCTTGTAAATGCTTTGTGAAATTTGTGTTTTAGGTGTTGAGGTGCGAGAGAAGGAGCCAGATTATGAACACAGTTTCCTACCAGTCTTTCATTTAAAAATGAAAGCAGATTATCTATAAAAATGCCTATCAGGAAATAAATTTGAGAGGGGAAAAAAAGGCTGCTTTCTCATAAGATCAAAATGTGCTAGTTTTATATGCATGTTTTATGCGCTCAAAATACAATTAAGTAACTCACTGTCTAGGAACAATTGTCCAGAGCTCAGAGTTAAGTGTCTGGGACCTAGAGGCATAGTGTTTGTGAGGTTTATCCAAAGGGAGGGAAGAAAGTTAAAATTCATAAATGACTTTGTAGAATCAAGGTGGCAATACAAAATGAGAATCACAATAAACTTCTTTGCTATTCGGGGTATTTTATTATTCCATATGAATTTTTGGATTGCTTCTTCTATTTCGTTGAAGAGTGACATTGGGATACTGGTAGGTATCTCATTGAATTTGGATATAGCCTTTGGCAGTATTGCCATTTTCATTATGTTAATCCTCCCAATCCAGGAGAATGGGAAGATTCCCTCTTCCATAGCTCTGCTTTAATTTTCTTTTTCAGGTTTTTAAAATTCCCATCATAGAGGTCCTTCACCTCTTAAATTAACTCCTAGGTATTTTATTTTTTTGTGTGGCTAGTAAAAAGGGGTTGCTTTCCTAATTTCAGCTGCACTATTATCGTTATTGGAATACAGGAAAGCCTTTATTTTCTGAGGGTTAATTTTATAATCTGGTAGTTTACCAAAGTTTCTGATCAGCTCAAGTAACTTGGGAATGGAGTCCATGGGTTTCATTAAATACAAGACCATGTCATCTGCAAAGAGGGAGAGTTTTACTTCGTCTTTTAGTATTTGGATCCCTTTAAGATTGCATCTTATCTTATTGCCCAAGATAGCATTCTAATATTAAGTTGAAAAGGAATGGAGAGAGCAGACATCCTTATCTTATTCCTGAATTTATAAGTAATGGGTTTAACTTCTCACTATTAAGTATAACGCTGGCTGTAGGTTTGTCAGTTCTTAGCAGAAAGAACAGCACTAGCTGCCGGGCACTGGTGGCTCACGCCTGTAATCCTAGCTACTCAGGAGGCTAAGATCTGAGGATCGCGGTTCAAAGCCAGCCCGGGCAAGAAAGACCATGAGACTCCTATCTCCAATAAACCACCAGAAAACCGGAAGTGGCGCTGTAGCTCAAGTGGTAGAGCGCTCGCCTTGAGCTGAAGAGCTGAGGGACAGCGCCCAGGCCCAGAGTTCAAGCCCCACGACCGACAAAAAAAAAAAAAAAAAAGAACAGCACTAGAGCAATATCAGTTCCAAATTTCAAGTGCTACTAAAAAGCCATAGTAATAAGAACAGCTTGTTTCTGGCACAAGAACAGACCTGAGGACCAATGGAGTAGGACTGAAGACTCAGAAATGAACCCCCTGACCGACACCTAATCTTTGACAAGGGAGCTAAAAAAGAGAATGGAAGAAAGACAGACTTTTGAGTAAATGGTGTGGGAAAAATTGGTTAAACACCTGTTAAACTAAAGCTGGATCGGTATATATCATCCTGCACAAGAATCAACTCCAAATGGATCAAAGACCTCAAAATAAAAGAGGACACCATGAAAACATTACATGAAGGAATAGGATAAACTCTAGGGCTTTTTAGCACATACCGAAATTTTCTTAATAGAAAGCCAGAAACAAAGAGTAAAGAAAAATAAGTTAAGAAATTCATTCCTTAATTCATCTCTTTATGAAACAAGTAATTTACTATTACAAGATGAGATGAAATTATAAATTCCAAATGCTGATGCAGTCTGTATGTAATAAACATATTACAATAGTCAGAAAAAGAAATCAAAGAAACGTTGGACAAATGGGATTGCATGAAACATGAGAGCTTCTGCAAGGTAAAGGTCATAGCTAGCAATATCAATAGAAAACACACGTTCTGGGAGATCTTCATGAGGTATATAATGGACAAGGTCTTATATCTAAAATGTACTTAGGACTCAAAAAATTAAATCCCCCAACAGCAGATCCTCAAAGAAACAACTGCTCGATAATTAAGTGGGCTAAAACTTAAAGAGAGACTTCTCTGAAGAGGAAATAAAAATGGCCATTAGACACATGAAGAAATGTTCAACTATTCTAGCCACAAAAGAACTGAAAATCAAGACAACATTGTGATTGCAACTTACTCTAGTTAGAATGGCTATAATCAGGAAATTTAATAACAACATGTTGGAGGGGATGTGGCTAAAACGGAACCCTATTTCATTGATGGTGGGAGTGTAAACTTGTTTAACCACTTTGGAAAGCAGTATGGAAGTTCTTCAAAAGACTTCATGTAAAGTTCCCCTATGTCCCAGCAAGCCCACTTTTGTGCATTTAGGCATTTACCCCAAAGATCATATTTACTGCAACATTATTCACCATAGCTAAGATATGGAACCAAACTCGATGCTCCTCATTTCATGAATGGATCAAGAAAATGTGATACACACACACACACACACACACACACACACACACACACACACACACACACACACGCACAATGGAATTCTATGCCTCCATTAGAAAGAATGAAATTGTCACATTTATTAGGAAATGGATTTGGTAAGTATTATATTAAGTGAAGTAAGCTAGGCCCAAAGAAACATATTTCCCATGGTTTTCCTTGTTTGCAAGGACTACTTTATGTCTAGGACAAGCAGAGAAGATCAAAGGCTATGGACGTATAACCATATAAGATGACACTAAGTGAAAGGTACCCCAAGTCACACACACAAGTGATTTTGTCTTTCTTGTTTTTGCTATTAATATACTTATAATGCACTATGTGATTCTTTTGTAGGTTCATCCCCCCATTGGTATAATCCCTGCTTTCATTGTATTTGATTCCAGTGTTCTGCATTTTTGTATACATTTTTGTAATTTGGGGTGTGGAAAGGTTATAGCAGAATGCTGAAATGGGGATACAGGTTGACCCATTTTGATGATGAGATGTACAGGACACTGTCAAAAATGAATTTACAATGTCAGGTAGGGGTCAAGGAGGGAGGAGTTGGAGAGTTGGGGAGGGAAAGGGTAGTAGGGGAAAAACAAAGGAGGAAATAACAATGCTCAATAGGAAATGTACTCATTACCCTACTCATGTAACTGTAAACCCTCTGTATAGTATTTTTACAATAAAAAATATAAAACTCTCTTCCTGGTATAGATTTCCAGTGCTGCCCTCGGCATTGCATCTTTTGCCTTTTCTGGCTGTGGTTAGGTCCATCTGCCCAGTGGATCAATAGTCTTCAAGGCTTCTTGGTCCTGAAGTGGGACTTGGATTATCCAGTGATGGTTGGAACTAGGCCAAGGACAGGACAAAACCACTTCCAGAGCATAGCTTCTTCACCCCCCCCCCCATGCAACTAGGATTGCAAGCAGAATTTCTATGAATTTGACTCCAGAAAACAACCACTGATCCAAAAGGAAAGGTCACCAAACACCTCCCTTCCTCCCCCATTCCTTCCTTTCTTCCTCCTTGGGAAAGTACAAAATAATTTTGCAGGTTTTGGCAAACACACAAATTGCCCACCACTTCCCCTTTTAAACTAGGTTTAAGGTCACTAAGTCATGTAAATGGATAATGCCGCACTCATTATTCTGGACAACTTCAGGTTGTTTAATGCTTTAATTTGTTGTTATTGGTGGTGGTGGTAGGAGGGCCTGAACTCTGGGTCTGGTTGCTGTACCTGATGAGCTTTACAGCTCAAGGCTAGTGTTCCTCCATTTGAGCCACAGAGCCATTTCCACATTTTTCTGCTTATGTGGTGCTGAGGAATTGAACCCAGGACCTCATGCATTCAGGAAAAGCACTCTACCACTGAGTCTCCTTCCCAGCCTTAATGCTTCAATTCTTTAAATTTTATTTTTGTCAGTCCTGGGGTTTAATCTCAGGGTGTAAACATATCCCTGAGATCTTCAGCTCAAGTGGAGCCCTCTAACACTTGAGCCACAGTGCCAATTCCTGTTTTCAGATAAGCATCTTTCAGACATTCCTGTCAGGGTTTGCTTTGATCAGTGAATTTTTAATTATATTTCTTCTATGTATTTATTGGAATATTGCAGTTTATCTGAAATTTAAAGTTTTCTGTAAAACTTTGTCTTCAAGTATTCCAATAGTATTACATATTACATTTACAATCTATTCTGTAGCAATACATTTTGAAATTATTATGTTAAGATGAAAATCTTGTTGTTTGTAGAAAAGTCCCATTAAATTCCAAATTGGTTTTCTACAAGTAGTTAACCAATTTTGCTAGCACTATTTACTGAAGAGGTTGTATTTCTTCCATTCTAATTTTTTAGCTCCCTTATCGAACATTAGATGTCTATAGGTCTGTAGGTTCATTTCTGGGTTTTAATTTCTAGTCCATTGCTATGGTCTGTTCTTGTGAGAGTACCAAGCTATTTTAATTACTATAGCTTTGTAGAAGAGTTTGAAATTTGGTATTGATATTCCTCCAGCACTGTCGTTTCCGTTAAATAATCGTTTTTGCTATTCGTGGTCTTTTATTGTTCCATATGAATTTTTGGATTGCCTCTTCTTTTTACTAAAAGAATGAGGCTAGAATATTGATAGGTATCATACTGAATTTGTAGATAGCCTTGGGAAGTATTACCATTTTCACTATGTTGATCTTTCCAATCCAGTTGCATGGGAGTTTTTGCCACTTTGTAAGTTCGGTTTTGATTTCCTTTTTCAGGTTTTTAAAGTTTTCATCATAGAGTTGCTTCTTTTCTTTGTTAAGTCCTAGGTATTTTCTTTTTTGTGGGGCTATTACGAATGGAGTTGCTTTCCTGATTTCAGCCCTACTTTTCTCATTGTTGGCATACAGAAAAGCCATTGTTTTTTGAGGATTAATTTTATACCCTGCTACTTTGTCAAAGTTTTGAATAAGCATGAATAATTTGGGAGTGGAGTCCATGGGATTCTTTAAATCCAAGTTCATGTCATTTGCAAAGAGGGAGAGCTTCTTCTTTCCCTATTTGGATTCCATTTTATATTTGAATCTTATTGCTGTAGCTAGGCATTCTAATACAATTTTGAAGAGAAGTGGAGTGAGTGGACATCCTTATCTCATTCATTAGTTAAGAGGAAATACCTTTATTTCTTCACCATTAAGTAAAATGCTGGATGTAGGTTTGTCATATACATCCTTTATTGTATTGAGGAATGTTCCCTGAATTCCTAATTTTTCCAGAACCTTCAGTATAAATGGGTGGTGGATCTTGTCAAATCCTTTTTCTGCATCTATTGAAGTATCCATGTGGTTCTTATCCTTGCTCTTGTTGATGTAAGTTATTGTATTAATTGATGTGCATATATTGAAGCAGCTTTACATCCCTGAAATGAATCCTGTTTGATCATGATGTATGATTTTTTGGATGAATTGTGAAAGTCGATTGACCAAAATTTTGTTGAGAAATTTTGCATCAATATTCATCAAAGAAATGGGTCTATAGTTCTCTTTCTTTGATGAATCCGTGCCTGGTTTGGGGATGAGGTTTATGATGGCTTCATAGAATGAGTTCGGTAGTGAACTTTCTCTTTCAATTTCATTGAAGACTTGGAGGAGTATTGATGTGAGCTCTGCTTTGAAGGCCTTGTAGATTTCTGCTGTTAAACTATCTGGTCCTGGGCTTTTCTTAGATGGGAGGTCTCTTATTGCTATTTCTATCTCATTGCTTAACATGGGCCTGTTAAGATGGTTTAACTCATCTTGGTTTAGTTTCGGCATGTCTATATTTACTAGGAAATGGTACATTTCTGACAGGGTCTCAAACTTATTAGCATAAAGGTTTGAGAAGTATTCCTTATAATGTACTGAATCTTGGTTGTTTCTCTGGTGATGTTTCCTGTCACTACCGCCTCGACCAGGAAGGAAGACGTGACACCGAACTCTTCTCTCTGCAGTTTATTCAGGACCTTTGAGTAATCTTCTGACCCCAACCCCGGGGAGAATTCTCCACAGCCTTAAGTACCCGCTGGGTAGCCAACACTGATATGCCACGTGGGAACCACCAATAGGTTCAGGTGTGTGGAAGCAAGCCAGATTCTTTGCCTTAGCCATATAAGGAGTTGTTTACCACAGAGAGCACTCACCATCAGGAAGGCGGAGGGCGGAAGCCGGCGCCATCTTCCAGGTGCGGCCTCTCACAGCTCTCTACAGTTCCCCCTTTTTTGTTTACAGAACACAGATGAGAATAGAGGTCTGATCCCTGTTGTGCAATGCAAGGACTGCATACAAGCCTTCTCCCAGAGGGTACCTTCTCTAGGGATGACTCAGCCTGTCCATTGATTCGTTTTTCACAAGGACGGGAAAAGGTGAATCGAACCCGTGTGCAATCAAACATGCTCTCCTCGAGGGCAAATCTCATGCCTCTCGACTGCAGTACTTTGGCTTTGCAATCTGATTTCATTGTTTTAGGGTGGCAAGCCATGCTTGGGGGGACTGACCTGCTCCAATGGCTGTAAAGGCTTGGATAATCATGGCTGCACTGCGACGCTGAGAACCTCTAATTTGGCAAATGCACCACAGACATACCAAAGAGGCTAACACCAGGAGGCCTGTCAGGGCTCCCAAACCCACCCACTCCTTGAGATGATTCATAGCAGCGGAGATCCATGAAGATAACCCCTCTGCCAATCTGGCATCCACTCGGGTCAAGTTCACCGTGACGATGGCAACCCTGAGCTGTTCCATCAGGCTGTCGAACTCCCCAGTTCAATTACCTAAAAGATAACTAGACAACTGTTTAGACAAATTTGCAGCGTTTTTTGAATAGGTTTTTTCCTGTGCCTGAACTCTGGGTCTGGGCACTGTCCCTCATCCCTTCAGCTCAAGACTAGTGCTCTACCACTTGAGCTACAGCGCCACTTCTGGCTTGTTTCTTTTTGCTTATGTGGTGCTGGGGAATTGAACCCAGGGCCTCAGGCATGCAAAGCAAGTGTTCCACCACTGAGCCACCTTCCCAGCCCCATTCTTCTGGGTTAATTGCACCACAGCAGCAGCTAATCCAGCATTAGTTAGTGGTCCGCCCAGCTCTCTGCAAACTTTCATCCATGCTTCTAGTCCCCTATTCTTATATGGGGTTATGGAGGCTCTGCATTCCTTAGTGCACTGCTCGTAAACAAGCTGTTTAATTAATGGCATGGCTGCGTCTGGGTCACCAAAAATTCTGCCAGCAGCCTTGACCATATGGGCAACAAAGTCTGAAAACGGCTCCATAGAGCCCTGGAGGATTTTGGTGAGATTGCCACTCACCTCGCCTTTATTTGGTAAGGCCTTCCATGCCTTTATGCCAATTTTATTGATTTGTTCATAAACTTGAACCGGGTAGCCTATCTGCTGATTGGCGAATCTCCCCTGTCCAAGCAGCCTATCTCTGTCCCAAGCTGGGTTTCCCGCAGCCTGATTGGCTGCAGCCTCTTCACTAGCAAATTCAATCAAAAAGGCCTTCCAATCTAAATACTGACCTGGGCTCAAACAAGCTCGTGCGAGCCCACTCCAATCACCGGGTGTCATGCAATGTCTGTTTAGGGCCTCCACCTGGGCTACAGTAAAGGAGGCTGTGATTCCGTATGTCCGCACAGACTCAGCTAAAGATTTTATCACCTTAAAATCTAAGGGTTCATGATACCGCTGTCCCTGTGGATCCTGAAATATTGGACAGGCTAGATGTAACTCGGTTCTGACTGCTTTCCACATGCCTGGGCTGAAAGAACAGCCGGGGCTGCCACTCCCGGGGTCCTCCGCATAGAGCGGAGGGGCCGAAGGTGTGGCACGGTGCACGGAGGGCGTGAATTCGTCTTTATCTGGGTCCTCTCTCTCCTTCCCTTTCCTCCTCTTTCTTATCTTTGTTTTTTCTATTTGTTCTATGAGTGATTGTAGTTCCTCTGAGTCTGTAGACTCAGAGGTCTCTAGTTCAGCAAGATCGGGGTATAACCCCTCCCTGCTCTCCTCCTTTTCGTTGTCTGCCCTTTCCGATCTTTCTTCCTGCAGCATTTCTAGGGCGGCCTGACCATTCTCTACCGCCTCACTGCAACACTGGTCCTCGAGACAGCCTCTTATCAGTTTCCATATTGGTCTCACTCCGCTCTTAAGTGTTCCTTGTTCAGAGGCAAAACCTAGGTCCCTCCCTAGTTTCTCCCAAGAGGCCACCATGAGGCTTCCAGAGACAGGAAACCACGGGGCAACGATGTCACATTCATCCAAAAATCTCTCTAAAGTACTCTTTTTTATTTTTAACTTTTTTGAGTGCAGTAGCTCATTGAGAGCCAAAAAAATTGGGTGTGAAGAAGAAGCGCCCATGTTTTAAACATTTAAAGCTGGTAAACAAACTTTTACTTTCACTTTTGGCTACTCTACTGACTAGCCCCGGGTTCTTGCTCTCTCTTTATCTACCAAGAAGAGCAAAAATACCCCCCCCCCCGCTCTTGTCGCGGATTCCCATTTTACCTGGGAACTTACCCCTCGCTCTTGTCACGGATTCCCCTTTTACATGGGGACTTATCCCAGCTCTTGTCGCAGATTCCCCTTTTACCTGGGAACTTACCGGTGCACCACCCTGACCGCAGATAGTTCTGAGTCCTCGTTGGGGTTATGGCTGAGCTCCCCTAACGGGCCACCACATGTTGCTACCGCCTCGACCAGCAAGGAAGATGCGACACCGAACTCTTCTCTCTGCAGTTTATTCAGGACCTTTGAGTAATCTTCTGACCCCAACCCCGGGGAGAATTCTCCACAGCCTTAAGTACCCGCTGGGTAGCCAACCCTGGATAAGCCACGTGGGAACCACCAATAGGTTCAGGTGCGCGGAAACAAGCCAGATTCTTTGCCTTAGCCATATAAGGAGTTGTTTACCACAGAGAGAACTCGCCATCGGGAAGTCAGAGGGCGGAAGCCAGCGCGATCTTCCAGGTGCGGCCTCTCGCAGCTCTCTACAGTTTCCATTCTCATTTCTGAGTTTATTTATTTGAGTGTGTTCTCTTGTTCTTCTAATAAGATTTGTTAAGGGTCTGTCAATTTGTTAATTTTTCAAAGAACCAACTCTGTTTTGTTGATTCTTTCTATGCTTTTTTTGGATTCTAATTCATTTAATTTTTATTTAATTTTAATTATTTCTTTCCATCTACAGGATTGGGGTTTATCCTGCTGCTCTTTTTCAAGGAGGCTCAGATGTGTCATTAAATTGTTGGTTTCAGATCACTTCAATTTGTTGATGTAGGAACTCAGAGCTATAAACTTGCCTCTGAGTACTGCATTTGCTGTGTCCCAGAGGAGCTGGTAATTTGAGTGTTCATTTTTGTTGAATATTATAAACATTTGAATTTCATTTATGATCTCTTCCATGACCCACTGGTGATTCAACAGTGTGTTGTTCAACCTCCATGTGTTACATGACTTTCATTGGTGGCTTTTGGTGTTCAGTTCTAATTTTATTCCCTTGTGGTCTGAGAGAATGCAAGGTATAACTTCAATGTTTTTGTATTTTGACAAGTTTGCTTTGTGACCTAAATGTGGTCTATTTTGGAAAAAATTCCCTGTGATGTTGAGAAAACGTGTATTCTGATGCTGCTGGGTGAAATATTCGGTAGATGTCTTGTTAAATCTAGGTGATCTATGCAGTTTTTTATATCCATAGTTTCTCTGTTAATTTTTTTTTGCCGAGTTGATATATCTAATGGGGAGAGTGTGTCTTAAAGTCCCCAACAATTAATATCTTTGGATCTATGGGAGATGTGAGAAAAAGTCAAGTTTCTTGGATAATTTTTGGTGCTCTTATGGGAAATAGATATTTAGAATTGTAATATCCTCCTGAAGGAGAGATCCCTTAATTATTATATAGCAACCTTCTTTATCTCTTCTCACTAATTTTAATTTGAAATGTATTTTATCTAATATTAGGATTGCAACTCCTTCCTCTTTATGAGGCCGTTAGCCTGTTAGATTTTGTCCAGCCTTTCACTTTCAACATGTGTTCCTTTTTATGAGCAAGTTGTGACTCTTGATCTTTTTTAAAAATCCAACTAGACAGTTTATGTTGCTTAAGTGTATTGTTAAGTTTGTTAATGTTTGGAGATAGTACTGAGAGATATTTGGGAGTTCCTGCCATTTTATGCACCTTCTTGGGGGCTGCTCCAACTGGGTTCTTCCTACGGATCTTGGATTCTCAATTTGGGTTCAGTTTCTTAGCCTTTATTATGTTCCTATTGGTTTTGTCTGTGTAGGACATCTTTAAGTAACTTTTGTAGGGCTGGTTTGGTAGAGATATATTGTTTCACTTTTTCTTTGGTATGGAAAATTTTTATTTGTCCTTCAGTTATGAAGGAGATTATAGCTGGGTACAGTATTCTTGGTTGATAGTTGTTTGTCTTTAGGGCATGGCCTACATCATTCCAGGCTCTTCTTGCTTTAATTGTTTCTGCTGAGAAATCTGAGGTGATTCTAATTGGTTCCCCTTATAGGTGATTGATCTTTTCTTCTTGACAACTTTGAGGATCTTTTCCTTGGTCTGAATTGATCCTGTGGATATTATAATGTATAGTTGTGATGTCTTGTTATGGTCTGGTCTATTTGGGGTTCTAAAAGCTTCTTGTATCTGAATAGGCCTATCTTTTTGCATGTTTATGAAGTGTTCTGCTAGGATCCTGTGAAACAAATTTCCTAGACCTTCTGTTTCCATGAGCTCCTCTACACCTATTATCCTCAGATTAGGCTTTCTGTTTGTGTCTTCCAAATGTTGAATAGATCTATCATATTTCTTGGATTTGTCTTAGATAGTTGTATGTTCTTCCTCTATAATATATAGGCTGTCTTCAATCCCCGAGTTTCAGACTTCTGCATAGTCTAACCTACTGTCAAGAATTTCTACATTTTTTTAATTTCTTTTCCTTCTAATTGCTCAGCTTTGATGGCTTCAAATTCTTTGTTGGAGCTTTGTTTTAGATCTTGTATGAATTAGTTTACTTCCTTAATTTCGTGTTCAATGTTTATTCTCACAAGACTTAGTTGATTGGTTATGGTTTCCTTGGACTCTAATTCCTTCTGTTGGACTCCATTCAACATTCCCTTTCGGGTCTCCCTGACTTCTTTCAGCTGTCTTTTAATAGATTCCATGAATGCCTCTATTTGGTATGAAAGTAACACCAGTTTTGCGCTAGAACACTATTTTAAGGCAAACATCAACCGAAGTCCTGTAGTTGCACAGTAAAAAGTCGACAGATACAATCTATTTCAACAGATACAATCTATTCAACATAAAACAACAATGTATTAATGGGCTAAGAACAGCAAAGTAGAATTTGGCAAACCAGAAATGATTAGTTTTAGGGAGAAAAGGGGGGAAAATAGGATTAGAGAGATGTGGATAGGTAAACGGAGAGTGAAATTAACCAAGTCTTAATCTCAAAGGGGAAAATGGATTGGACAGAATGATAGGAGAAAGAGAAGAGATAATAAAAGAGGCAGGAAAAAATGGAAAAACCAAAGTTTAAATTTAAAAAGTGTAACACAAAAATTATTCAAGTTTAAAGAAGTAATATTGAGTAAAGAATGGGAAAAGGATGAGAGGAGAGGAGGAGTAGAAAGGAGATATGAAGAACTAAAAATACTTATAATAAAAATAAAAATAAAAAATAATTATAATATTATATAGGTATTATGAGATAATATGGTTATTAAGGAATTTAAGCCTAAGAGTTTTTGAAATAAGTAATAAATTTCTGGATTAAGTGTGTAAACAATGTGGAATAAGGTCTAATAATCAATGAAGGGTATATCTGAGGATGAGTAGAACAGCAATTAATTCACCCAAAAGAGAATGAAGAGAAGAAAAAGTGAAAAGAATGAGAAAGAAAGAAAGGAAAAGGATCAATAGTTCAGTAGAGATAAAATAAAAATACAAAAGTGCACATACATATACACCTAAAATAAAAGTTATAAGAGGAAAAAAAGATTAATAGAAAACAATTTTTTTAAAAATTACAAGTTAATAAAAAGGTACAAAGAAAGGGTTCTTTGGTGGGGGGGCGAGGCATTGAATGGGAAGATGCTGTATATCCCTTGTGTCTATAACTAGTCTCTTGGTGGAGTCTCTGGTTTACTTGTGGTATTTGGTTTTCCTGTGGTTTGATTGGTTTCTTAAGTTAGTTTGTTTGGGCAGGCAGAAAAATGGTCCGCTTTACCCAGAATTTTGTGAACCTCCTCCCAGGCTAGTTCAGTGGGAGGGAGATCTGCTTTGTTTCTTACAAATGAGGGAGTTGGCTGTTTCCTCTTGTTTGGAGATGCTGTGATGAGCCTAGGTTCTGGGTAGAGTTGAGGCCTTTCAGCAAACAGTAGCTTTTCCCTGAGGGGCTACCTTCTGAGACACTCACAGAGCCCAGCATGGAGTAATTCTCAGGGTTTATGTTTACTGAATTTCAATCGATTATCTAGGCTGCTATAGGGAGGGGAACCCTCTGGCTCTGTTTACCCAGTGAAGAAAGACATTCCTCTGGGGGCAGAGTTCTCACTGCCTGGGCTGAGTGCCTTTCTCCTGGGTGGAGCTGAGCCTGGCAGGTCAGGTCAGGTTCCTGTGACCTGCTAAATGACTCTTTTGTTTTCCTCCAAGGCCATGGTTGGAGCTATATTCTGAGCCTTTGCCAGTATCAAAGATGGAGATCTCAGATAGTGGCACAGTGCAGAGTAGGAGGGAGAGGGGTGACCTTGCCTCCTCTGCTCCATGAGGTGTTATTATGTCAGGGTTCTACTCATGCCAGTGTATTGGTTCTTGAGTCGTCTCTGGTCTGTGATCTGCAGGATAAAGATACCTGTTCCTTGTCAATTCTTGCTGGTTTTGGGTAGAATCTGATCACGTGCTGTGTCTGGCACTTTTGTCCAGGACTCTCTGTGTTGTAGCTATGGCAGCAGCGGCCACTGCTACCGCTTCTCTCACCACGGCCACAGCTACCAACAATTGCTCAGATCTGTTTCCTTTCCTGGATTTTCCCTTTCTGGCAAAACTCTCTGTACTGGGATGGCACACTTGGTGTAATTCTCCCACCTACGACTATTCACTGGTACACTAAAACTGCTTTCTAGGTGAGAGCTTGTTTAGCCTCCAGGTTCTCCTCTGCCATCTTCCTGGAACTACTCTTTTTTTTCTCTACAGTATATTTTTTGGTTTGGAACAAGTGTCATGGATTGTCCAACCATTCAAAAGGAAGCTTATTCCATTAATTTAATAGAAAAGGAATTCAGCCTTCCTGCCTCTCAAGGCAACTTTGAGTATAATGTTAATCTGATAATTCACATCATTGAATTTTCAAATTCGTATTGAGAATTTTTTGTTAAACTATTCATTAAAGAGGTTCCAAATATCAAGAATAAAAACAATGTTTTGCTTTCTAAGAATGTTTTAAAAGCTAGTAATTCAATAAAACACATTCTATTCTTCCAAGATTCCATGGTGAAGAATTTCTCTTTTATCGTAGCCCTTACCAGTGACCCCCTCCCTTCAAACTTGTAGCTTTATTCAGTTTTCTTGTTCCAGGTTTCATTTTGGTACTAGCATGAATAATCTCCCTGTAGTATTTGACAATGATATTCTATTTGTTGTTAGAGAGCTCAATTCATATTGCCAAAGGCAGACCCATGGGCATATCATAGAGCATACACTATTGAATATCATTAACGTGATCCTATTCAACTAGTCCATCAATTAATATAAATACCACATAAATGTGCATCTTCATATAATTTTTAAAATGCAATGTAGTTACATATCATATGTCATAAAATAATTCAGACCACTAGTAGAAGAGAGTAAGCTCAACCTTTTGCATTGTTCCCAATGCTATTTGTAAAATTTTCTTTCTCATTAACTGTCACTGCAGGGCCTTCTTTTCCTAGCAATAAGTTATGTCATGTCCTTGGATTTTTGTCAACTTTGAGTAAGCTGTTTTCTTTCCACCACCAGTTAGTCCCTCGCGTTAAAAACTTGAGGAATAACTTGTCCAAATATGCCTGCAAGAGGAGTATCCAAGTCAACTTCTGTGCCCACTATTTCCTTACTTTGTTTGGGAATGGGGTATCAGAGACCGGGAAGACAGGGGTGTCAGGGTTCAGGTGGCTGGAACCATGGTGTTATGAATTATGGGTAGCAGAAAAGAGTAGTAGAGACTAGGATACCAGGTAAAGGTTAATTGTGACTGTAATTGCTGAGTTCCAGTGTTAGGAAATTGGTTAGCTTTGCAGGGGTTGGGGTAGCTAACACAGGTATCCAGAACTGTTTAGCAGGAACAAGTAAGCATAGACAAAGTGAAAGAGTAAAAGTTGTGAAGGATTGTGGGGCCCAATCAGGGTAACAAGGTCATGGGTGTGTAAACTGGGTAGCCAGTACTATGGTAGAAGCAATTGGCATGGTGGCCTGATGTGGTGCAGAGCTCTGGGTTTTCCTGTCCAGTTTTGGCTGTTAGATCTTTAGGGAAACTACCTCTAGCAGCTCATTATCAGCTTGTGTTCAGGCACGTGCCATATATAAATGTCTACTCCAAGTAGATTGCATTCTTTGACATCAGCTATAGGATCTTTGCTCTAAGCATCCTGAGAGACCACACTCCACAATGCTACAGAACAGGCTCCACTTAGTGAGCTGCAATCACCACATACAACCTTTGCTGCTCTTCTCCAGTGTCAATTATAATGGTAGCAAGGGATCTGAGATGTGCTCAGCAGCAGTGCTCTGAAAAGCTACCAATTCTTACAATGGCAATTTGGGAGCTCCCTAGAAATGGGCAAGAGCACTTGCTGATGTTCTTCCAACTTCTCTCTGTGGCTCTGCACAACCAGTTTGTTGTACCTCAGATAGAATACTTTGATGTCTAGGTGGCATCAAACTTGCTCTATCTTCTCTCTCTAGGTGCTCTTCTGTTTCAGCTGCCTCTCCATTTCCCTCCAGTTAGCTCGCTTCATCTCCACATCTTTTGAATTGTGCTTCATATCAACCTGTGGCTTTCCCACCAAACCCTTCTACTTTCTCATCTACCTCTCTGTCAATATGGTACAACATGCTAACTTCTGTATCTGTTTATCGAGATTTGAGCTGGAATCCAAGATGGTACTAGCTAACTGATAACATGGGGAGATTCTTAAATACTCCGCTGCCATTCACTGCTCATTGAGAAAGATGCAAATGTGTTCTGGTCAGTCTCACCTCCATTTCTCGTTCACAGCATAAAGTGAATTCACAATGGAGCTACCAGACAGCTGCTATGTCAGCAAGTGACAAAACCAAAGATAATTAATTGAGGGGATACTTACCAAGTGTAGTAGGATAAATGCACATATTTGTAGGATATTACTAAGAGCTTTCATCAAACTGGTTATTTTATGCTCAAAATGGGAGACCAGTGTTAATCTCTCCCCGAGATCTTCCTGTTGTGAAGGCCCTGAGGACTCCTACATACAACTCAGACCTAATGACATGGGTGAATAAAAAAGTAGGTGAGTATGGATTAGTATTTTAAAGGTGTGGTAAGATGTTATCTTGTCATGACCAAGATGTAATCAATGTCTTTATGTCCTTCCTCTGACCTTCATCATATCTCTTTATTTGGCATAATTGGCAGATTTCTTAGTGTGTCATCTTCTCATGTTAGTTCAGTGCACAAGTTAAAACATTAAGTATGCCAAACCATGGGTTTCCATTGTCCTAGTAGATGTTTTGCCTTCTAGGACCTTCCTTCTAGGTAACTCTCTGTTTAGCATATTGCACAATGTCCCAATCAATGAAATCATTTTGAGCCTAGGAGAAAATCTCCATTTGTAAATCAGTACACATAAGAAGGAGATGATGCCCCACACTCAAATGCTCCAGGAGAACAGAGTGTAAGGGTGTCTACACAGTTGGGAAATAGGATTCTGAGGGGTGTAAATGGATGAGTTTAGATAGCAAACTTAGAAGTAATTATAAGTTTCTGAATTTCTAACCTTATTTCCTTTTGCCCCTCAGATCCAATTCAGGAGGTGGTGCAATGTTTATGATCACAAAAAGGAGTTTTTAATCCCAGACCCAAACTCTAAGTGTTCCTGTTACATCTTCCCACCTGCCCCTGATGTAAATTGTCAGAAGGGCAAAGGGGAAGGGAGCCCCCTGCTCAGGAATAGAAATGGAGCTTACAAGTAACTGCAGTCTCTGACTTTCTATTTTGAAGGTAAGATAAAAGGCAGTATGAGTTACTACAAAATCAGTTTCTAGGCTCTATGCTTCCTTCAGAACTTCTTTCTCTCCTTCTATGTTTTGACAGCAACAGTTAATAAAGTGCTTCTGTCTCTTAGGGACAATCCTTCTCTTCACACAATGCTTAAAGTAGACAATAGATGGAAGCTGCCATTAAATTAAAAAACAAACAAACAAACATGAAATAGCACACAGTGAGTGCTTTCCCTGAATTCCTGGACCTAACAAGTTACCAATTCTGAAGAGAACGTTATTATTGGTGCATACTAACAACCTCCACTGAATGGTGAGGTTAGAACACTTTTCCCACGACAGGTTCTGTCCAGGTTATTAGGATGGCTGAGTTCTACTGCATCAATTAACTTACAGACAATGCAAGACAGAAAAGTCTAAGAGACTGAGATCCCAAAAAGAAACTGGACCAACAAGAGAAAACTTATCATTGCTGAAAATGTGGGAAGACTTAACTAGGAGAATGTTCCTCTGAATACAGATATGGATATAATTATAACAAAGCTCTAATTTGTGGCTCATCAGTAGAAACTATCAAGTCAAACCTCACTAAAGCAAAAAATAAAACTTATAAAATTAAAAAAAATCTATTTGGATTTCAGTACTAACATCTGTTTTAAGGAGTGCGATTGTGGTGTGTGTGTGTGTGTGTGTGTGTGTGTGGTGGCTGAGATTATGTATGGGACAGCATTAGTTCTTAAAACCCATCATTTTGTCAATATTCTTTAGGTTTCCCATTCAAGTCTGGTGGCATTCTAGCTCTACCATGTGAAACACACAATTCTCACTTTCTTCTGGTTAAATGGAGATAAACATGTAATGGATATGCCAAACTGGGTTGGTTTCAAACTATGATCTTCAGATCTTACTCTCTGGAGTAGGTAATGTATAAGAGTGAGCCACTATGTTCAGCCCAGTATTTCCAGTGACTTACATAATCTTTCTGAATCTCAGTTCTTCCTGTGTGGAAAGTGAAAAGAATTACTGTGTGGACCTTAGAATCAGGTGGTAGTTATGACTGGGTGTAGAAAGTATACGTGTTTGGGATGTGTGTACAAAGCCTGAAACGCTCATAAAACTACTGATGTTTATATTGAAATGTATTCCAGGAATTGGAAACAGGAGGGATTTTTCTGTTCTAGTTTATCCATTTATGGCATTGAGGGAGCCAGAGATATTCAAGAAGAACAGGCAAACAAATGCAGTACTTGTACACTGTAGATATTGTATTCACAACGAGCTATACCACTGCAGACAGGGACAGGAGGGATGGGATTGTCAAACAAGAAATGAACTCATTACCTGACTTAAAAAATTGTTATCTTTTTATTTTATTTTATTTTATTTGTGAACATACTGTACAGAGGGGTTACAATTACATGGTCAGGATAATGCATACATTTCTTACCAAGCATTGCAGCCTCCTCCTTTGTTTACCCTTCACCTCCCTTCCCAGCGTCCCCCCTCCCCCCAAGCCTTCGCCCTCCCCCCCCAACGACTTTGTAAAGCTGATTTTTGACATGGCAATTTGTACTTTTCATTGTTGCAACAGGTCCACCTTAATCCTTAAACGACTTGTTTTTCCCGTCTCCTCCCCAAGTTATACTGACATCAAATATAGTGAAAGCAGGGGTTATACTGTGGAGAAGGGACATACAAAGCAACAAAGAAATAATCTTATAAATGCGTTAGAAACACATGCATGAAAGGAAAAAAAAAACATTAAAATACAAATCTAAGGGTTATTTCCCTAACATCACATTATCTCACCTTTTCCCCTTGACTCATACATATACTAGATATTGGAAATAAGGGAAACCATGGGACCTATGTTTCTTTGGGCCTGGCTTACTTCACTTAATACAATTTTTTCCAAGTTTTTCCATTTCCTAACAAATGGGGCAATGTCATTCTTTCTGATGGAGGCATAGAATTCCATTGTGTATATATACCACATTTTCTTGATCCATTCATCTACTGAAGGGCATTTGGGTTGGTTCCATATCTTAGTTATGGTAAATAATGCTGCAATAAACATAGTTGTGTTGGTAGCTTTAGTGTGGTCTTGTTTGTAAACATTTGGGTAAATGCCCAAAAGTGGGATTGCTGGGTCATAGGAGAGATCTATGTGAAGTCTTTTGAGGAACCTCCATACTGCTTTCCAAAGTGGTTGAACAAGTTTACATTCCCACCAACAATGAAGTAAGGTTCCCTATAACAATTTTTAAAATACAGTAACAATTTTAAAAATCCGGGTTGATTCTCTACTCCAGTTTTTGTAGGTGCCCTTATGACTCAGGCCCACCAATGGAGATTTTGAAGGTCAATTTATATAATTAATATAAAGCCATAATTTCCTAAGAAATGTTATAACAAGTATTTCATTCTTAGTACTGGTTTCTCTTTGAGTAGCAATTCTATATGTTGTTGGTAGAGCTAATGTTTTACTTTCTGGTTTTAGTATTTGTTAGATGTTGAAATCCTTCATAAAGTTTTTCAACAGATTTCTGCTGTATCTTGGCACCCTGTCCCTAACTAAAATGGTAATCAACCTTTGAAATTAATGTACTTGAGTATGAGTTTTATTTATTTAATTTGCTGATGATGGTGAAATGTCGTTGTCCTTTATCTCTTCAGTTCAAAACTAGTACTCTACCACTTGAGCCAAAGTACCTCTTCTAGCTGTTTCTGCTTAGGTGGTGCTGTGGAATAAAACCTAGGGTCTCGTGAATTCAAGATAATCTGTCTACCACTGATCCACCTTCTCAGCCCCCATAAGTGGTATTTTTGTGCAAGGGTCTATCAAACAAATCTATTGAGCAAATGTATTCATTCGCCACTAGACATAATCAAAATTTATGAATTATCAGATATTTTAATGAATAAAACTGTTATCATTGTTACTAGGAATTGTTTGTCTCCCCATGCTGTAAACATGGAGGAGGTATTTTAAACTAAAACTACTAAAGTACTCATATCTAAAATATACTAGGAACTCAAAAAATTAAACCACCCAACAACAAATCCTCAAAGAAACAACTGCCCAATAAATAAGTGGGCGAAAGACTTAAAGAGAAACTTCTCTGAAGAAGAAAGAAGGATGGCCAATAGACACATGAAGAAATGTTCAACATCCCTAGCCATAAAAGAAATGCAAATCAAAACAACATTGAGATATCACCTCACCCCAGTTAGAAAGGCCAAAATCAAGAACTCTAACAACAACAGATGCTGGAGGGGATGTGGACAGAAAGGAACCTTACTTCATTGCTGGTGGGAATGTAAACTTGTTCAACCACTTTGGAAAGCATTATGGAGGTTCCTCAAAAGACTTCACATAGATCTCCCTTATGACCCAGCAATCCCACTTTTGGGCATTTACCCAAATGTTTACAAACAAGACCACACTAAAGCTACCAGCACAACAATGTTTATTGCAGCATTATTTATCATAGCTAAGATATGGATCCAACCCAGATGTCCCTCAGCAGATGAATGGATCAAGAAAATGTGGTATATATACACAATGGAATTCTATGCCTCCATCAGAAAGAATGACAATTCCCCATTTGTTAGGAAATGGAAAAACTTGGAAAAACTTATATTAAGTGAAGTAAGCCAGGCCCAAAGAAACATAGGTCCCATGGTTTCCCTTATTTGCAATATTTAGTATATGTATGAGTCAAGCGGAAAAGGTCAGATAATGTGATGTCAGGAAAATGAACCCTTAGATATGTATTTTAACGTTTTTTTTTCTTTCATGCATGTGTTTCTAACACATTTATAAGATTATCTCTTTGTTGCTTTGTATGTCCCTCCCCCACAGTATAACCCTTGCTTTCACTATATTTGATGTCAGTTTAACTTGTGGAGGAGATGAGGAAAAAACAGTTGTTTAAGGATTCAGGTGGACCTGTTGCAACAATGAGAAGTACAAGTTGTCATGTCCAAAACGAGCTTTACAACATCCGTGCGGGGGGGGGGGGAAGGGAGAAGGAGAAGGATTGGGATTGGGGGGAAGGGGGGAGGCTGGGCAGGGATGTAAAGGGTAAACCAAAGGAGGAGGGTGCAATGCTTGGTAAGAAATGTACGCATTATCCTGCCCATATAATTGTAACCCCTCTGTACAGTATGTTCACAAATAAAATAAAATTAAATTTAAAAAAAAGTAATTTTAAGTTCTTGGTGCTAACAAAACTGTCCAGGTGTTATTACACTAAACAGAGAATTCAAGATGAGTTTTGTTCATAAATATAGAGATTAAAGGACATATAATCCTTATTTCAAAATGCAAATTAAAGGGAAAATCAGTCAGGGGGTAAAATTTATATCGAATGTTAATTTTTGAAGAGGAAAAGAAGATCTTAGATGACAGACTGAAAACACTATCAGAGCCCTTTATGCTGAATTACAAAAAAAAATAACCTTTAATTGAAAATTGAGCTGGAATGTGCACATCAGGCAAAGGCAAGCAATCAGAGCATAGCACCAACAACGAAACACCATAATGTATATCTCAGAAAAAGGAAACAAGTACAGACCAGTGCTCAACATCCTTATCCTTGATTTCAATGATACACATATACCCCCCTACACACAGATGCACACTCACACACATACACACACACAAACACAAAAGAACACACAAGAATGTATGCAACAGCTCAACCTAATCACTTCCATTCAACATGAATCAAAGATCTTCCTGTAATATTTGAAACTTTAAAAGTTTCAAGTCTTGTAAGTAATTGATAAAAGATGCATAGGCAATTATTTTCTGAATAGACTCTCCTATAGAAGTGAGAGTTCATGATGGTTATAACTACTTAAACATCTTTGAATCTCAAAAGAATTAAACAAGAGACAATCTGAATTTTGGAACTATATTTCTACCAGCTATTCTTCGAAGGCTTAATAAGAGGTTAACAAAATCCAAAATTGAATACCAAATTAATACAACTCATACTTGTGTAAGTGAAGTGAAAGACACTTCTCAGTGACCTATGCTGCCTCAATTTCTAAGCCTGCTGCACATTGTGGAACCTTTGATTCTGCTGGGCCAGGCCCACAGTTGTCTTCCCCAGAGCAGTAGCCCTGCTGGGGTTGGCACTGGGAGCTGTGTGGAGAGGAGGGGAGGCCTCCGGGGAGGCCGAGCTGGGGTTGGAGATGGGGGTAGTAGGGAGAGTACGGGAGGCCCTGGCAGAGGCTGGTGAAGGGAGGAAGGAGGCAGTAGGCCAATGGCTCAGGAAGTAGCATCCCCAAATGCAGCTGGGTTCTGGAGAGTGTCTGTGAGGTGCAGTTTGGCCCCTGGGGCCTCGTGGCTGGGTGAGGAGAGGAAGGAGTCTCAAATCCCACCCAAACAGACAATGAGAAATGAAACAACCAGTGGTTGAAGAATTTCAAGAAAAAAGGCAGGGACTTGTAGGTAAACTCTGGGGGTGGGGAGGGCAGTAGTGCCTAGCCAGTGGTGGTCATGCCTCTCCTGAGGCCCTTGATGTGAATGAGGGCCTGCTCTGCTGTGCACTAGGCCTCACTCTTGCCTTGAAGCACGCACCAGGAATTGCAGGCACACCCTCAGGTTACCCCACAGAGCTGGCCTGCCATGAATGCTGGGGACCGGGCAGCTGCTGGGAGGTTATGTGCAGCAGGGCAGAGGAAGAATGGCTTGTTGGGTCTTCATCCGTCCCACAAAAGACGGACGGGGTCTGAGGAAAGGTAAGTGCGGCACTCGCCCGTTCCCTAGCCTCCCTCAGCCCAGGAGACAATCAGACACAGCGGGGAGCCAAATCCAGCAGGTAGAAAAACTCTTTATTAACAGAGAGCAGCCCCTTTTTAAAGACAAAGAGGGTGGGTGGTATGGTAAGGGAGTAAGAGGAACCAATCACTGTCAAGGTCACACCCTATCATTCACCTGAGCCTTCATGGGCTGGTTAGGTACAGATCAGGAGATCAATTGGGGTCTGCCCACTCTACTCTCTCCCAGAGCCATCTTGGCTGGCCATGTGCTCTTCAGTAAATTAGGCTCTGCCCACTCAATCCCCTCCCAGCGCAATCTTTGCTGCCCATGTGCTCCACAGATTCCCCCTTTTTTTTTTTTTTTTTTTTTTTTAATGACAGACCCACCTAGCACAGTAATAAACATCAGTCCCACCACAGTTAGAAATGTCCGAAGCAGTTCAATTAATTCCTGGGCACCTGGTGTCTTTTAAGTAAGCCAGTTCCTTGTACGTGCCTTTAAGCTAGCACAGGAGTCAAGATGACCTTTGAGCTTTACTGTCAGCTCCCAATTGCTCCCAACATCATCTCCCCCCATCTTTGCTTAAAGAAGCGAACCCGCCTGTCTTAGGTTGGGTGGATCGCCTTGTCTGCCTTACCCGTCATCGGGAACTTCTTCAGAGCGAAGCTGAAGGCCCTGTCTTAGGTTGGTCAGACTGACACCCCCTCTTACCCGTCTCTGGCTGCGATTCCTCTGGGGGGGGAATTCATTCATTTGGAGCTTAATAACTGGCTGGCTAAGCTCATAAGAGTTTTGCAGTGCACGTATAATGCAAGGAAGGCACAGAAAAACCATCAGCAAAAGCATTCCCAGGCCAGGAAATGTCAGTACTAGTCCTTTAACCTTAGTGAAGGATGGGATAGCAGTCTTTGCCACTTCAGAGTCCAGAGGTGGGGACTGTTCTAATCCAGCTATTTGCCCGTGGGGTTGGACAAAATCTAAGCTGAAAGCATAAAAAAAGGTGGTTGTTTAACAATTAAGTATGAATTCAATGCTGCTATACAAGCAATTAGTACAAGAACAATTAAAGCAGGTAACTTTAAAATAATTAACTCCTAAAAAAATATTAAATAGTCCATAGGGTGGTGATCAAAAATGAAGGTCAGGCAACCAGGTCGAAGGGACAGCTTCTCTTGTGGTGCTCCTGACGATTTCTGCATTGCCAGCGTTGATCACTGCCCAGGTCACTCGCTGACTTGGGAGAGTCAGGACAGCCAACATCTGGAGTATCGCCATCTGCAATTGTTAGAGAACACAAGAGAGCTTCTCAAGGGCTGGTTGCCCTTGGGGATGGTTAATAATTGTCTTTCTGGCTTTTGTCTTTAGCTTATTCTTGGGCATCCTCCTGTATAGAGGAATTGGGTAAAAACTTAGGTTCCTGGTAGGGATCCAAATCCCCTGCCCATAGTAACTAGGGGGTCAGGTCCTCTTCATTGTTGTGTCAGGGGGTCCTTCCACCTGACTTTCACTTGGAGCTTAGGGTTTAGTTGTCCCCAGTGCTTCTGAAATCTGGATTCATTTGCCCCTTTTGAAATCAACGCTATCTGTAACTGTATATGGGGGCTAACTCCCCCTTTTTTGTTTTATAGGCTATCAGAATACAAATTAAAGGGTTTTTGAATGTCCTGAAGGGCCATAATTATGGCCAACATTTCCTTATATTGTAATTGTAGGGACAGAAACCCATGGCAACAGCCAATTGATTTCCCCTAAAAGACTCTGAAGTTGGGTTAAGGTCAGAGAGGCTGGAATATCCAGCAAAGGCTTAAGGGGGCTGGCCTGAGTCAAGGTAAGGTGGGTCCCGAGCACCTTAAAAGGAGCTACCTTTTGAATTTTATTAAGGGCTATGGTAAAACCCCCCTTTTTTAATATGTCCAGAACCTGGGCCAGAAGGCCCTCCAGGCAGCTTGGGTCTCGGTGCCCCAGAATTATATCATCCATGTAGGCATAGGCAAGGGAGGTATCTGAACCCAGCACAGGCCCTAAAAGTGTAGCCAAGTATTGTTGGCAGAAGGCCGGGCTATTGGCCATACCCTGTGGCAGCACTCTCCATTCAAACCTCCGATCAGGCTGGGAAAAATAAAGAGAAGGTATAGAGAAAGCAAACTTCTCGCAGTCATCTGGATGCAGAGAGATAGAGAATAAACAATCTTTAATATCAATCACAACCAAGGTATATTCTGAAGATATAGCAGGAGTCCAGGGCATGCCTCTTAGGGGCGTTCCTACTAGCTCCATCCTTTCATTTACTTTCCGTAGGTCTTGGAGCATCCGCCAAGCCCCAGAGGCTTTTTGAATAACAAATAGGGGTGTGTTCCAAGGACTTATAGAAGGGCAGATATGCCCGAGGCTTATCTGTTCCTCCACCAGAAGGTGGAGGGCTTCAAGTTTAGGTTTGGTCAATGGCCACTGCTCCACCCAGATTGGGCTTCCCGGCTTCCACCTAATGGGAGGTGCCCGGGGGGCAGTGGCCTTTAGGATTGGGGGTGCACCTGAGCGGGTCCCCTATGTTTTTCTCTGTAATTATGAAAGTTAAAAAATCCCCTTCCTTAACTCCCTAGATCCTGTTTAAGCCTTTGTGTTTCTTCCCCATCCAGGATATCATCATAGGATGCTCGATGGTCTGTAGTGACCACGGCATCCATTTGTCTTAGCATATCTTGCCCTAGTAAATTGGCAGTGAGGTTCTTTGCCACTAAAGGACGTATCTTTCCCTGTTCTCCGTCTGGGCTAGTCCATGTCATAAGGGCAACCGTTTCTTTGGTCTGGGAGTTGCCCCCTACCTCCAATATCGGGGGCCCAGATGCAAGCTTCCAGTCCAAGTGCACTTCCTCCTCCCTGAGTATGGTTTGGTCTGCCCCAGTGTCAATTAAGCAGTGAAACCTCTTTTTGCCTATGAGAATACTCATTTTAGGGTGGAGTCTGTCCACCAGGGGGATGGTCCAATGGACCTGGGCTGCCCTGCCATGAGGCTGCCTGGGCCTCACAGCAGAGGGGGTTCCTCCTTGAGTTAAAGGGGCTAGAGGATGCCCCTCCCCAAGTTTAAAGACTTCCCCTCTAAATCAAACTTGTATCCCTCCATGCCCCTGGGGCAGGATGTAGGGGGCGGTTTGCCCTCAGGCCGGTTGGCGGGGGATTGTTGTAAACAGTCCCTCTTAAAGCGCCCCTCCTGCCTGCATTTAAAACAAGTCCCTCTTCCCGATAGTCTTGGGGTTTCTTGGCCCTGGGCTGCCAGCGCCTGAGTAATAGCCTCAGTCATTGTAAACGCCTGAGCTTGTAAAGCTAAAGCTAGTGATTGGGACTGGTGATGTTGCATTCCCACATCCTGTGAGGCCACCACCCATCTGCTCAGGGAACTCTCTCTCAATCCCGCGCAGGCTATGCCTTGGTCTGCATTCATCCCTTCCCAGACCAGCAGCTTAGTAATAGGTATCATTGGTTGAGCCTGCCAGTTACTCTCTGCATGCACTCTGCATTCCTCCTTAAAGAAAGCCTGCCATTTAATAAACTGAGAACTAGTAAGAACGGCTTTGGCCACATCCATCCAGTCCTTAGGGACACACGGGTGATAGGCAATGTCTTGTAATAGGGTCTGGGCCCACGGAAAGTTTGGGCCATCCTCCGCCACCGCCTTGCAGAGGTCTTTAAGATCCTTAGCTTCCCATGGATACCATTCCAAGGGCCTGTTAGCTCCTGGTGCCAGATTGACTGGATACGCTTGGGGAAGCGAATCCTGTGGCCGAGAGTCTGGGCTCTTGGGTGGCCTTTCCTTTCCAGGGCTCTTTGGTGGCCCTTCCTTTCCAGAGGAGGTCTCCGAGGAGGTTACTTCCCCAGCCCTCGGCCCCTCCATAGAAGGCTGGTAGGGGTCTGGGTCTTGCAAGTCCCTCTCGCAGGTCTCGTAGGGCGCCTTACCTCCCCTCCAATCAGGAGAATAGGGAGGGGGCCTAGGACCGTCAGTATCAGCTGGGTCAGAGGGGGTAATATCAGCTGGGTCAGAGGGGGTAATTTTTACCCTCGTTTTGACTTCTACTGTGCACGTCTCAGTGCGTTCTGGATTGGATTTGACCCTTTCCTTTTCCTTCTCACTTCCCACATCCTCCTGTACCCCTTCTAGGCCTGATGTTGCCTCTTCCTCCTCCTTCTGTGATATACCATTACCCATATTTAGGGTTTCACTTACCCCGAGAGACCACTTAGCCTCGGCCGGTATCTTTTCCTTTCGTGCCCCACGTTGGGCGCCAGATGTTGGGTCTTCGTCCATCCCACAAAAGACGGACGGGGTCCGAGGAAAGGTAAGTGTGGCGCTCGCCCGTTCCCTAGCCTCCCTCAGCCCAGGAGACAATCAGACACAGCGGGGAGCCAAATCCAGCAGGTAGAAAAACTCTTTATTAACAGAGAGCAGCCCCTTTTTAAAGACAAAGAGGGTGGGTGGTATGGTAAGGGAGGAAGAGGAACCAATCACTGTCAAGGTCACACCCTATCATTCACCTGAGCCTTCATGGGCTGGTTAGGTACTGATCAGGAGATCAATTGGGGTCTGCCCACTCTACTTTCTCCCAGAGCCATCTTGGCTGGCCATGTGCTCTTCAGTAAATTAGGCTCTGCCCACTCAATCCCCTCCCAGCGCCATCTTTGCTGCCCATGTGCTCCACATGGCTGGTGGGTACTGCTCCACCCTAGCCAGGCACAGGGCCACTGGGGAAGTTCTGGCTCTGGATCAGGACCAGGGACTGCCCTCCAGACAAGTGGCCTCTGGGGACTTTCATTGTGGCTGTTATATGTGGGCTGGGAAATTCCTTAGCATGGTCAAGGTGTCTCCACAGATAAGCAAATTTACTCCTGTGCCCCTCCTATCTTCTGGATTCCCACTTTCCTCCTGTCTCGTGCCATTTCCAACTATAGGAGTAAAGTTCTCCAGCCTTTAAGAGGCCATCCCAGAAATGCTTACAGGGCTTCCCACGTCTGGTTCACCATGCATGCAGGGCTCATAGGGTGCCATCCTCCAGGCAAAGGGTACCACAATTTCAGTTTGGAAGGGGGAAAAACTTCATTGCCCCAGATACAGCTGCCCTTGGGGTTCTCTGTGTACACTAGTCTTGTGCTGAGATAATGATCCCCAAAGACCACCAAGGAGCCATTTCTGATGTGAGCACACGAGGGTCATTTATTGCAAGCTCGAGCCTGGACTCACAACTGTCAGCATCGCAGTGGGTCAGAGTTGCGACCTCCAAACCTTCAGTTAACAGGGTTTCTATAGGGCATAGGGCTGAGGTAAGTTGGCTCATAGCTTGTCAGTTACATGATTGGTTGACATTTAATGAGAAAATATTGTAACAATCTTATTGGCTAACACGTGCAGGCTTAGCAGTAAGAAGCAAATTATGTTAACTATGGAATCTTAAGAAACATCTGTAGCTTTAGGTACCTTCCTGTCATCCGCTGATGGCTATTGCTAGAGGAGTTACGGGAAGAAGGTTGTTGGGACATTTCATGGTTTTTCCAGGAACCTGAGTCCTAACATTCGGTAAAAGTTTTTGCAATAGATACTTTCAGTAAATGCCTTCACAATGGATACTTTCAGTATAGGCCTTCAAAATGGACTAAGTCCAGAATGGCTATACTTTGGCTAAGGTCTCTCACTAGGTGTGTGTGTGTGTGTGTGTGTGTGTGTGTGTGTGTGTGTGTGTGTGTGTGTGTGTGTGTGTGTGTGTGTGTGTTTGGTGTGAGAGAGTCAGACACAGCTGAGGTTTTGTGTAAAACATTTCTTCCCTTCAGCATTGAGTTTTGGTATCTAATGGTTGTTCCCGCTCCTGAATTCTGAACTCTAAATTTGTTCTTCTATATACTTTTATCCTTAGATCTTCTTAATATTCAGATTCCTAATATCTGCTGTGAACTTCAGAATTTGCTTCATAAAGGGGGTGCCTTTCTTCTAACTTTTATGAAGCCCTTTGCTCTATTTAAATGCAGGATGTGCTGTGTTAGTGGTTTTACTTAGCCCAGATTGTTGTGGCCCAGGCTGTGACTGTTAGTTCTGAGATTAGTTTAGGCTATCTAGTGAAAAAAGTTCAGCATCTTTATTGAAACAATTTCCTGGCTGTAAAACCAATAAAAAAATTCCAGTGGTATAAATGTACAATGTGTTGATTTTAGTTAATTGTGCACCACAGCAATGAAAAATTTCTTCTTACTAAAGTGAATAGTACGTGAAAAAACCAAATATTATAGAACTTAAAAACTGATAAAATATCAAAAGTAAAAGAAAGACACTGATCAGGAATGCAGTACAAATGTAAGTGTTTAATAAATAAATGAAATATTTGCGATTCTTATCCACATAGGAAATACCAAGGAAAATAAATAGGAAAGTCACTGAAATCCCATCCTACACACCAGAATAACTATCACCACTCGAATAAATAAACATCTGGAGAGGTTGAAATATATCAGGAACTGTATTTGGTTTTGTGGTATTGTAAACTAGTGCAACTCATATGGAGATCATAATGGAAGTTTAGACAATACCAAAAAGACACATGTGTTGATGACTTTTACTGCAACCTTGATACATAAAGAAGGAATATAAATCAACATCAACATCCATGTGCATGGCAGCAAGAAAGAAAGCTGTGCAATCAACTTAGATTCACAAAAAAGAGGGAATAAAGAAATATGCTATTCATAACTATAAACATGTTCTGGTATATAAGAGAAGTGAATTTCTCCAATATCACTGCTAAATATTTTTGGATATACACCTAATCCTAATTTCACAGGTTTTGTGGCTTCGTGTTTTTCTTTAAAAGGGACCTCCATATTGATTTTTAGAGGAGTTACAATAGGTTGAAGATATCCTATAATATGTGGACATTAGAAGAAATTTAAATATATCAATGAACACATAAAGGACCATCATATACAGTTTATAATTTGATCCAATTTTAAGAAGGCAACAGTTGGGGGACAAGACAATGTTAGAAGCTTAATAACAAAAACACAGACATGGAAAAAATTTTTAAAAAATGTGCAACTGATTAGTGCTAATACTAACAAAATATTTTCCTCAAGTTTTAAAAATGAAAAAATTGAAATAATACTTAATAACATCAAATAAGTATGCCATGGAAGAAAATGTACCATAGACATATGTTCCCCATAATTTGTTTTAATTTATAACAAATGGACACAGGTCTCATGGTTTCCCTTATTTGCAATATCTAGTATATGTGTGAGTCAAGCGGAAAAGGTCAGGTAATATGATGTTAGGAAAATGAACCCTTAGATATGTATTTTAATGTTTTTTTTTCTTTCATGCATGTTTCTAATGCATTTATAGGATTATTTCTTTGTTGCTTTGTATGTCCCTCCCCCACAGTATAACCCCCGCTTTCACTATATTTGATGTCAGTATAACTTGTGGAGGAGATGGGGAAAAACAAGTCGTTTAGGGATTCAGGTGGACCTGTTGCAACAATGAGAAGTACAAGTTGTCATGTCAAAAACGAGCTTTACAACATCGGTGTGGGGGGGAGGGGAAGGATTGGGTGGGGGGAAAGGGGGAGGCTGGGAAGGGAGGTGAAGGGTAAACAAAGGAGGAGGCTGCAATGCTTGGTAAGAAATGTATGCATTATCCTGCCCATGTAATTGTAACCCCTCTGTACAGTATGTTCACAAATAAAATTAAAAAACATTAAAAAAGGAAAAAAAAAAAAGAAAATGTGATTACATGTCTGAAGATGATAACACATTCAAGTATCATTTATTGAATCCAGCAAAGAAAAGTAACAGAGAAATAGAAAGTAAGAACAACCTGGGGCATGGATGAAGATACTCAGTAGAACTTTGTGAGGAAAAAATGAGCTCCATTTTGCTCATCAACGTTGAGCTAGGACAGCTACCTTTTGACAGAACACTTGTAATCTAGTCAGAGCAGTGGAGGTACGAATTTAGGCAGTAATTTATTACTTTTATTCCCTAATCTTATGATGTGATTCCCAAATGATATGAGTGATCCTATATTTTCTGAGCCCTTTTTCACCCAAATTTTCTAATTCCTTCCCCTGCCAGTAATTCTTCTGCTATTCTCATTTCTCCTTGTTTCTGAACTCAACTCCTGTGACGTTTTGATTCATGAGAAAGAGCTGAAGAAATATGAGGATGGTCTGGAATCTGAGGAACATCCACTCCAGCTTGGAGGATCTGGTAAAAGACCTCCACCTGGGACTCAGAATCAGATATTAATTGACCTCTTTGGAAATAGAGAAACTCAATCCCTCAGGCAGGATTCATCATTCTTTGACTTTCTCTGAAGAGATTTGGTACTATGGAACAATTCAGAGAATGAGTTTTCCCACCACTCACCACAGCTTTGTCAGGAGGAATAGGTTCAAAACTAAAAGTGACCTCAGTTCTCACAGGGCCAGTCAGAAACCAAGAGATCACATTTTCCTCCTCATCAGGCACCTTCTGTTAGAAACAGAGTCTGGGCAAAGTCTAAGATGGAGATAAAGTGAGACTGGGCCTAAGGAGTACACAAAAGAATGACCCTCTCTGACTAAAAGTGAGTTGTGCAGTGAGACATGATAACTTCCTTTATATATGAAAATTCACTAGGTGTGTTATCTCACTGCCATTGTGCGGGAGGTCAGTTTCCCCAAAGAAGTTGTTAAATGTTGTGTCTACCAGTTTGCTCTCTAGGCTATTGTCTCTCCCACCCATTCCCATGCCAAGAATGCATTGCTTCTTTCAGGCACTCAACTACTTGTCCTGAATCCTAAGAAGGAATATTGTAGGCTATACTTTGGCTAACCTCTTGCATTGGAGGTAGAAAAGTCCCAGGCTCTGCACATGCCAAGAGGTAGAAAAGGTGAGTATAAGCTCAGATTGGAACTGAACAACAATCATATTGAAAAAAATAATAAATGAAATTAATGGTTGAGTAATTTAGGGTGGATAGCCACTAAATTTAGGTAATTAATAGTAACACATATACAATCATGGATTAGGAAGAAAACAGTGAAGTAGGTTCAAGATAACATGGAAAAGACACATAATAACCATAACAGGAGATGAGAGTGTGAAGGAACTGTTGGCATAGGTCCATTTACTATCTGAGGAATGAGCTTGGTTAGGAGGCTTTTAGAATAATATCTAAAAGAGACGGACTTGCTGGGCACTAGTGGCTCACACCTGTAATCCTAGGTACCCAGGAGAGTGAGATCTGAGTATTACGATTCAAAGCAAGCCCAGGCAGAAAAAGCCAGAAATAGTCCTGTGGCTCAAGTGGTAGAGCACTAGCCTGGAGCTCAGGGACACTATCTAGGCCATGAGTTCAAGCTTCATGATCATCAAAACAACAACAACAACACAATAATGATAAAAAAATAAAAGAAGGACTAAAAGATATGCGATGGAATGATGATCCTGTGTAACTGTCTAGGGAACATAAAAGGAGACAAAATTTGGAGCAAAATGATACCTATTCTTACTAATCAAGGATGCATAGCAAATGCCAAATTCCTCTTCCGAGAAACTTCCAAACCTGAGCTCAGAACATGGCTCATTGGTTGAGTGCTTGCCTTGCAGGCTTGACGCCCTGGGTTCAATTCCTCAGCCAGAAGTGGTGGTATGGCTAGAGTGGTAGAGCATTAGCCTTGAGGTGAAGAGGAGAGGGACAGGACCCAGGCCCAGAATTCAGGCCCCATGACCTACCAAAAAAAAAAAAAAACCCAAAAACAAAAAAAGCTTCCAAACTTATTTTTTCTCATAAATTAGGAGAGGCTTTTTTTTTTTAACATGTATTCTTATCTAGTTCAAGGTCATCAGAATTTCAGTAGAGTTTTCCTGTTGAGATATAATGCACCAACTCTGCTGAACTTAATCATGACTAGGAAAGTATGGACACTAATGTGTTTATTATAATTTTCCTTATAAATATATAATTCTGTCAGATATTATATATAATATATAGTGTAAAATATATTATACATTATATAGCATAATAAATATATTCTAATACAACATATATTATATATTAACAAACTTCCTAATTTTAGAGTTAGGAACAAGCAACATATTGAAAGACAAATGCTTGAATCTCTGAGTAATTTCTCTACCACTGGACAATTCCATGTTTCATTCTTATTACCCAAAGAGCAACATAGGCAAGCGGTGCCCATGGATGTGGTTCTCTGTATTCTGGAAACTGTGATCTGCATATATATATATATATATATACATGTATATATGAAATATTGTTTTATACTAGTGAATGTGTAAAACTATAGCAACAGATAATTAAGTCAACATCTATGTGCACACACACTCAATCACTTTCAAGTATAAGAATTTCTTTTCTGGCTGGGAAGATGGCTCAGTGGTAAAGCGCTTGCCTTGCAAGCATGAGGCTCTGGGTTCAATTCCTCAGCACCACATAAGCAAAAAGAAAAAAGCCAGAAGTGGTGCAGTGGCTCAAGTGGTAGAGCACTAGCCTTGAGCAGAAGAGTCGAGGGACAGCACCCAGGCCCAGAGTTCAGGCCCCATGACCGGCCCCCCCACAAAAAAATAATGTCTTTTCTTTGTTCCGTATGCACCTACACAGAGAGTACATGAGTTACCCTTGAATTGTCCTGGTAGTTATTTATCTGGCTACTGTAGCTTCACATTCTTTGTTCTCTTAGTAGCCAGATGTCATGTGTTCAACAACAATACTTTTTACAGGCAAAAGTATCTACCCTGACACACATAGGAACTTGGATTTCAGAAATGCCACAAATAATTGGGAGTTACAGCAGTACTTATCAAAATTAAATAGATTACATATTTATTAGAAAGTTTGTCAGAAAAATAAACTTCAATGCAGGATGAAACACTTGAAGAAAATTACAGTTGAAATTACATATAGCTATGTGCTGGTAGCTCATGCCTGTAATCTTGGCTAATCTGGAGGCTATCTGAGAATCAGTTCAAAGCCATCTTGGGCAGAAAAGTTGCCATGAGACACTTATCTCCAGTTACTCAATCAAGACTAAAATTGATACTGTGGCTCAATGTTGTAGATAGATAACCTTGAGCCAAAGACCTCAGTAATAGTGCCCAGGACCCAAGTTCAAACTCTGCAATAGACAATAAATAAATATAAAAAATAAATTACATATAATTTATTATCAACTCTGTACAAGGAAAATAGGATATGACACATGGCAACATATGACTTCAAGTTACAAAGTTCCAAAGCATTTCCCCACTCTTGAGAACTAGGAGTAATCCACATTGAAAAAAATAAAAACATGAATAATTTATACCAAATTTCAAAGCATATTATATGTTATACAAAGGAAATGCAATAAACATGCATTTCCCAATTTAGTAACATCATATAGTATAAAGAATCTGATTAATTGATTCATAAAAATCAATACAATGGAGATAAAACATCTAATATCTCAGGGGTAAAATTAGCAGAATACTTTCCATCTATGGTGGCTGTTCTGTAAATCATCCAGCCCTATCCATCCCACAATTGCAGAAGGCTCCTCCTAAGAATGGCCAGAAATTTGTTTACTGTGAGTGCTCAATGTAGACCTGGTCCCATTCTCTATTATTTGGGCAAGTGATTGACTGAATATCTGAAAACTTGCCAAAGGCACAATTTGGGAATGGCTTCCAGTAACGACATTTTAGTTCTCAGAAAAAAAGGGAAATTGAAGACAGTGGGAAAATGTACCAGACCCGGAAAGATTTCTATCATTGTATTAAAACTGTACCCTTCTACTGACACTTGAACAAACTGCAGCAATTGTCACTCCAACCACATGTCCAAAAAATAGCTTTCCAAATATTGACCTGTTTTCATGTTGGCAAATCAAGACACTCTATTGTGTCCCTGTTTTATTTAACCTATCTGCTATAGTTTGCCCAAAAGATAGTTGACCTTACCAATTTCTTAAATTTTAGGTCATCACATAAACACTTCATAGCCCTTAAACATTAAAAATACCTATCCATATAAGTCTGCATTACATACTTATTACTGTTTTTCTTCATTTGCCATGTTATACATATTTGTGTATCCCATGGCTTAGTTCTGTAATCTTCCTTCTCATGAGTGTTACCACTGGGTACATGTAATTATTTCGTTTTTTTTCTCCAGCTCTGTTCTTTCTTTAATTCAATTCCTTAATAGCATCATGTTTACTGACAACTCCTAGCTATTGATTTTAACAAATTCAAAAGAGTCCAAAGTGAGCTTTGATTGTATCCCTCATTACTATTTGATTAATTGATAACTCTTCCAGTTGCCTTGTCAAAATATCTTGTAGTCATTTCAGACTTACCTATTATTTCACACCTCATATGTAATGTATGAGCAGGTTTTGACAAATTAACTCACATAATATTTTAGGAACCATAAATATATAGTATATGAATACTAATACTATGACTTAAATTCGTGGACTTGGTTGATTTTTTTTTTTACTTTTCTTTTGTGCTCAGGTTGTCAGTCTTCCATTTGAGCCACAGCTCCACTTTTAGCTTTTTGGTTCTTAGTTGAAGATAAATGTCTCATGGTCTATTTACCTGGTCTAGGTTGAAACTACGATCTTCTGTTTTCAGCCTTATAAATAGCTAGATTTAAAGGTGTACACCAATAAAACCACCCCTATTATATTTGAATTAAAAATAATTTGAAAGAACGAATATTTATAGTATTTTCAAATCAATATGTTTTCATTTACACATTGTCTTAAGAGGTTTTTGTTATTACAGCTCACTTATCAAGAAAGGAAAGGAAAAATTCATAACCAAAGAACCTTTGTATGTACCAATGCTCAAGCCTGCTAACCACAATTTCTTTGCTGGGAAATAACAAAGGATGATATCGACTACAGGCAAAGCAAGAGAAAAAGCTCTTCACTGAAGTTGCTGAAAGACTGATAAGGATGAGGACAAGCAACTTTATCCAGAACGTATCACAAAGTGATTGCTGTGGATAAGTGTAGCCAATCTTAGAGGATGTTCATAATGATGAGGAGAATATTTGATTACAGAGGTGTGCTTTCTTGAAGATATCTATTTATAACATAGTTTGTGTACTGTTAAAAATGAGACAGTTATGATAGGGATATTGTCATTCCTTGTATCCTTCACAGTATAATATTAAAACCAGTTTTATACATATAGTATTTATAGTAATTATAGACTATCACTAATTATGCATATATTATAAATATATCATTTATATGTTATGTAATATAGTATATTACATATATTATGCACACATAATTTAATTTTTCTACTTGTCTGTCCAGGAATTAAACTAGCAATATCTTTGAAAATGGATAATAAAGTAGGGTCCTTACAATTTCGATTGCAACATAGAGTTTTACTCAGTTAGTAGTTATTTATTCTGAATTGGTTTAGAAATGGAATATCAGAATATAATTGAGCATTCAAAAATAATTATGTAAGAATATGCCAAGGATGGGGTTAAAAATCTATAACCTGACTCATGTATGTAATTCCTGCTACTTAGGGCCTGAGATCTGAAGATAGCTATATGAAGCCAGTCTGAGTGAAATGGCTCAGGGACAAAACCCAGTCTCAGTAATGGCACAAAAATAAATTATGTGACTAAAACATACATATATATTTATTTACATAAACTTGTCATTCCTTGTATCCTTCACAGTATAATACTAAAATGTTTTATACATATATTATTTATAGTAGTCCTAGAATATCAGTAATGATACATATATATGTATATATATGATATATAAATATATAATTTCTATGTTATGTAATAAGATACATTACATATATTATGCACACCTTATTTATACTGATAACACTAATATCCATTAAATTGATATATGTTTTAGAATAGGGAATAGATTTTTTTTGGTACAACAAGGAAGTAAATACACACGAAAATTATTCCTTATGGATTGTATATCCATAACAATCTACCCTGTGTATTGAGGGTACTGATTGATAAAAGCCTGTGTTCGTCAGCACAGGTGTCTTCGATACCAGGAATAATAAACAGTGGAAGCTGAATGATGTTCATTCAGATATTTCTTTAGAAATTAAACTGATCTTCATTTGATATAAAGATCACTTGTGCTGTCATTATCCACACCCTTTTCATTTAAAAATATTTATATTCTGTATCAATGTTATTGATCTCATAACCATAATTAGGAAGATAATGTGGATTCATCTGCTCCATAGCTCTTCAAAAGTAATGAATGTGACACAGAATATCCTCAGATGTGGCTGGTGGAATTCTGGTTTTGAATTATGGGTCTCAACTGATTAGTCTTAGCAACTTGGGAAATTTGTTTGGGCTTCTTTCCTACTTTTGTTTTTAATAAAAATCTTAATTCATTTCCTAACTTGAAGAACATTCATGAGCACTTAAATTACCCTAATGCAGGTTCAGTGCTTGGAATGGTGTCTGCACCTTGTGTAGTAGGTCCCAAAGAAGTCAGTTTCCATCAACATGGTCACAGCATCCTTCCTGAAGGACTTCAGAAATATATACCCAATTGATGTTAATATCTTTGAAAATTTGTCTTTACTAAAAAAAAGTCTTGTCCTCATATGAAACAATGAAAGCAATGTTGGGGTTGTCCTGTGACTTTTATTATGAAGGAGTTTTGCCGAAATTTCATTCTTACTCTATTAGTGGTAGCAGTAGCATTCTTTAGTGCTACCCTTCATATTTCTAGTTCTGTGTTCCAGTTGGAATACTATTGTAACTTCGTTTATAATCTTTGTTATAAGAATAAATAAACTACAACTGCTGAAGTTTTCAATAGTCAATGCATTACATTTTATGTGCTTAATATTTTCCTGAAATTATTACCTTTGGATTATATATCCCTAACAAACTATTTTTTATGATTTCTTATATGATTTATATAGATTTCTTATGTGATTCTTATATGACATCTTAGAGATCCATAAATAAAACAGCTCAGAACAGGAAAAGAGTAGGTAAGAAGTCATAAACAATACTATTATGGTGCTCTTAATGGCTAAGTGTAAAGAATATATGACAAAACTGTTGGAAGATTCATTTGTTTTTTTTTTTTGTTTTGTTTTGTTTTTGTGTTTGCTAATCTCTCCCCTTTTTTTGTAGAAAAGGTTCTCACTATAAAGTGCCAACTAGTCTGGACCTTTCAAGGCTTGTCTCAGTGACATAAGTGATGGGAGTAGGGACATGTGCTCCCATGGCTGGCTTTTAGGAAGTTCACAATATCGCAATACCTATACACATAAAGAAACTTTTGTGAGTAATGTGTATTCACTTCCTCAATAGCCACAATGTCAAATTACTAATAACTGGCATCACTAACACCTCCATAAATCAAATGCAAACTAAAAGCTCTACTTCAAAAACCAACATCTAAGGCAGTGTTGGAAATACAAGAAGATACATAATACATCTAAAGGAGTGAGTTCTTTAACACTGGCAATGAGCAGTGATAGCTGAATTTTTAACCAGCTTGAAAAGTTCGGGTGTCCACTAACTATGTGATTAGAGTTGCAGAGTTGACCTTGGTATCAAGATTGGAGGTAACATTCTAAGGCAGCTAAGTTGCTGCAATATTGTAGCTCGATACAGTGTGACCCTTCCTAATAATGGTAAACAGAGAGTAGAAGCTAAGTCAGTAAAATGTATAGGAAGGATTCTCCACTGAGAATAATTTTAAAGGGTGATCATTACTCTTGCGTTGAAAATGAATAGCCCATCATTCTGCTTTAAGTTCTAGCATATTTATGATTTGAGGACAATTATAACAAACCACTGTGCCATGAGTACTGAGCAGTGTTGGTGTATATTACTATAATATATGTAAAAATCCTTACAGGTATGGAATGGCCTGACCCTGACACTTCATTCTGTGTTGTTGAGTTTCATGGAGAAATGTTCATAATTAGGCAATTCATAGTCATCTAAGTCTGAATCAGGCAACTGAGATAAGACATTAGGGTCATCACTCCAGTGACATGGTCTGTGACCTGTGAAATAAATAACATTATTTAACAATGCATATGTGTTTCTGAAAATGCATGCAGTACCAAATACCAAATATACAAAAGGGACAATTATCCATCTCATATTATCAGAAATAAAGATATTCCTGAATTGTACTTACTTACTAGAGGATCACAGGGTCACTGCTAATGTTTGGTATCTTTCCAGGTGCTCAATCTTCCTCAATCTTTTTTGAGTAAGTGTTTTTCCATAGTTTGTTTTGAGGTGTTCAGAAAATCAGTACTGTCACTAACCGCAACCATGGGACAGGAAAGATGATGGGATACCTGGCCAAAAAACTGAGAAATCACTGGAAATGATAGGAAAGAAGACACGAGAGGACCCAAAGCCTCATTGCCAGCTTCTGGATCACCAAATCATGCTTAACATATTTATATTCCTTCTACTACCAGGCGGGTGGTGGTCAGTGGCTATAGGTATGTCCACAAACTAAGGCATTAACCTAGCTTTGGTTACAACTATTAACATGAGGTATTGTTTGTATACATAGTGATAATTCAATCCCTTATTGTTAGGGAGCAGAAGGGAGTAATAGTCATTACATCCATAACACAGGCATCCATCTTGTCTCCAAAGTCTTAATCTTTTAGTGTCCAACAGCTCGAATTTATATACTTTTGAGGTAATAACTCATACCCCTGTCTTCCCTTGACTGACCTTTCTAGAACAGAGCTCTCAGTCTTTTGATTGCTGTTTGATATGGCTTTGCAATCTATCCCTTTCCAGGTTTAACAGTTTGACCCTAGAATCCCTCACAAGTACTGTGACAGATATCTTATTTTGAAAACTATATTTTTTCTAGGATAGGTTCAATTTTTAAATTTTATTTTAGTTCAAAAATACTGTACAGAGTGGTTAGAGTTACATGAATAAGATACATTCCTTGTTGAATATTTTTATCCACTCCATTGTTGTTCTCATTTCCCTTCCCACTCTCCACACATCCTCCCCACCCCATAGTTGTAAAGTTCATTTCTGAAAGTGTCTTGTGAATATCATTGTTGCAATGGGTCACACTTTGTACTTCTTTCATCACTATATTTTTTCCCTTTCCATCTCCAAATCAGATAAATGTATATACAAGATGGAAGGTACCAAAATCAAGACAGAGTTTGCTAGGGATAAACCAATAGAAAAGACAAATGAAATAAAATAATGTCTAGATACTCTACTGACATCAAGGTTGATATCTGAAAAAAAAAAAACTTGCTGTTTCCATGTCATGGAGTTCAACCAAGCTACAGGAAAATCAAATACAACAAGCAGACCAGAGACTCCAACAAGAGACTGGTTATGGACACAAGGGAGATACAGGATCTTCCCTTCTCACCCCCAAAAAGCAAAGAACTCTTTTTTGTCACCTTTTATTAAAATTTTTTTAACATTTTTAATTTTTAACTTTAAAAAATTGTTTTCTAATAACTTTTTTTTCTTCCTCTTATAATTTTTATTTTACGGGTATATGTGTGTGTGTGTGTGTGTGTGTGCGTGCCTTTTTTCCATTTTTGTTTAGCACTACTGACCTTTTGATCCTTTTTTCCTTTCTTTCTCATTCTTTTCACTTTTTTTCTATTTCGTTCTTCTTTGCGTGAATTAGTCGCATTTCCGCTCATTCTCAGATATACCTGTAGTTGATTATTAGACCTTATCCCCGATTGTATACACACTTAATCCAGAAATTTATTACTGAATTCAAAACCTCTTAGACTTAACTTTTTAATAGCTGTACTACCTCTATATACCTATATAAAATTTTAAGCATTTTTATTTTTTGACATCTCCTTTCTATCCCTCCCCTTCTCTTATCATATTCCCATCCTTCTCTGAATATTACGTTTTTATTCTGCATAATTTTAAGTGTTTCACTTTTTAATTTTTAATTTTTGTTTTAGTATTTTTCCTTGTCTTTTTTTTTCTCTTTCTTTCCCTCCCCCCCCCCGTGTCCACTATCATTCTATCGAATCTATTTCCTGCTTTGAGATTAGGACTAAGTTAGCTCCCCTCTACCTTTTCACATCCCTCTATTCCTATTTATACCCACATCTCTCACTAAACCTAATAATATCTCATTTGCAAAATTCTTCTTTGCGGTTCATAGCCTATTAATAAATAGTTGGTTGATGTTGAAAATGTATCTGTTGAACTAGATTATATCTGCAGGCTTTTGTAATATTTATTTATTTATTTTTATTGTGAAAATACTGTACAAAGCGGTTACAATTACATGGGCAAAATATTTGCTGCCTTCAGGAGTCACACCTTGCCCATAAAAACAAACACATTTTCAATGTTAAAGGCTGGAACAAAATCTACCAAAAAAACGGCTCCTATAAACAGGCGGGAGTTGCAATCCTAATATCAGATAAAATAGAGTTCAAATTAAAATTTGTGAGAAGAGATAAAGAAGGTCGCTACATACTAATCAAGGGATCTCTCCTTCAGGAGGATCTGCAGGCTTTGGACTGTGCAACTACAGACTTTGTTGATGCTTCCCTTAAGATAGTTTTCTAGCACAAAATTGGTGTTACTCTCATGCCAAAGGGACAGAAGAAGCCGGAAAAACTCAAGAAAAATGGCAAGTCTGGGTATCTCAACCCCCACTCATGGTAATTAGTGGACAGAACAGATAATGAATAATCCAGAGGAGAGTTTCCAAAAAGCTCTAAAAACACTAATGGTAAACATGGTAAATAAAAAGATTGAAAACCTTCAAAGGACTCTGGGTGAGCATGATATATAGAGAGAGGAGACAAACAAATGTCAAAACAGGAAGCTCATAGGTGTGAGGAAGCTACTCATAGATAGATAAAAGAATTGCATGAGCAGCTTGTGAACACTCAAAGAGAAATAAAGGAATTGTGTGAGTAGGCTGAGATTAGTCAAAGAGAACTAAAGGAATTGTATGAACATGAAGAAGCTGATCAAAGTGTAATACAGGAATTTCAAGAGCGGGATTAGCATAGACAAAGATCACTAGAGGCATTCATGGAATCCATAAACAGAGAGCTGAAAGAAGTCAGGGAGTCCACAAAGGGAATGCTGAATGGATCCCAACAGAAGTAATGGGAGTCCAAGGAAACCATAACCAATCAACCAAGTGATTTGAGAATAAACACTTGACACTAAATTAAGGAAGTAAAGAATTTCATACAAGATCTAAAACAAAGATCCAACAAAGAATTAGAAGCCATAAAAGCCGACCAACTGGAAGGAAAAGAAAAAAAAAAGTAGAAAGTCTGGATAGTAGGATTGGCCATGCAGAAGATTGAATCCTGAGGATTGAAGACAGCCTAGATATTATAGAGAAAGAATATACAACCTTCAAAGACAAATCCAAGAAATATGATATATCTATTCAACATTCAAGCCTTGGAAGACCACACTAGAAGGCCTAATCTGAGGATAATGGGTGTAGAGGAGCACCTAGAGCCAGAAGTCAATGGTCTAGGAAATATGTTTAACAGGATCCTAGCAGAGAACTTCCCAAACATGCAAAAAGATAGGTCTATTCAGATACAAGAAGCTTTTAGAACTCCCAATAGACTAGATCAGAAGAGGATATCCCATTGTCACATTATAATACTCACAGGATCAATTCAGAACAAGGAAAAAATCCTTAAAGTTGTCATGAAGCAAAGATCAAACACCTATAAAGGGAAACCAACTAGAATCACCTCAGATTTCTCAGCAGAAACAATCAAAGCAAGAAGAGCCTAGAATGATGTAATCTATGTCCTAAATACAAACAACTATCAACCAAGAATACTTTACCCAGCTATACTCTCTTTAAGAATCGGAGGTCAAATAAAACCCTTCCATAGCAAATAAAAATTGAAACAATATATCTCCACCAAACCAGCCCTACTAAAGGATCTTAAAGATGTCCTACACAGAGAAAACCAACAAGACCACACTAAAGGCCAAGAAATATCACCCAAACTGAGAATCCAAGAACCATAGGAAGAACACAGTTGCCACAGCTCTGTAGTAGTTGGATAAAATGGAAGGAACTCCCAAATACCTCTCAGTTCTATCTCTCAACATTAACGGACTTAACTCACCAATTAAGCGACAAAGTCTGTCTACTTGGATTAAAAAGCAAGATCCTTTTATCTGCTGGCTTCAGGAGTCACATCTTGCCCACAAAAACAATCACATTTTCAATTTTAAAGGCTTAAACAAAATCGACCAAGCAAACGGCTCCCATAAACAGGATGGAGTTGCAATCCTAATATCAGATAAAATAGACTTTTAATTAAAATTAATGAAAAGGTTGGTACATACTAATTAAGGGATCACTCCTTCAGGAGCATATTACAATTCTAAATATCTATTTGCCAAACAGCAGAGCACCCTAATTTCTCCAAGAAACTCTACTTTCCCTCAAATCCCATATAGATCCATAAACATTAATTGTTGGGGACTTTAACACACAACTTTCCCCACTAGATAAATGAACTTGGCAAAAACTCAACAGAGAAACCGTAGATATAAACAACTGCACAGACCATATAGATTTAACACACATCTACTGAATATTTCACCCAGCAGCATTAGACAATACGTTTTTCTCAGCAGCACATGCAACATTTTTCAAAATAGACCACATTTTAGGCCACAAAGCAAACGTCCAAATTCAGAAACATTGAAGTTATACCTTGCATTCTCTCAGACCACAAGGGAATATATTTAGAACTCAACACCAAAAGCCACCAAAGAAAGTCATGTAACACATGGATCCTGAACAACACACTGCTGAATCACGAGTGGGTCTTGGAAGAGATTAGAAAGGAAATTCAAATGTTCATGATATTCAACAAAACTGAACACACCAATTACTAGCTCCTCTGGGACACAGCAAACACAATATTCAGAGGCAAGTTTATAGCTCTGAGCTTCTACATCAACAAATTGGAGAGATCTGAAAACAACTATTTAATGAGACATCTGAACCTCCTTGAAAAAGAGCAGCAAGATAAACCCCAATCCAGTAGACAGAAAGAAAAAATTAAAATTAAATCAGAATTAAATTAATTAGAATCCAAAAAAGCTATAGAAAGAATCAACAAAACTAAGAGTTGGTACTTTGAAAAAATTAAAAAAATTGACAGACCCTTAGCAAATATCAGAAAAAGAAGAGAACACACACAAATAAACTCAGAGATGAGAATGGAAACATCATCACAGAAACAACTAATATTCTGAACATTATAAGGGAATGCTTCTAAAACCTGTATACTAATAAGTTTGAGAACTTGGCAGAAATGGAACTTATTCTAGCAAATACTGACATGTCAAAACTAATCCAAGATGAGTCAAACTATCTTAAAAGGCCTATATCAAGCACTGAAATAGAAACAGCAATAAGAGACCTCCAATCTAAGAAAAGCCCAGGACCAAATGGTTTTACAGCAGAATTCTATTAGGCCTTCAAGGCAGACATTACACCAATATTCCTCCAACTCTTCAATGAAACTGAAAAAGAAAGTTCACTACTGAACTCATTCTATGAGGCCATCATAACACACAACCCAAAACCAGGAAGGGACTCATCTACGAAAGAGAAATATAGACCCATTTCTTTGACGAACTTTGATGCAAAACTTCTCAACAAAATTTTGGCCAATCAACTTCAACAATTCATCCAAAAAATCATACACCACGACCAAACAGGATTCATTTCATGGATGCAAAGCTGGTTTAAGATACGCAAATCAATTAATATAATTTATCACATCAACAGAAGCAAGGATAAGAACCACATGGTTATCTCAATAGATGCAGAAAAAGCAATTGACAAGATCCAACATCCCTTTTTATGAAGTTTCTGGAAAAATGAGGAATCCATGGAACTTTCCTCAATACATTAAAGATTTTATATGACAAACCTATAGCCAGCATTATACTTAATGGTAAAAAACTAAAGCTATTTCCTCTTAACTCAGGAATGAGACAGGATTACCACTATCTCCACTTCTCTTCAATCTAGTATTGGAATGCCTAAATACAGTAATAAGACTAGATGCAAGTATAAGAAGGATCCTAATAAGGAAAGAAGAAGTAAAACTCTCCCTCTTTGCAGATGACATGATCTTGTATTTCAAGAATCGCACAGAGTCCACTCCAAAATTACTCAAGATGATTCAAAACTCAAAGTAGCATGGTATGAAATTAACCCTCAAAAATCAATGGATTTTTCTGTATGCCAACAATAATAAAAGTGTGCCTGAAATTAGGAAAGCAACTCCATTTGTAATAGCCACACAAAAATTAAAATACCTAGGATTTAACTTAACCAAAAAAGTGAAGGACCTCTATGAGGAAAACTTTAAAAAATGGAAAAAGGAAATCAAAACTGAACTTAAAAAGTGGCAAAAACTCCCATGTTCCTGGATTGGGAAAGATCAACATAGTGAAAAAGCAATACTTCCCAAGGCTATCTACAAATTCAATGCGATATCTATCAATATTCTAACCTCATTCTTCAAGGAAATAGAAGAGGCAATCAAAAAATTCATATGGAACAATAAAAGACCCTGAATAGCAAAAATGATCCTTAACAGAAAGAACAGAGCTGGAAGAATATCAATACCAAATTCAAATACAACTACAAAGCCATAGTAATCAAAACAGTTTGTTACTGACACAAGAACCGACCTCAGGACCAATGGAATAGAATTGAAACCCAGAAATGAACCTAGAGACCTATAGCCATCTAATCTTCGGTAAGGAACCTAAAAAATAGAATGGAAGAAAGACAGCCTCTTCAGTAAATGGTGCTGGAAAAATTGGTTAACAACTTGTAGAACACTAAAGCTAGATCCTTATATATCACCCTGTACCAAATCAACTCTAAATAGATCAAAGACCTCGGAGTCAAAGCGGACACTCTGAAAACATTACGGATTGGAATAGGAGAAACCCTAGGTGTTCTTGGCACAGGCTGAAATTTTCTTAATAGAGACCCAGAAACACAACAAATCAAAGAAAGGTTGGACAAATGGGATTGCATAAAATTGCAGAGCTTCTGCATGGCAAAGGTCATAGCTAGCAAGATCAATAGAAAGCGCACAGATTGGGAGAAGATCTTCACTAGCCATAAAATGGACAAGGGTCTCATATCTAAAATATACATGTAACTCAAAAATTTAAATCCCCCAACAAATCTTCAAAGAAACAACTGCCCAAAAATAAGTGGGCTAAAGACTTAAAGAGAAACTTCTCTGAAGAGGAAAGAAGGATGGCCAATAGACACATGAAGAAATGCTCAACCTCCATAGTCATAAAAGAAATGCAAATCAAAACAACATTGTGATACCACCTCACCCCAGTTAGAATGGCTCTAATCAAGAACTCTAATAACACCAGATGCTGGAGGGGATGTGGACAGAATGGAACATTACTGTATTGTGGATGGGAGTATAAACTTGTTCAACCAGTTTGGAAATCAGTATTGAGGTTCCTCAAAAGTCTCCACATAGAGCTCCCCTATGACCCAGAATCCCACTTTGGGTATTTACCCAAATGTTCACATACAAGGCCACAGTAGAGCTTCCAGCACAACTATGTTTATTGCATCATTATTTACCATAGCTAATATATGGAACCAACCCAGATGCCCCTTATTAGATGAGTAGATCAAGAAAATGTGCTATATATACACACTGGAATTCTATGCCTCAATCAGAAAGCATGACATTGGCTCCATTTGTTAGGAAATGGAAAGACTTGGAAAAAATATATTAAGTGACGTAAGCCAGGCCCAAGGAAACATTAGTGCCATGATTTCCCTTATTTGCAATAACTAGTATATGTCTGAGACAAACAGAAACTGTCAGACAAGTTGATGTTAGGGAAATGAGCCCTAAGCTATATATTCAAATGTTTTTCCCTTTCATGCGATTGTTTCTAACACATTTATAAGAATATTTCTTTTTTGCTTTGTATGTCCCTCCCCCACTGTACAAACCCTGCTTTCACTGAACTTGATGTTGTTATAACTTGAGGAAGGGAAGGGAAAAAACAAATCATTTATATAATAGGGATACAGTTGGACCATTAAAACAATGAGATGTACAAGTCATTATGTCGAATACAAACTTTAAAATTTTGGTGGGGGAAGGACTGGGTGGGGATCGGGGAGAGGACCGGAAGTTATGGGAAGGTGAAACAAAGGAGGAGGCTACAATGCTTGATAGGAAATGTACTCATTATCATGTCCATGTAATTGAAACCCCTTTGTACAGTATTTTCACAACAAAAAATAAATTTAAATATGGAATTAAATTAGTTCCAATAATGCATTGCATTAAGGTATTTAGAAATAACTGAGAAACTTAAAGGTGCATATGATTTTTTTTATTGGAAATGAAGGGATATTGGAATTTGGTTCTCTACATTTTAAGCAATTCGCTTAAAAGAATCGGCAAAATAAAATTTATATTTGCAGCAGACTTCACACATTAAATTTTGTATATTGAAAGGGAAACAAGCCTCAACAATATGTCAATTCTCTCTTCTTATTTATTTCTAAAGGTTTATGCTTCTGGTCTCTGAATATTAAAACTTCAAAAAAATTATGTTTAGCTAGTTGTGCAAAGGGGTTTTGCTTCATCATGTCAGTGTTGAATAGAGTGTGTGCATTTCAATATAGAGTGAATTTTTCTTCCTTCCCTTACCCCAACCTCACCTATCCCTTCATGTTTCCTACTTATAATCTGACATGTGTACATTGAATGGTATGACTGTATTAGTCCACCATTTCCCTCTCCATTCTTCTACCCTACTCCCTTTTTGCCCAGATCCCCCTTTAAGACTTGTTTCAACTTCATGGTATTTTGTTAAATATCTCTACTTTGGCATTTGGCTATGGGCTTGCCACATCCTCTCTTCCATGTTTGACATACATAAATTAGTATATTTCTCCACATTTCTAATCTCAGATTGGCAAAGATAGCTCTTCTTTACTATTCATCATCTGTCCTAAATTTAGAATTGTACTTTCAGGGCCATCCAATAGAGCATTTTTATTCTCTACTCACTGAAGATGGAAGGGAAATAATTTCCATGCTGTCAGCATTATGTTATCCATCATGAATTCCCATCGCTTATCACTTCAGCAGTCTAAATTTAAAGTCATATTTTCTGCATTATATTCACACAGTATAAGTGAATATCAAGGGTAATTTACCTAGTATTTGACGTTTAGGGACAATCTTCAATTTCTGATGATAGAGGCAGGAATCAGTTTCAATTTTCAGATTCCACTATGTAGTGAGTTTGTAGTCTTCTAAATTTTCGATAAATTTCAAGTTACTTTTTGTTAATAATTTAAAAAGTTTTATTTCAGTATTTGAAATGCTGCTCCAATTATTTTAAAAGTTTCACAATAAGTTAGACTGAACTTTTTCCTCCCATGTTCCCCACTAGTTCAGTTAATTCTCCTTTCGCTTTATATTTTGAGAGACCAAGGGATGAGGGTAAACAGAGAGATGATCATTACTTACATACCTCCTTCCTCTCCTGTTTCTGCTGTTCTTGTTGAGAGGAAGACTGGAGCAGGGAACAAGAGTGAAGCTTGACTTCACCATACAAGGGAGCATTCCTGGCATGTCAATTATTGTTTCTCAGAATCACTTAAATTGCTTACTCTTGCCTTCTCTCTGACGGTAACCTAATTGTGGCTTCCTTGGTGCAGACGGAAGCACACTAACAGGTTATTACCTGTAAATTGGTATTTTATATCTCAGCTTACTACTACCAAAAATAAAAAGCTTTGGCTACATAAATGCAAAGGTACTGATTGTCCAACAAAACCTTAGTGAGGAGTAGATAATTCTACTCAGCTACCCCCTCCTCTCGTATCCTCCCTTCCACTCCCCTCCCCTCTTTTAATCTCCCTTCCTTTCTTCTTTCTTTGTTTCTCTCTCCTGCATATTCATGTCTATCTTCTCTCTTTTTCCGTTCCAGTAGCAAGTGCTTTGTTTTATCAGACAACACATAAATAATTGAACAAATATTTTTTCTCCTCTTTTTGTGATTTTTTATTCTTAAGAAGTGAGTTCTAGCACAGCACCAGTGGCTTACATCTAGATAGTCGGTAGGTTCAAATTTGACAATTGAAATTCGAAGCTATTCCAAGTGGATAAACCAAAGAGATTCCTTTCTCCACTTGTGGTAAATGGAAGAAGGGAAGGTGTGGCTCAGGTGGTATAGAGCAAACATTGAGAATTAAAGCCCAGATATAGCTCAAGTCCAGGAATTCAAACCCCAGTACCAGCACAATATTAAAAAAAATGAGTCCTTTTCTTTGAAAAGGGATATTTCATTGTGTATATATACCACATTTTCTTGATCCATTCATCTACTGAGGGGCATCTGGGTTGGTTCCATATCTTAGCTATGGTAAATAATGCTGCAATAAACATAGTTGTGCTGGTAGCTTTAGTGTGGTCTTGTTTGTAAACATTTGGGTAAATGCCCAAAAGTGGGATTGCTGGATCATAGGGGAGATCTATGTGAAGTCTTTTGATCAGAAAGAATGACATTTCCCCATTTGTTAGGAAATGGAAAGGTTTGGAAAAAATTATATTAAGTGAAGTAAGCCTGGCCCAAAGAAACATAGGTCCCATGGTTTCCCTTATTTGCAATATCTAGTATAGGTATGAGTCAAGCGGAAAAGATCAGATAATGTGATGTTAGGAAAATGAACCCTTAGATATGTATTTTAATGTTTTCGTTTCTTTCATGCATGTGTTTCTAACGCATTTATAAGATTATTTCTTTGTTGCTTTGTATGTCCCTCCCCCACAGTGTAACGCCCGCTTTCACTATATTTGATGTCAGTATAACATGTGGAGGAGATGGGGACAAACAAGTCGTTTAAGGATTCAGGTGGACCTGTTGCAACAATGAGAAGTACAAAATGTCATGTCAAAACCAGCTTTACAATGTCGGTTTGGGGGGGGAGGGGAGTATAATTGGGTGGGGGAAGGGGGGAGGCTGGGAAGGGAGGTGAAGGGTAAACAAAGGAGGAGGCTGCAATGCTTGGTAAGAAATGTATGCATTATCCTGCCCATGTAATTGTAGCCCCTCTGTACAGTATGTTCTCAAATAAAATAAAATAAAATTTAAAAAAAAAAGAAAGAAAAGGGATATTTCTCCAAAAATTCATACAAAGGACAGTTTCCAAGGTCCAAGACTCGTTCTAAGTCTCTTTCACATCTTAAACTGATTCCTCTGCTTGATTCATATTAAGGAAAATAGGAGTCACACTTCATATTAAAATGTATGCACATTACTGAACAGTTCTTACCATTTTTAATGTAAAGGAAGCATGAGAGAAGAATTCACCTCACTTGGGTGATGTAGGGAGCCAGGGTAAATGCCATTACAAGATGGCGCCCACTCCCTTGCAGCTTTGAGGTAACCACTCCCTTTCAGGTGGTGCTTGGCGGGACGGTGGGTCCTGGGCTTTGCTCATGCGTGAGCCACGTAGGGTCCCCAGCCAATCCCATGGCACCTGGTGATGGTGAAAGGCAGATGACCAATGATAGAAAGACCCGTATTCCTATTCCCTATATAAGTGGCCATGTTTCGGGTGCACGCTCTCTCGCGCTCAAGCTCTCCATCAACTAAAAGGCTCTCCAATAAAGCGTGATCTGAGAAGACTCCTGGTGTGGTGTTTGTTCTTCCTCGCTGGTCGAGAAGGCGCGTGCCGCAAAGTGGTGCCGAAACCCGGGACCCGCGCGAGAGGCTGAACAGGAGCCAGAACTCAACACGTGGAGAGGAGACATCGGTAAGTATCCCCCGGTATGCTGTTTACTGTAGATTATTGGTTGCTTGCATTGCTTCTTCCCTTGTGCTTTGTCCTTTTGATAGTGCGCACTTGCCTCGAGGAGAGAGGGTTTGATTTAATCCAGGAAGGACCCAAAGTACTAACACGGCATCAGGATAGTCTATCAGAGGCAGCGTCCAGTAAAGGGGAGGAAAATAGGTCTAAAAGAAAAAGGGAAAAAAGACAAAAGGATCCTAAAGAATTAAAGCAGGAGGGACTGCAGCCCTCACAAAAGGAGAAGGGTCTTAGGGAGGAGGGGGTCTCAAGGAGACCCCCATGCCCTTCTTTAAAAGCAAACCGGTTCTCAGCCCTACATGTGGAAGGGCGGGACCAAGAATGCAGTGATCCTGTGAGTGACTCAGAGGAAGAAATGTTAGAGGAGGAGGGAGAACAGCTCGATCCAGCTGATAGTGAAGAGTTAGAAGAGGCTGCGGCGGAGTATGAGGCAGACAGATATGGGGCGTGGCGCCCCCTAGGGGTGGGAGTACCGCAGCAGCCAGGAAGAGGAAATGGAGCTGGCCCTCACCTGTCGGCCCCCAGGCGTGCCCGCCGGCGGGGCGGAGTCACTTTATAAAAGGGAGCACCTGGTTGCAGCTGGCAGCCGCCTTTCCAGTTTTTGAAAATCCAATTACTAATGAAAGAGATTTTGAGCCAGTTTCCTACTCCCAGTTAAAAGATTTAGTTGAGGCAGTCAGGACTTATGGTGGCTCCATGGCAATTCTGTGGGAGCAAAAACTGTTCAATATTTTCCTGAATTAGTGGCTAAGCAGGCAATTTTGGGTATAAAGTATTGTTTGATGCACTTTGCAAAAATTCCAGATAAATTAATTATTCCATACACCCGTGAGCAAGTTGAAATTTTAGCAGCCACAGTGGATATGTGGGCAATTCTTGTTTGCTCATTTCCTAATGTAATTGATAACCATTATCCTAAGCATCCTCTGCTTGCCATAGTTAACAAAAATTTAGTGTATTTTCCTGTTGTCACTTCAAAGGAGCCCTTGGTTGATGCTCTGACCATCTTTACGGATGGATCAAAATCTGGACAAGGTGCCCTTTTTGTTCAAGGACACAAACAGCCGGTAGTCTTTAATTTTCGGCCGAATGTCCCACAGGCTGTTGAATGTTTAATTGTGCGAATGTCCCACAGGCTGTTGAATGTTTAATTGTGCTTGAAGTTTTTAAAAGATTTGATCAACCTTTTAATTTATTTTCTGATTCATTATATGTTGTAAATGCCGTTGCTTCTCTTGAAGTTGCTGCTTCAATTAAGCAGGCCAGTACTATTTCTAATGTTTTGTTACAGATTCAATCCCTTATCTTAAACAGAAAACACTCTTTTTATATTGGACTTATTCGTGCCCACTCTATGTTGCCGGGCCCGATGGCAAGGTGTAATGATTTGGTGGACCAGGCAACTCGGGCTGTGGCTCTGGTCGCTGCTGATCCTGAAGAATTGGCAAAAGACTTTCATAGATTGTATCATGTACCTGCTAATACCCTTAGGAAAAGATATAATTTGTCCAGGCATGTGGCAAGAGATATTGTTAAAGCCTGTAAATCTTGTGTTACCTTTCTTCATCCTCCCCATGTGGGGGTAAACCCCAGGGGGTTGAGACAAAACGCCCTATGGCAAATGGATGTTACTCATCTGACAGAATTTGGTAAGTTAAAATATTTACATGTGTCTTTGGACACCTTTTCTGGTGTCATTCATGCCACACCTTTGGCAGGAGAAAAGGTGTCTCACGTCAAAATACACTGTTTAGAAGCTTGGGCAGCTTGGGGAAAGCCCCTTAGACTTAAGACGGATAATGGCCCTGCTTATACTTCCCATGGTTTTCGCGCCTTTTGCGCACAAATGCAGGTTGCCCACACCACCGGATTGCCCTACAATCCTCAAGGACAAGGTATAGTGGAAAGAGCTAATAGAAGCATAAAAGAAATGCTTCAAAAACAAAAAGGGGGAATTGCTGAGTCAGCGTCCCCCAGGGAAAGACTTTCTCTTGCGCTCTTTACCCTTAATTTTTTAATTCTAAATGACAACGATCAGTCTGCCGCAGATCGGCATATGACAAGAGACCCCATGGATACTAAAGACATGGTTATGTGGAAGGATGTTATTAATAATAAATGGTATGGACCGGATCCGGTAATAACGAGATCCAGGGGAGCTGTTTGTGTTTTTCCACAGAGTCAAGAAGTACCTCACTGGGTGCCAACGAGACTGACCAGGCCGGTGGAGACTGCAGCAGAACCCCCTCTTGAAGATGCCATCCACTCGTCTCCTGATGCAGCTGATCTTCCTGCTGTTAGCAACAGTGCTAATAGCAACCCCTGTGATAGCTAAACCAAAGGCTGTGGGCTGTCACCAGGGCCTGGCCAGTTTCTATGCCCCTGCATATAGACTCCCTTTTTCTCCCCACCTTATTTTCCGCAGATTGTAGGATGGAAGACTCGATTGCCTCTGCGGTGTCCTTTTTCAAAGAGTGGGTGGGAATCGGAATGTTTTTAGCCTGCTGCCTGTGAGGATGCGTGGTCTGCCTATGGTTGGTCTGTCGCCTTCGAGCCCAAACCAGAAGGGACAAGGTTGTTATCTCGCAAGCATTAGCCGCTTTGGAGAGTGGATCCTCACCCCAGATCTGGCTGTCGGCCCTGAGAGGCAATTAAGCCTTACCATCCTGCATAGCCTTAGCACCCCGAGGGATCAGGGGATCCCATTGCACCGGGACAGGTATGCAATTTGCAATTTGGGACAAGGTGCTAGGCAAGTGCACTGCACTTGAGGAGGACCATCTCCTCAAGAAGAGCATGCTGGGTTGCAAGTGGGTTGATGCCCAAGATCCCACCTCTGCAAAAAAGGCATCGGACGGGCCTGGTCATCACTGGGGAAGGCGCCCCTCAGGCGAAGGCCAGTGCAAGGTCCTAATGTTTTAGACAGACGCCCAACCTCTACTCTTACCTGTTGCCAAAAAACAAAAAAGGGGGAACTGTAGGGAGCCAGGGTAAACACCATTACAAGATAGCGCCCACTCCCTTGCAGCTTTGAGGTAACCACTCCCTTTCAGGCGGTGCTTGGCGGGACGGTGGGTCCTGGGCTTTGCGCATGCGCGAGCCACGTAGGGTCCCCAGCCAATCCCATGGCACCTGGTGATGGTGAAAGGCAGATGACCAATGATAGAAAGACCCGTATTCATATTCCCTATATAAGTGGCCATGTTTTGGGTGCACGCTCTCTCGCGTTCAAGCTCTCTCATCAACTAAAAGGCTCTCCAATAAAGCGTGATCTGAGAAGACTCCTGGTGTGGTGTTCGTTCTTCCTCGCTGGTCGAGAAGGCGCGCGCCGCAGGGTGAGTTAGGTTTGATACACTGACAGACTTTTGCAAGTAAATGAGGGTCTGTTTACATGTAAAGAAGTCTATATAGATGCTTTCTAGGAGAGAGAACAAGCTACCTGTTTCCAAGTTTGAATCAGATTAAGTTTATTCCTATGAAATGGTAAAGAGAAGCTCATCTCATACAACATTATGCAGACAGCAATTTCAAAAATATTAAAAACCCATGTCTATGTTTTGAACAGCTAAGTTTTCACAAACAAAAAACAGTTTACTGAACCAAGAAAATATAAGTTAGAGCAATAGGAACTATGTGAAATATAGTTAATGGCTGAGTGATATGTGTAAAAGAGTTCTGTAATCACAACTAAACTATAAATTTTTTCATCATGTCCCTAACAAGAATCTCTAAGATAGGCCTTGCTAATCTGTCATAGAGAGCTGTGTTTATGCAATTATCAGGGTCCAATATCTCCCACAGTCACTTGGGTTGCAAACTGCTCACACCACATGCAGTGTATGGAAACACATGCTGTCTTGCTAGGCACCTAAGGAATTTTTGTGCCATTGTGAATAGTTATTGTTTTCTTCTTGTAATTATACCTGTCAGTGTGAAGTCCTTTCATGATAAGAATAATAGTTCCTGTATCCTTTGTTCTACTAACAAATCTCAGATATAAGTATAGTCGGGTACCCGTGGCTCATGCCTATAATCCTAGCTACTCAGGAGGCTGAGATCTGAGGATCACAGTTCAGTGCCAGCTCAGGCAGGAAATTCCATGAAATTCTTTTCTCCAATAAACTACCAGAAAACTGGAAGTGGTGCTAGGTCTCAAGTGGTAGAGCTCTTGCCTTGAGCAGAAGAGCACATGGACAGCACCTAAGCCCAGAGTTCAAGCCCCACGACTGACCAAAAAAAATCTATCTATCTATCTATCTATCTATCTATCTATCTATCTATCTATCTATCTATCTATCTATCTATCTATCTATCTATCTATCTATCTATCTATCTATCTATCTATCTATCTATCTATCTATCTATCTATCTATCTATCTAACTGTCTATCTATCTGTCTGTCTATCTGTCTGTCTATCTGTCTGTCTATCTGTCTGTCTGTCTGTCTGTCTGTCTGTCTGTCTGTCTGTCTGTCTATTTATATATGATGAGATGAATTACATTTAAATATAAATCAATATTTGTGATACACATTTAAAATATAAGTAAATATATGATGTATTTATAATATATACATATATTTACATATATAAGATCATATTATATCTGTACGTTTATAAATATACTTGTAATTTATATCCAAAGAGTACATCTGACGATTTTGGGGAAAATGTAGAGTGTCTAAAGGTTACTAATGACCCACCATACTTTCAATCATTTTTTCCACTTATTGTAATGTCTGGATTACTAAGACTGAATGATTATGAAACAGAGTTGTTGTTTTAATCCTTACGATTTTGGATTAGAAACATCTACTTACTTGGTATAAAACCTACCAAAATGTGACCTTGAAATCACACTCCACAAACTGGACATATATATATATATATATATATATATATATATATATATATATATCAATTTAGCAACTTACATGTCTTAAACTTTTATTTGAATCCTGTATCTCACATACATTCAGTTTCCTTCGAGTCAGCTACATGTACAAACATGCCTAGATTTTCATGCTCACATACATCTCCATACTCACATTACATACTAAATGTAACATTGTAATAAAAAATAATATATATACTGAAAAAGAACATCTTTGCAAATGTAATTAAATTTTATTTTTAAACACAATGCATTATTGAAAAACTGATGAAAGAGCAGTGGAGAGATGTTTCAAATAGTAGATTGCCTGCCTAAAGAGCATGTTTCTTATTCCAAACATCATTATTTCCATCCTTCCTTCTCCCACATAAAAAAGCATAAATAACTACAGAATTAACTGCATGTTCCTTAATCACTCATTGAAGAAACTGTTTTATATATATATATATACATATATATATATATATATATATATATATATACTATTTAGCCACACACAATTATGAAATCACATCATCTTCAAGAAAATAGAATTGAAACCTTCATATTAAATCAATTAGTGATACTGTGAAAAACAATTATTAGATTTCTCATATGCAAACGCTAGACCCAGAAAATAAAATGAATGACCCAGGTGTAAAAGCTGGAACTGATTAAGTTTGGAAAAATGTAAGAGAGGAGATGAAGAGAATTATTGTGGAGTAAATATGTTCAAATATTTCATAAATTTGTATGATGACATAATAAAATATAAGTATAAAAATAGGATAATGAAATTAATAAAAGGAATAAAATTTAACAAACTACATTATGTGGATATATGTGTATAACACAATAAAATACTTTTGTGAAATTGATATTTGCTAAAAAAAGTAAAATTCATTCCATTTGTTATAGATTCATAGGTTAATTTCCATTTTTAGCTGAGATATTTCCCTGATAAAGTAAAAGGAGGAATTGGTTTTGCTCTTTTAGAAGGACAATCTTGTCCAATTAGCATTAAAGTATTCTAGATAGTTAATGTCAATGTGAAATTGTTCAAGTTATTATATTAGAATATTTCCAATTGACTCTTCAAAATATTACCCTATAGGTATATACGTTTTGCTACTAATTGAATATCTTTCTACTCAATTACTATATACCATTTTCTGAATGAAGTTTGGTAAATGTAACTAGGATATATTATACCTGACCAGGAAATCAATTATTCAAACAGTTTTTATCAAAAATGCCTATAACGAAATAAAGATATAAATCCAAATTATGTATATTTGAAGACAATACTTGCTTAGTCCTCGTCTCATATTCTTCATTCCCTTCTTGAGAATAATACACATTGTAAGGGAATGCTTAATATGTTTCAGAGAAATAGATTGACTTTAGTCAAATGAGTTACTCTATGCTGCATTTTGGTTTACATTATATCCAGAAGAGCTAAATTCTTCCCTTATGATTTTCCTTAGATTTTATACTCAGGTTTAACCTCTGATGGGTGACAGATAAAGGTATAAACATTTTTTAACAGTGGCTAAATTTAGGCTGAGGAATCTAGGTACAACTTTACTCATGCAGATAGGCCTGATCAGTCATGAGACCACGTTATCAAAATGTTAACCTGTGCTTCCTGAAATCATGCTTATGAGATTTTGTGTATTATAAACAGAGGTTATTAGAATTTGTTTTGTAAACAACATCATTTCATGGGATACGAGCTGAAGTGAGATATTATACCCAGAACAAAATTTAAGGAGGCATCCAAAATTAGTTACCAAGATATAAATCATTTAACACAACGTTTTAAAAATGCAAGACAAAGGAAATAATTTATGAAAAAAGCCAACGTTTAAAATAAATACAGAATCAGTATGACTGATTTTTCTTTTTATCCCAGTTGCAATACGAATTGCATGATGACTTTTCTAGTTATATGTTTAGTTAGGACTTGATATTTAGTTGGAGAAGTTATGTTCTTTCATATATTCATTTGTCAGATCAAAGAGGAAATGAATTCAATGTCAGAGTCAATATCAATAATAATGTTACTGATGTATTCTACTACTTTGCCAGTTTCAAATCAGCTCGAGTAACTTCGGTCTTCTTTGGATCTAACTAATTAGATATACAATTTAGTCAGTACTGGATTTTGACCACCATTTATTAAAGTATTATTTTCCAGAAACTACTACTATTCTCTCTTTTCATGAGATTTTTAATTTCATTTATATAACGTGCTGATGTTTTCCTTTAGATAATCCACATTCAGTCTTCTAAAAACTGTATAATTTGGAGTATTTTAAAATTACGTACACTCATGTACACTGCTCAGATTCTATTATTTGCACATTTTGTTCTTGTTAAGTCAGTAGTATTTAGTTCTCATTATGGATATTTTGGAATTACTAATTGCATTTCAGAAATTTTAAGAATGTTATGATTTTTGTGATTTCATACTGTAGCATTTTTTTCTTTTAAGTATGTGCAGATCTTTCTTTACATACAGTTACATTTGTTTTAAACAATTTGATCAATTCAAGGGATTTTCTATATTAGGTTGATCCAGATGAATTTAATTACAAATTAACACAACCTTATTTCTGAGAGACAGTTATACTTATAGCTCTACTTAAATTAACATGTGTTTGAAAGTTTTGTAGTTTAAAAAATAAACTGGGCACAACATGTTTTTGTTCCTGGGGAAGTTCCAATTTGTTGGTTGTTTTTCCAGCTGTGATGACTTCAAAATATGTGTGCATTTTATTTCAATTGTTTTGTGCGTATATTTTGTTTCATATAACAGAAAATACAAAAAGAATCAGTGATTTAGAACTTTTCCAAATAGAATTCAAAGAGAGACACTTGAAGTTTTGTGACAACTGGGAAAAGGGGGTCTTCTTAGTGGAGGGATTAGCAGAATAACAGAGACATTGTTCGATGAGATTTGAATTCTGCCACTTCCTGCCTCACTATTTCCAATGGTATTTCTTCAACGTATTTAGTGGAAAGAAAATAATTTTGTCTGTATGAATTCACAATTTTTGGTTTAATTGGGCCACACTACACATTCATATTTGATTTTACCTCTAAAATCTTTTCTCCTTAGTTTAAAACCACAGATGTGAATTTATAATGTAAAATAGCACCTAGAATATATATGAAATGGTCCAAACTATTTGGAATGTAATGAATATAGTGTGTGAGATAGTATGTAATAATTGATTTTGGAGAAAGTCAATTACAGTGGATTTTTGTGAAATACTGAGTAATAGAATTATATTTGTTTCTGTAAAAAATTCACAGTTACATCTAAAAATAACTAAGTTATAAGCTAATTCTGAAAAAATACGATTGTTTACTGGAAAAAGCTAGACGTTTCAATAAGCTTGCTTTTTAAAAATTGACTTGGATCTGGACTTTGATGGCTCATGCCTGTAATCCTTGCTACTCAGGAGTCTGAGATTTGAGGATAGTGGTTGAAAGCCAGCCTGGGCAGAAAAGTCTGTGAGACTCTTATCTCCAATAAACCACCTTAAAACCAGAAATGGCACTGTGGCTCAAATGGTACAGTGGTAGCCTTGAGATGTAGAGCTGAGAGACAGTGCCCAGACCCAGCGTTCAAGGCACACAACCAACAAATAAATTGACATGGAGTTTTACTATATTATTTCATGATTTTTTTATGAGTGGTTGTTCAGTGAAAATATCATTGGTTTTTATATTTTGTGTTGGCATAAAATGAGCCTAGTGTTGTCTTAAATTAATAAAAAAATTTCTTATTCTATGACTGCATACATTTTGTGGGTAATGGTTAAAACCAAGTTGCCTCATTAAAATAAAATATTTATATCATCCCCCCAAAAAGAGGAACAAAATAAAATATATGCCAGAAACTTACTCTGTAAATCTTCATGGACTAATAACCTGTCAGTTTGTTTTAACTTTTAATAAAAAATTAAAGTAATACTGGATAATATGAACCCATTTAAATTTCTTCATCCTTGTCATTTAAGATTCACTTTAAAAAGTTCAACAGGTGAGTGTTTTTTCCTTACTTTTCCAAAGAAATGATCATTTCCTCATTATAGTGTATAGTACAATATACCCAGAAAGCATTTCTTAAAGAAAAAGATTTTTTTTCCCATTCTTTGGTTTGCTTCAGTCTGTATTTAAACTGCATACCACAACTTACCCACCCTATTGTCTGTCTTTTCATTTGAAACATTTCAAAAGTTTTCCTTCCCTGGTGTGTCAACCAGCAAAGTTTTACAAAACAGCACACTTTCATTCATTGTGCTTTCCAAAATATATCTCACAAATGCAAACAATGAAACACAATCTGAAACATCTGTGGACTTTTCTACTTATAGTGGAAAAAATCACTTTCCATACTCCTTAGAACCAGCTGTTTACAGGCATTAATTGCTGCCAGTTCCATGCTTTAGAACAGCTGCATTTGACAATGGCATACACGGTAATTTGTTTACCACATCTGGTTTGTTTTCAGGAAGGACTGTGTTCATAGAAGATGGTAATAGATGAGTTTTGAAATTATGTAGTCTAATAGGGCTCTGAGTTGTGGATATAGAACATCCATTTCAGTGACTAAATTTTAAATTAAATCCTATAAAGTATATTCCTTCAATTTTCTGGGTAAAGTGTTCTACAGTCTAGGTATTTTTAAAGAAATATTATATGTTGTTTCCTTGGTGACAACGTAATTGGAGGACTTAAAATTTTATATACCATGGCCATCTTAAATGCAGTAGATGTACTTGGGTTGGCATGCAAAACTTTTGGTAAGTAAGGAAAGTGCTCTACCACTGAGCCACCTTCCCAGCCCTTCATGCATGCAAAACTTTTGGGACAGCATTAATGTTTGAATCTTGGATAGGATTTGATTGGGAATTGTGGCAGACCTTCATAGTATAAGAAGAAAAACAAAAGGCCATACTAATATTTTTTTTGGGTCCGGTTGTGGGGCCTGAACTCTGGCCCTGGGCATTGTCACTCAGCTATTCAGATCAAGGTTAGCGCTCTACCACTTGAGCCACAGCGCCAGTTTTTTCTTTTTGTTTATGTGGTGCTGAGGAAGCGAACCAAGGGCCTCATGCATGCAAGGCAAAGGCTCCACAACTAAGACACTTTCCCAGCCCCACTAATACTTTTCTCTGCTACATTGTTATATTAGTTTATTCAACACACACATACAAACACACAGATACACACATTTGTATTATAAAGACCCACTCCGTCTGCAAGAAAATATTTTAATAGGAATTCCATAAAATATTTAGTCTGCTGAGTTATGATTAGAATTTACAGAAATATCTACTTGCTTCTTCCCCTGGACAAGTCATTATCATTTGTGAAGGTGTTGCCAATTGAATTTAGAATGCCCCAGAAAGATCTATGAGTTAAAGAAAAGTGACTTTCTATTTCCTCCCAGACTGTGGAGAATATCTGAATAGTTCTGGAGATTAAGTTCTTCAGCGTGAAAGCTATGAGAACATAGACTCTCCACTACTTTCTTATTTTATCTTTTAATCAGTCTAGGTAAAAAAAAAATTTTTCTCTTTGACATACTCCCCACCTTGCCATAGTCTTCTCACAGGCTTCCAAAGCAATAAAACCAACTGAACATATACTGAAACCTTCAAACTTGGAAATCTGAATAAGCATTTCTGTTTAATAAGTCGACAACATCACTTATTATGGTAGGTTATAAAGCTAACCCAGAAGACTAGTCTTTCTAACAATGTAGAGTATATTAAATTATGTTTCATTATAAAATATCTAACTCCATGTTTTATTTTATATTTTTGTTTCTGTTGATCCCAGGGCTTAAACTCAGGGCCTGGATGGTGTTTTTGTGTTTTAGAACACAGTACTTGCCAGTGCTTGCCATACAATCTGAACTGGAACTCCATTTGCCCTGGTGGTTAATTGGAGATAAGAATCTAATGAACTTTCTTATGCAGGTTGGATTTGAACTGTGGTCTTCAGATCTTAGCCTCTTAACTAGCTAAGATTATATCCTTGAGCCACCAGTGCCTACCCATGTTGCATATTTTGTGTAATTCAAATTTTCAGCATTGTATACATGCTCTTAGTACAATTAAAAAAAACAACAACCTAGTTTTCACTGTATTTGATGTTGGTATAATTTGTGGAGGGGAAGGGAAAAACCAAATTGTTTAAATAGGGATACAGGTTGACCCAGTGCAACAATGAGATGTACAATATGTTATGTAGAAAAATGAAATTTACAACTTTGACTCAAGATGGGAGAGAGGGTCGGGAAGGGGAGATGGAAAGGGATGATAAAGGGATAGAAAGGAGGAGGTAGCAATGCTTAATGAGAAATGTACTCATTACATTGTCCCTGTAATTGTAACCCCTCTGTATGGTATTTTCACAAAAACCTTAAAACATAATAAGGATATTTGTAAAGTATATAATGAAGGAAGAATTTTCATCCTTTACAAAATCTATGCTAAACTATCTATATTTTACTGTACCTTTCCTGCAACCAGTTTGATATAGTTTAACACCTGTCACTCCAAGTTTCTCTATATTCTACTGGAGATTTAATTTTTCGTGTATGTATGTATATGCACATGTATATGTATATGTATATATCTATCTATCTGTATATGTTCCAATGTGGATCATAAAACTTGAAACTTTGCTTTTTTTTGGCTGTTCGGCAGTTAACCTGGTCGGATCAATATGTGACAATATCTGTGCTCATTCTGATCACTCCTTTATTTACCAAACCCTCAGCCTTTAAAATCAGCTTTATTTCCAGAGATGATTACCAATCAGTCCAACCAATATAAACCCAGAGGGTTTTAATAAAACAAGCTTTAAGGAAGGAAAATAACATGAAATGACAACTACAAAAGTTCTACAGAGACCTGACATCTTTCACATTTCTGCCTTCCTCCTGATACTTAAGCAAGAATTGACTAACACTATAACTAATACTGCAATTATAACTTAAAGATCAGTGTTTTTTTGAACCTGAAGACTTCTTTCCATGATTTTTGACATAAAATTTTGTGAGACTTTTTTTTTATTGTGATGGCATTCCATCCAAAACAAAGCCATGTATAAAAAGAAAGCCAATGGTTTCAACTCAGAGTACTAAACAAAAGAGGGAGAAAATTAAGGTTAGCTATATATGTTAAGCACAAATATAGGCAATACCAAGATATTTTGAAATTGTATACTTTTACTGGATAAAGTGGCTCAAATCTATAATATTATCTACTTGGAAAACAGAGCTTAGAGAATTCCAGTTCCAGGCAAAATGTTTTTGGCTTGTGTTAGGAGGACCTCAGTCCAAGCAGGCCCAGGCATAGTGATACTACCTCAAAATAAGCAATCAAATTATAATCTGCAGGTATGGTAGTGTCAGAGATGCTGTTTCACAAGTATAGGTTTTGAGTTCAATTTTCCAATAGCACTGGGAATTTAAATGTGGCACGTCTAAGGTATAACCATAACTTCCATGTCCCAAACAAATAATTTCATATTAGAGATTTTCTTCTATTAAGTAATATGTTATGTCCCACTGAAATCAAACTAAAGATAAAAAACCATTGTTTTACAAAGTGATTGCATATGGAAACAGAATCTCAAAGGTAGCATTTAAGTTGAAGTCTACTCCAAGAGAAGCAGAATGCCTTGAATATGCCAAGGAAAGAGGAATCAGAAGCCAACTCTAATCTTGGAGTTCTAATTCCACCAACTCAGAGACAATGTATTTACAATATTAATGCTACCCAATCTGTGGTAGTTTATTATTGCAATTACTAGCAAACATGTGGAAGCTATAAGACACGAAAAGTCATTGACTCTTTGGATCCAAGACTCATCTCTATAATCCTAGTGATTAAGAAGTACGAGACTTGGGGGATAATGGTTTTCAGGCTAGTAGGAAAGTTCATGAGGTTCTATCTCCAATTAACTACAAAAATTTCTGGGCTGGGGCATGGTTCAAATAGTAGACTGACCACTGTTAGCAAAAAAAAACAAAAAAAAACACAAAACCTGAGAGCATAATGTATGTTCAAGCCCCAAACTGGCAGAAAAAGTCCTTAGAAGAATACTATGAGAAGAATTATGAATAGGACAGCAGAAACAAAAGAAATAAACTTATTGATATAAACAAACCTTCTCATTGTGAAATATGGCACAAACTATAATATTTAGGGTTTACCTTCCTAAACAGTAGAAATAAATGGCATTTTTACTTGACGAAACTAAAATATAAAACTGTATGCAATAAATAATCACATTACTTTTATCTTTCCATAATTTAACTTGTTTTACTAAATATTTCTCGAATAGTGTAGCTTTTGAAAATCAATAAATGTTATATTTTCATATATGATTACATATCCTTCCAAGTGTTGTCTAAAATTGATCTACACTGAAATGATTGCTATTGACATCTTTCTGAAGATATTTATACTTTCAGCTGACCTTCCACAAAACTCATACCCCAAATATAACTTTTTAGTTTGTTCATGCAAACATAGGAAGATAAACATATGTCTCAAAAATGTTAATTACTTTTATTTGCTGTCATTAATGAAGTATAACTAAAAGAATTAAGTATATACCCTGAGGGAAATAAGATACTTCCTTCTAAATACAGACTTGGAGGCACTCACACAATCACACATGCACACATATATATTTACCACTCTGACTCAGGTTAGATTCCTGACATTGGGTGTCAGCAATGATCTAATAATCAAATTTTCCAGCCCAGACATTAAATACATTCATAATTCCACACAGACAAAAACACCAGATCATTCAAAATAATGAGAATATCTAACAGAACCAACCAGTCCTGAGCCATCTACTCCCTGATTTCATTCATTCATGATGATGCATGTTTCATATCATAATTAAAAATATTTTTGTTTCTGATTATCAGAAAAAATATGCTATCATATAATAGAAATTGTAGGTAAAATTACTTGTAATCTTTAATAGATCTTATCAAAGACTTCTTTTTCCTTCTTGCAGAGTGTTTTGGGCATTTTGCCCTAATGTCTATAATTAAATTACAAAGGACATGCCATATACCTTAATTCACTTTTCCTAAAGGTTATGCTATGGAGTTGAATCTGATTTGTTTGCTTATTCTAAATTAAATATTCTCAACAACTTGGAATTATTGTTTATGTTACTCCTAATCCATTTGAAATATCAAATAGAACTGGAAATTCCCCTCGGCAATGATTTGTGAATGTCATTAATGGTTGTGGAGGGATGAAAGATTCGAATTATCTAGAATGCATTAAAAATGGCACTGTTATTCAAAGGGCTGATCATTTAGTCAGCTTTTAAAGTGTGGTGATCTTATTTCATCTAAGAAGATAACACTATGCTTTCCATCACATTCTTGCCTGCAGAGAAGTAGAATTATTTCCTTTGTACAGTTCATGTCCAGCTGCGACTTTAGTGAAACCTACAAACAACTGCACAGGTGTATTAGCTGCTCTAGCTTTTGAAATTTTCTTCCTGTAGCCCTTGTGATTTGAGCCCAGATTCATGGGAGAGTCACATAATCCACAGTAACAAAGCACCACAATATACAAAGACCACATGCAAAATGAGGTTCAATTTTTTCTTTGTTGTTTCCTTTTTTATTGATTGTCTTTTAAGGAGCTAAGGGTGTTTATTTCTCATTATTTTTTATGTGACTTAAATAAATTTTCCAGATTTTTCAAATAAAATAACGAGATATAAAAGAGAACTATTTAGTCACAAAATACAGCTAACCAGTTGCTTGATTTTTTTATTCTAATCCTGTTCTCAGATATCTTCAAATAACTTTGAGATGAGCCTACCATATGTGTAAATTGACATGTATAAAGCACACAGAATTCTGGAATCTTTGGACTGTGATTTCTATATAACTTCACTTAGAAAAGAAAATTATCACTTGGTGCATGTCTGAAGTAATCTACTTAAAAAAAGTTTTATTAATTTTATTAATAGATGTCATAATCTATGGTACTGATGCATTGCATAAGTATTTGATTCCTTATGTCCACTGAATTAACATTACATTTATTTTACTTTTTTACACATGAAATAATGACATTTGTGAGAATAAAACATGCCTGTTTTTAATTTTGGTTGCCAAAATTAAATATGAACTTTCAAATTTCACTAGGACTTCAATTGTGTTACTTACAACTTTAATATTAAAATAAAAAGCATTACTAAATAGAAAGCAATATTATTTTATTACACCTTAATCCCTGAATTGACTTCATGATAAAAAACAATTAGATTTATATAACAACATATACATACTCAAATGAACTATGAGATACAGAAACAGAAAACTTTTTTGTTTTGTGTTTGTAGTTGTTTATAGCTTGTTATAATTCTGTTTTTTTTTTACCTTATGCCTGGTATATTCATTGTGTGTCTTCAGGAAGGTGAGGGGTGGGCACAGAGCTTTAGGGAAAAGAGTGAAAAATTGCAGCAGTGGAGTTCATTGAACGTTGATGAAAGTGAACTATTTAACACATGGGTGGAGACAGAAGGGTGGGACTGGGAACAAGTGAGGGAACTGAAGACATTTCACAAAAGGAAATGTACTCATTACCTGACCCTTGTAATTACAATCCATCTATAAATCACCTTAATAATAACAACATAGAATTTTTTAAAGTCAAACAGAATGTTGCTTGTTAGAATTCTAGATTTTTTTTGTTCACTGGTTTGAGTTGTTGAGTCTATCTCTGAAAATAGCTACATTGACATTCATTGGGTGAATTTTTGAGCTACTAGTAGATAAAAGTCAATTATGATTGTATGTTTTTTGAGACTGATTCATTTATTTTTTAATCTAATTTGTATTATTTCTGTCTAGTGGTTTTTGGTTTTATTTTTCCTGTTTTGTCAAAGACTTAGTGGTGCATCATTAGTGCTGATTTAAGATTGTTCTAATTTGTTGATGTACATACTCAAAGCTATAAATATTCCTCTGAGTATTGTCTGTGCTGCTGCTGTGTCCCAGAGGAGGTAGTATTTTGTGTGTTCACTTCCACTGAATTCCATAAACGTTGGAACTTTCCTGTATATCTCTTCAGTGACTCACTGATGATTTAACAATGTGTTATTCAATCTCTGTGGGTTTCAGAATGTTATGTGATGCCTTTTGATGTCGAGATCTAATTTGGTACAATCATGGTCTGACAGGATACAAAGAGTAGTTTCGTTTTTATTTTTGAATTATGAAATATTTTCCTTGTGATATAAAATATGACCTAGCCGGGCGCTGGTGGCTCACGCCTGTAATCCTAGCTACTCAGGAGGCTGAGATCTGAGGATCGCGGTTCAAAGCCAGCCCGGGCAGGAGAGACCGTGAGACTCCTATCTCCAATAAACCACAAGAAAACCGGAAGTGGCGCTGTAGCTAAAGTGGTAGAGCGCTTGCCTTGAGCTGAAGAGCTGAGGGACAGCGCCCAGGCCCAGAGTTCAAGTCCCACTACCGACCAAAAAAAAAAAAAAAATATGACCTAATTTGGAGAACATTTCATGGGCTGCTGAGTGGAATATATATTGTGACACTGGTAGGTGAAATACTCTGTAGATATCTGTTAGGTATAACTTGTCAATACAATTATTTAGCTCTAAAAATTTTTGCTAAGTTTTCACCTGGATGGCCTGTCCAGATTTGTTCAAGCAACCAACAATTTATTTGGATATATGCATGTTTTTAGGGTAAGTAGTATTTCTCTGATGAATTTCTCTAGGATTCAGGACATTGATATTTAGAATTTTTATATCCTTCTGATGGAGAGTTTTCTTTGTCAATATTTAATGTCCTTCTTTGTCTCTTTTTACTTTCATACCACTTTTATTTTAAAGCCATTTTAATCTAATATTTGTATAGCTACTCGTCTGTTTATGAGGTCCATTTTTAATTTGTAAAGATGATTTACAGATGGGTTACAATTACAAAAGTCAGATGATGAGCACATTTCTTTTTGAACAGTGTCACCTCTTCACACATATTCTCCCAGTTTTTCCCTTTCAAACGCCCTCTCGCATAAGTTGTATAGTTCATTTACTATGTAATATCTATTGAGTAGCACTGCTGCATTTAAGCCTTTGTCCCACCATTTCTGTATTCCCCCTTGCCCTATCCAAACGTACATATAAGACCAAAGGTGCAGAAATTTAAAAAATGGCATCAGAACACTGAAGGAAAAAGCAAAATAATAAAGAAACTCTCATAATCATTTCTTGGAGATCATTTTAATGAATATTATTTTATATGATAATATTCGTACAGCTATTGATCCTTTGTGATCCTCTCCAAAGGGCATCCTCCTTTGATCTCACTGTATAAATGTTTAGAATCCCATAAAATTTATCATGTCCAAGTGTAATGTTTTCTCTTTTACCATCCAATTGTGTTTACTTGTAGAATTAGAGGCACGTTCTACTACAACAAATGAGGGAAATTAGACAACCTATGTTTCTTTGAGTCTGTATTTCTTCACTTAATATAAGTTTGTTCCAAGGCTTTCCATTTCCTTATGAATGGTGTGATATCATTCTTTCTGGATCAATAGAATCGCATCATACTGAAGAGTTTCTACATGGCAACAGAAAAAGTTAGCAGGATATATAGAAAGAGAACAGAATGGAAGAAGATTTTTATTACCTAAGCATTAGACAAGTGTTTTCATAACTAACCCATATTTAGAGATCAAAAAGTTAAACCCAACAAAATAAACCCTCAAATAAACAAGAACCCAATTAATATATGGGATAAAGACTTAAAGATAACTTCTTAGAAGAAGTAAGAATGACAAATAGCTGCATCTCTCTCCATAAAAGTAATGCAAATCCAAACAACACTGAAATTCATCTCACCCTTCTTACAATGTCATTATGAAAAAACGAACGATCACAGATACTGATAGGGATGTGGCCCAAAGGAAACTCTATTACACTGTTGGTGGGAATGTAATCTTGTTCAATCACTTTGGAAAACAGTATGGAAATTGTTCACAGAACTGAATAGAGAGCTACCCACCTATGATCCAGCAATTCCAAGGCCACACTGAAGCTACCAGCATATTCATGTTCATTATCACATTATTTTCTGTAGCCAACATATGGAATCAGCCCAGATGCCTCTCATTGTAAAAAGAGATCAAGAAATATATATGTATATATAGATTATATATACATATATATATAATTTTATTGGTCCCAATTTACAAGTATATATGTACGTATATAAATGTATGTATACAAACATATATGCATATAAATATATATACAAACATATAAATACATAATGGAATTCTGTTCATTCATCAGAAAGAATAACATTGCACCATTCTAAAGGAAAAATGAAACACTTAGAAATAATATTAAGTGAAATAAAGCAGACCCAGAGAAACTTAGGTTGCATGACTTTCCTCACTTGTGGTAGATAGGAGTGTCTATAAATGTAAAAGTAAACACATTGGATGGTATGCAAGGAGGTACAAATGAATTAGCTGAAGTGTCAGAGTCCATGGAGAGTGAAAATACTATAATTCTCTTAAAAGGCTAAGTGAAAGCCAACAAAATGAATACCAGTAAATGTGTAGTGCAAGAGAGGATAGTGGGGGGCAATGTGAGAGGGGTAGGAAATTGAAGGGGAAAATGATAGAATACAGGCAAGAATCCATTGTATACTTCCCAGAATTGAAATATACAAAGGAAGGGGTAGTTTGAAATGAGGTTGAAGATGTTGAAGTGGTGACACAATTCCAGGTGCATTGTACACCTAAACTGCTTTGTTAAATGGCAAGAAATTCCATAATATAATATTGAGATACATAAGGATTGGATGAGAGTGTTGAGAGGGGTGACATTGATCAAGATGCACTGTATCCATATACTGTTTCAGTGAATGGCAACCCCTTTGTACAACTAAAGAAAATAAAAATATTCAAAAAATTAATTTTGATAGTTCAATAGACAGTTGAACCTCAATTCAATTCCTATTTAAAACCCGAAGACTTGGAGAATAAAATTCAAATAATAAAACCTTATGAATCTTTTTTATCAGAATTTGTGAAATTTAAATCAAAACTTTGCTTTTTGTCAGCCATTGGGCTGTTAAAATATTTCAAAGTAAGTGGCTTAAAAATATCAGGAGTATATTATCCATACTCCAGAAGCTTAAACATTGATTTTAAAAATGGTTATTCAAAGCAATTTTTTCTCTTATGGGGGTCTAATTTCTGATTCATAATAATCTATTTGCTGGGCGTTCACATGGCAGAGTAATTATATTGGGCTTCTTTCATCAGAATCATTATTGCAGGGTCATCTCTGAAAGGTAGATTCTAATGTCACCAGACAGGAGAATAGAATTTTAACATGTGTATCTGGAAGGAGTTACATCGTCCAAAACACTTTGCTACTTTTTCTTTAACTCAGTGTGGTGTACATTTGGATATTATTTCATAGAACATAATAATTTAAGGACAAGATTATATCATGTAAATTATGTGAATTATTCTTCTTACAATGGGAATAATTATAGTGATGGCAAAATGAAGTATGATTGTTTAGTGGCTCTTGAATCACATCATCGGTAACCATGTTAACGTGGTACAGCCTTTCTAAGGCCCTTCTGATGTATTTGAACAATCTCCAATGAGTTAATTGCTTTCAGAAATATTCATTTGTGCCAACAAACACAGATCTCCTTTCATTTTAATTACTGTCGGCTATTAGGACTCCCACAAACACCAAAATCAGAGTATGCTAATTTCTCTGATAAAACACATAATAAAATTGTTACAATTAATATAACATAAAGACTATTATTAAGAGCATTATAATTACTAGTATTCACATTATATAATATATTGACATCCCTTGGTTACTTGAATTTTTAGAATATTTATAACTAAATGTAAATTGTTTGCAAATAATTATTTGATGATGTATGGAAAATGAGAAGAATATTTGCATACATATTTACTACAGATGCAATCAGATTCACCTGGTTATTTCTGAACCTTCATTTGTTGGTTTCATTCATGCATTGGAAACATGCAGAGAAATGAAAATTGCAAACTTGCATTTACTAAAGGGTTAATTACAAGTTTATGCTGGGCTAAATAGCACATTTTATAAATTAAATTGTTTTTGTCCCTCTCTTCCTCCCTCCCTTCCTTCGTTTCTTTGTGCCTTAATTCCTTAATTCCTTCCTTTTTTCCTTCCTTCCTTCTTTTCTTCTTTCCTTCCTCCCTCCTTCCCTTCATCCCTACTCCTCTCTCTCTTTCTCTCTTCCTTCCTTTTCTTTCCTTCTTTCTTTCCTTCTTTTTCTTCCTTTCTTCCTTTCTTTCTTTTACTCAGACTATCTATTATGGCTATAGAAAAATTACCAACTCTTATACTCCAAGGTGTTATGAGTAATTATAAATATACTATATTAACATTAATTTTAATAACCTAAGTTATATCTTAAGACAAATGATAATAAAAACAAATTCACAAAATTTCCGGATATGTAACAAATGTTACTTTCCATGATATTGTTTATTTCTTTAAACTAAAATAAGAATTTATACATAATATTGTGTGTGTGTGTTGTTCTTGTGATTTGAATTCCAGACCTATCCCTTGATTTTTTACCTAGCAAGGACATTGCTCTAACATTTGAGCCACAACTCCACTTCTGGCTTTGTGTGTGTGTGCGTGTGTTTTGATGTGTGTGTGTGATTAATTGAGATGCGACTCACAAACTCTTGGCAAGTCTGGCCTTTTTTTTTATTTTTTATTGTGAAAATACTGTACAGAGGGGTTATAATTACTTGAGCAAGGTAATGAGTACATTTCTTATCAAGCATTTTTGCCTCCTCCTTTGTTTCCCCCTCCCAAACCTTCCCTTCTACCCCCCCTCCGCCCCTCACCAGGCCAAAGTTGTAAAGTTCATTTTGCAACATAACGACTTTTACACCTCATAGTTTTAATGGGTCCACCTTTATCCTTATTTAAACCATTTGTTTTTTCCCTTCCACTCCACAAATTGTACCAACATCAAATACAATGAAAGCAGTGGGGGAGGGACATATCTGAGATAAGCAGCAAAGGTCAGATAAGTTGATGTTAGGTGAAATGGACCCCAAAATAAGTATTCAGATGTTTTTTTTTCTTGTAATTGTTTCTAACATAGTTATAAGATGATACCATTGTTGTCAAGGCTGGCTTTGAACCCCAGCTTCCTGAGTAGTGAGGATTACAAGCTTGCGATACCCATATTCAGCACTGATATAATATATGTAAGAATAAAATAAATTTCTTATTATTTGACTTCTAGAGGCTCAATTTAACAAATTAATATTTAGATATTTATTTAGTTAGTGAATCTGAACCCGCAGTGTGAAAAAAGTTTTCATTTTTATGAAAAAATATACACTCAAAGGTTAAAATGACAGAATGTTTGCACAATTTGAAATACTCTAATATTCAAAAGTGATGAAGGGATCGTTAATCAAATTTCTCATGTAAGCTAAAAGCAATAGGCTCTGTTAGGGTGAATGAAGTCATTTTTCATTAAATTAAATATTATCGACTGTGGTCACATGATTTTCTCTTATTTTAAACCAAAACTTTTTTTGACATAAAATATAGATTCATACATTTTTGGAGTATATAAAAATCTTAATTACTAGTTATTTATTTCTGAGGTTTGGGTACCGAGACATTTCAGAAAAACACTGAATTTCATGTATTTTATGTCAACAGTTATTTTTAGAAATTGAATCAGTCTCCATATAAAATAAAGCAAGATATTCCATTACATGCAATTATTCCTATAGACTTGAATATAACTTATTTTTGAATGGTAGGAAATTCATATTATTCCTACTCTATGGAATAATTAAGAAATAAATGGTTGTAATAGTATGTATTTTTCCTTCAACTAGAAAGAAAGAATCTAATTATAGATGACAAAATCTTGAATAGAAATGTCATAAAATTATGAAAAATTAAAGTCATTATGAGTTAGATGAAATAGTCATTTTTGAAGGTCACCAAATGAAATCTCTGAAGCTTCCTTATCTGTTAAATAAAATGTATTTGCACTCAAAATGTTTCTCCAGCAATGGTATAACCAAACCACTTCCATGCCAAATAGCTTCTTTGATTAATTCAAGTAAATATTTAGGAACAGAAGTTATCACAATGTATAGAAATATCTACCCACCACTCTAGAAATTAAATCTGAAATCATAAAGGATTGAGATTAATAATTAGCTTTCACTAAGTTGCCATAAAGAGGTGAAACCTTTCATGTGGGCATAGTTGTAGAGATTTGGTCACTGAGAACTTGTGATTAAAGGTGTTCAGATCAAAGTCCTTTCCTCCTCTTCCTTCTTTTTCTTCTCTGTCTCCTTCTTCTTTTCCTTCTTCCTCTCTCTCTTCCCTCTTCCTCCTTCGCCCTCTCCCACTCCTATTCCTGTCTTCCACGAATACACATATTTCAACACATATTCCTGACATGGGGTACTGTGCCACCACCAACCCAAGTCAATGAGGATAAGAAACATAATCTGAAATGTATAAAATCAGAAGTCAAGTTTAATCTTTCCCCCTTTTAAGTTAATTTTATAAAGTATTTTTTCATATTAATACGAGACTGTCACAGCATGCTCTCATTTATTATAGGGGATAAGATTTACTGGAAAAAATCTAACCAACATCACCCTAATGAAATGATTGATTAAATTAACATTATATTAGGACAAATCTACTTTAAAATATCAGATATAGTTCAATACAAGGCAAAATATCACCTCTATGATTTCGTATAAAAGACAGCAGCATACAATCTGTTCCTCAAGGAAATTGACCTATAATTGGCAGTATTGTCAATTTCATAAATGATTTAAGAAAACTATAGAACAAATTTCAACTCAAACTGCATGATATAATATTTACTTTGTCCCCTGTATACCATCTTTGTCTGGTTCCCAAAATGACTTGTATTTTATCATTTTTTAAATTAACTTTAATAGTTGTGTGGGACTTGCTGTTTAACAAAGCAGTATATTAACAGTGTATAGTGAGTTTTTTTTTTTCTTTTTCCTCTCCTGAAGTTTGAACTCTGGGTCTGGGGGCTGTCCCCGAGCTCCTTTGGATGAATGCTAGAACTCTATCACTTTAGGCACAGCAGCACTTTCTGATTTTTCTGAGATTTAATTGGAAATAAGAATATCACAGACTTTCTTGCCTGGGCTGGCTTCAAACCTCAATTTTCTGCCTGCTGATTATCTAGGATTACAGCCGTGAGCCACTAGTGCCCGGCTTAATAAAATGCACCTTTTTTTTTTTTTTTTGCCTAGTCCTGGAGCTTGAATTCATGCCTTGGCAACGTCCTTGAGTTTTTTTCCTCATGCTAGTACTCTATGACTTGTGTGATAGTGCCAATTCCTGCTTTTTAGTTTATGTAGTACTGAGAAATCAAACCCAGGGCTTCACACATGCAAGTCAAGCATCTACCACTAAGCCACATTCCATGGCCAATACAATGCATCTTATGATCATTATCCCTCATCCTTCTCAATCCTATCTCATAGCTCAATTTACATGAATTTGTAGAATACTCACTGTCTCTTAATGTCATATATAGGCACTCAGAGGACATATCACAGATCATATTTTCTTGATAGTCTTATTCATCAACATACTAAAGTTGTGCATTATAGAATTCTGTGATTTTAAATTCTAAATTATCACTCAGATTAACCCACTACTATTCTAAAAATTTTCCTAATGTTAATGCAAATGCAATCTGTGATTCTTCGATAAAGTCCAATGATTCTTAGAGTGTTAAAGAGTTGTAGTAAGAACATCACCTTCAGTTCAGGAACATTTTATCATTACTACCCTCTCAAAATACTCAAATATTTATTAATAGTCATTTCCTGTCATCATTTCAACCTACTCTCCCTTTGAGCAGCTATTATTTCATATTCTACCTTACAGATGTGCCCATTTTAAAAACCTCATATAATTAGAAAATGTAGTCTATTTTATCCATTTCTCCCATGTAATATCACTGTTTCCAAAGGAAGTCCCTGTAAATTTTTCTCATGGATAGAGCATATTTTTTGTATGCTTGTGTATATTGGAATAACATCCTCAATGAGCATTTCCATGTTTTATTATATGATATTATGAAGGGTTTTGCTATGTATATTCTTGTACATGTGTCTCATTGGACATATGTTGTAACCTATTTTGTATATAAAATTATAATTCAAAATACTGGATCATAGAGACAATTCTATGTGTAATGTCTTAAAGATTTCCAGTATATTTAAGAAACTGACTATATCGTTTTAAGTGCCAAGCATCAATGTATAAGGATTGCAATTTCTACATAATGGTTGTGCAGGGCTTTCTTATTCTTTCTATTTCCACTAATCTCTATATATATGTAATGTCTAGGTATGTTATGATCTTTCCATATGTTCCTTGATTGTTCTTATATTACTATAGAGATATGTATTTGGATTTTTGGATAACTTATTCAGGATGGTTAAAGTATTTCATTGACATTAATATGCTCTTAATATATTTCTGATTCAAGTCTATTTAAATAAATATATATGTGTACACACTACATGTACATATGCATATAGTCATACTTATATGTGTATATATTCAAATACATATATGTATACATATATAAGAATATACAGATGTGTACATACATGTATATATACAGATACATATATTTTAATTTTTATTTGTCTGTAAGTTATTGGCTCATGCCTGTATTTCTAGGCACTCAGGAGGCTGAGATCTGAGCATCATGGTTCAAAGCCACCCTGTGCAGGAAAAGTCTATGAGACTTTTATCTCCAATAAACCACCAGAAAGCCGGAGGTGATATTATGGCTCAAGTGGTAGAGCTCTAACCTTGAGTGGAAGAGCTGAGGGACAGAGCCCAGGCCCAGGGTTCAAGGCCCAGAACCACCACCACAACCAGCAACAAGGAAAAGAATACTGACTAAAAAAACTATAGTATTAAACAGTCTTAAAGATAGGATCAAGTCTAACATTTTAGAATTATCTTAGATACCAGCAACTTTCGAGTCCAATGAGCCATGAGCCCTCAGAATGTTGACTGAATTTCTTAGTTTATTTACACAATCATTATAAGTATGCATTTTCTCATCTATCTTTCTTTCATTTCACCACAGAATGTGTATTTATCCTTTATGTCATACTTGAATACCAAAGCCTTTGGAAGATAGTTATTAATTGGTGCATATTAATTATATGAAGATATTTTATTGCAATATCTTACATTCTCACAAATTGATGAAGGGACTGATTAACCTGTTTCTGGCTTTCTCCATTTCCATTGCCCTTTATATTTCAACTGTTTTCTTTGAATTTCTTTATGCTACCTTCACACATTGTCAAAATGTATTAAAGTGCTATTTACTCACCATCATTGAAAATTATACAATGCTGAATATAAAAGCAAACATCTAAATAAATGGAGACATAATTTTTGTCGATTGGAGGATACAATTCAGAAAAGATATAAATTGTCTCTTCCCCTTTTTTTGGTCATTCATGGGGCTTGAAATCTGGTCCTGGCATTGTCCTTCTGCTATTCACTTTAAAGTGAATGCTCTACTCATTGAGCAACTGTGCCACTTCTGGTTTTCTGGTGGTTAATAGGACATAACAGTCTTACAGACATTCCCATTCCAGCTAAATTTCAACCACAATCCTCAGATTTCAGCTTCCTATGCAGCTAGGATTACAAGCATAAGCCAACAGCACTCAGCTTCACAGTTTTATTTATGTTTATGACAATTTCTAAGAACACCTGACTAGCACTCTTTGAGTCATTCACAAAGAAAAGTAATCTGGAATATATTTCTCTGTCCAATATTAAAGCTATTTGTGTAAAATTGTTATATGTGTAGAGGAAACATTATCCAACTCAATCGGTCTGTAGGGCACCAGATTAGATCCACATAAATATTATCAAGGAATATTTAATAAGGGGTAAAACCAAACATTTGTGGAATGATGTTCTGTTTAATAAGCGGTGATACATTAGGAAGTATTTGGGAAAGTTAAAAAGTGAACATTGACTTAAACATAACAATTTATTCAAATGTTAACTTCAAGCAGAATTAAAACGTGGCATATAAAACAAAAAGAGAGATGGAAATATACAGCAACGGAAGATGTTTTGACAATTTTGATTTGGCATTAAAATTATAGGAAAGGAAAATGAAAGAGTTGAACTCATTGAAAGTGTAAAACAATTTAGCCTATGAAAGTTCATATACAAGTGGTGAGCAGGTGTGTCATGTATCTCATCCTAGCTACTTGGGAGGCTGTGATTTGAGTTTTGCTGTTTGAAGGCAGCCCACAAAATAAACTCCCTGATAATCTTATCTCTGATTAATCAGCAAAAAAGCCAGAAGTGAGGCATGACTGAAAGGGTAAATTGTTAAAAAAATTGCAACAGGACCAAACAAGTTTGAATCAACTTGATATAATGTAACGGTTATAAATTTTAACAATTAAATCAATGAATATTACACATTCCCACAGAAATATAATTGGAAACAAAAGGCATAATTGTTTTCTTAAAACAAGTAATGGAACCATGCATTTCTTTCACTTTATAATTCATGTTTTATGTAACTTTAATTAGCAGACTTCCAGGACTAAAACTAAATATATTAATTGTATACCACAAGAAGAAAAGAGATTATAGTTAAGAATAGATATTTAATCCTAGCCAGAAGATAAGTTTTTGAGCATTCTCTCTAAAAAGAAATGTTACATGCAGAAATTAATGGATATGATGTAGCTTTATTATTACACAACATATAAATGAATGGGATTATCAAGCAATATTTCATAGCTATGTAAAAAATAATTGTGTAGCTAGGAGTCAGTGGCTCATGCTTATAACCCTAGCTACTAAGAAGGCTGAGAGCTGAGGCTCATGGTTCAAAGCCAGCTTAGGCAGGAAAGTCCATGAGACTCTTATTTCCAATGGGCCACCAGAAAACTGGCAGTGGCTCAAGTGGTAGAGCACTAGTCTTGAGCTGAAGAGCTGAGGGACAATGTCCAGGCCCAGATTTCAATCCCCAATACCAACAAAAATTAAAAATAAACAGTTACAAATAAACAAATATTTTGAAATAAATGTTAAAAATATATTCTAACAATTTTTAAATCCTTACTAGGTATACTAGTTTATATAAATATAAAGAATTGCTTTCTGGATTAGTTGTCATTGAGTCAAATTTGTAAATCACACATTTGTCACTCAATTCATATTTGTATATTTCTATACTTACATACTTTAAGTATAATTAAGTGATAAGTGAAAGGCAATACTGTTTTAGGAATCTCCCTTGGCTTTCTATAATTAAGCCTCCTATCCTAAAATCAATATGCCCTCCAAAATAGTCAGACGTTTCATCTCATTGGAGAAGAAAAGTATAAGCCATAATCATTGGTAGAACAAGTAACATTTGACATGTATTTCACTTAGTTTAAGAACCAAAACATTCAAATCATCTTAATAATGCCAGTAATAGCAAAATGTCTTCTGAGCTTTTCAGTCTTTAAGGAGATGAAAATCTTTAATTATACATCTATTTTTTTCTACATTACATCCTATATCTTAGGAAGATATTTTTGGTAACCCTCTGTTCCTGATTAGAAGACCGGAACAAAGGCAATAATGAAAATAGCCAAGGAAAATACTTGAAAACTATTAAAAAAGCAATCACAGACACTCTTGTTTTCATCAATTTCAATGAGAATGTACGGAAAAGTATCACGTTTTGTTGCATTTAAAGAGCAATAATTAAACTTTAATTAGCAGTGAAGAAGGGAACAGAAAACTTTGAAGACAGCTTGACTTTGAACAATTCAACACAAGCATAATGGATTTATCTTGTTTTTCTATGCAATTGCCAAAATAATAGAGAACAACATCCAAAGGCAGGAAAACACCTAAGTCAAAGCAGTAAACTTTTGTCTATAAAATAGTTTTGAGGGTCTAACTCTTTCAAAGTCAGGCTTGCAAAAAGGAAAGTGTATTTGCTTTGGAGTGAACAATAAAAATATAAAAATCCTCTATTAATGTTTATCATATTTTGATTAGGACTTCTTGTGTTGGAGAAGAGTAAAGTTATGAACAAGTTCAAGATAATTGGACTATTCCCCAATATCATTATTATTTATCAGCTATAGCTATGGAAGTAGCCTTGATCACTCTTAATATCATTCTTCTTTACATTTAGAAGCATTGTTTGTTTCTGGCTTATAAACTGCAAAAACTTGAGTGTTAATAAAGGGTCATTTCTTAAGAGTGGAAAGATGCTGTGCAAACAAACCTAAAATATCAAAGTCTTAGAATAGTGGAAACGATTTTCTAGCTATATCACAATCTGCAGATGTAGATTTTGTTTCAAATTGTTCCAGGGGAACCATTTTTGTTATCTTCTTTTTGACCATGTAGTGATCCTATTCCATCCTATACCATCCTGGGATGGCTGTACATTTACTGGATTCTCTAATTGCTGTTGGAAAGTTAGGAGGGATAGAAAATTGAGTTTTTGTATCTGTTTTACCTTATTTTTTTTATTACATTAAAAACTGTAACTCAAAATGACATAAATTATCTTTATAATATTAGGAGACAGATTTCATTTCCATATTCTTACCCTAGCCTTCTACATAATTTTGGTATTTAGTGATCCCCAAATGTGAAAATAAAGATAGGAAATCTCTTATATAAATATTATTTAGAATTTCAAATTTTCTTTATGTAAGGCCCGTAAGTAGTATTCACATCATACATGTATACAAAGCCAGTGGCAACATTTTCTCATATTCTCAAAAACTAGGAAATGTGGTGCCCTGTAGTTGCATCAGGAAAAGGCTGTAGTTGAATTAGTTTATTAATCTAAATCTGCTGTAAAATATTTCTACACGTTAGTTGGTTTGAATAATCCGTATTTATCATTTTGCAGTTCTAAAGGACAGAAATTTAAAAGAAGTCTCACTAGATTAAAATCGAGCCACCTACAGAGCTAAAATATTTTTCAAATGATTCTAGTGGAAAGAGCGTTTACTTGCTGTTCTGCTTTCCAGAAATTCAGAATCTGGGTTGTTGTTTTTTACTTTATTTTCTAATGTAGCATCTTTACATGTCTCTGATGGTTCAAACCTCATCATGTGCTTTCGAACTATACCTGGGACTTTAAAGTACCCATTTGAATATATTTCGCCTATCTGATAATTCTTCATGTTTGTGTTCATTGGATTATGAAAGGTGATTATTTTACAAACTTATATACATATAATACAAATGTACATTTGAGGGATTCGTTATTTGGGGAAGACAGATATTATGGAAAGGTATTTTGCTATGTAAAATGAGTGTATAGCATTCTTTCTACTATAAACTGTTATCCTTTCATTAATTTTGAACAACATATTTCTTCAATGAAATATAACTAGAAAAAAATTAGTCCCTGAAAGCAACTAATCATGATTAAAACCTTGTCATGTACTAGAAATCCTAAATGCCAGAGAGCAGCTCCTGAAGTAGTTGCGGAACTATCACTTTTTGTATATTCTGCTTACAATCTTCTCTTTTCAAGAGCATTTGATTGTTATTATTTTGGAATTATGGTTAATATTTATTTGACTGCTATTTTTAAAAATGCATTAGCCAATACTGGTTCTCTTTTTCTAACTTTTTTGGGTCTATTCTATTTCGGGAAGAAATACATCCATTTGAATTACATTAACTGCTTATTGAAGTTGAATCATCATGGAGAGGAAAAGAAGAAAAAAATATGTCTCTGTGGGTATGTCAAGGTAAAAATGTATCTACAGGCTATTTATTTTAAAATCATCTAATTTTCATTATGTTTGCATTCTGAAAATTAAGCCTCTCAACTCACACAATGTTAATGCAGTCTTATTTCATGCCTCCCAAAAGCAAACAACAAATTACTATTTATTTTAAAATTATTTTTAATTTTTTAATTATCTTTTTTTAAAAATCTATATTTTTAAAAAGTTAGCCAAGGCAAATGGTTCCCTAGCTATTTAGAGTCATGTTCAGAGTCTATGGTGAAATCCAGAAAGGGAAAAAAAATCATGTTTTTATTCTTCCTTGATCCACTCTGATTTACTTCATCTATTTCTGAAAGAATAAAATTCTGGCTTTGAAGCCTTTTGCTTCATATCCACAATGTGTTATTCTTCCTTAATTAATAGGAGAATTTGGAGAAAAGATGAGAATCCACAATAGAAAAAGGAGAAGAGGAAAAGAGAAGGAGAAATCTAGATATTTTTTTCTTCCTCATCTCAATCACAAGATCTGGATAATGATTGTGGATATTAGATCCAGTGCTCTAGAGTGATTAAACACATCTATAGAAATAGATAACCCCACAAGTGATCACATGGAGAATGCTTATTTATAAAAAAATTTAATATCACTCTCTGCTGTTTTCTAGCTCTCTCTGCTCTCTCTCTGCTCTAGCTTTCTCTGCTCTCTATGCTCTATTCTAGCTCTTTCTGCTCTCTGCTCTCTCTGTTATTTTCTAGCTCTTCTCTCTCTCTTACCCAGCTCTCTCTCTTTCCCAGCTCTCCCAGCTCTCTTTCCCAGGCCTTTCCCCACCGCATTGAATACCAAAATGGCCTGGTGCCAGCCAGAATGCTCCATGTAGTACCTGCGTTACCTAGGCAACTTGGACACCTGGAAGAGGTCACATCTGAATTTGATGTGGCCATACCTTTCTCCACACATAAGGCCTAGTTAAGTACAAACACTCTCTCTCTGTTCTTTCCTAGCTCTCTCTGCTCTCTCTGCTCTTTTCTAGCTCTTTCCTCCCTTTATTCTAGCTCCCTTCTCTTTCCTAGCTCTCTCTCTTTCCCACTTTTCCCAGACACGCTCTCTCTCTGCTCTTTTATCTCTTTTTCCTCTCTCTTTCCTCTCTTTCCCAGCTCTCGCTCTTTCCCAGGCCTTTCCCAGCCATGTGGAGTGCCAACCTTGCCTGGTCCCAGCAGGTCTACTGAATAAACTTACCCTTTACCTGAAAAAAAAAACGTAATATCTTCCAATAGGAAATGTTATCAATTTGTTTAGTTCTTGTTTAGGATTTGTTGAATTCTGGTGTGCTATAGCCAGCTATCATATATATATAAAAGAATGGTAAGAATCTAGCATCTTAATATATTCTAATATTAGCTTAGTTCTGCCTGTGTTATATGTATGAGGCTGAATTTGAGTTTTGCCTCATTTTCACATGCTACACTCTTCCAACACATAAGTTGAAAGAAGACTCTCTCTGGAAATATGCTATTTTTATAACTAAGGAGAAAAAGACACAGATAATGAGATAGAAATCTTCCCCTAGAAATAGCCTTTCACACTTCTGGTTCACTTTTGTAAGCTGAAGTAAGTCACATGACCCATCTTGACACTGCAGAGTAGAAGTAAATCTCACCTACAGGAAGCTGATTCAGGACATAGAGTAATATGCCAAGATATGCAACACTTGAGATAAAGAGGAAAAAAAGAGAACCATAATACAATCAATCATACTTGCCATCACATGTCTCTGCAGAAAGGATGCAATTGCATTCCTTATTTTCTAAAACAACTGAGATCTTCAAATCATGTCTTTTATGTTTGGAAGTTACAGAAATTAGAGAACATTTTGATACTGAAACAGCATAAAATTTCAAAGAAAGTTGGAGTAATCACTTCAATACTACCTTTTGTTCTCCAAGAAAAGAAACCATTTTATAGACAATAATTTGTAATTTCTTAACTAGTATCTTATTTTTCCAGAAATGGATTTTGTTAATATATGTGATTATCCTCCAGAATAAATGTCTTCATTTATCTGCATCTTGTGCAAACAGCAAGTCAATTAGATGTAAGTGGGAGTTCATCAGTAGCACTTTTTAAAAATGCAAAAAATGTGGACAGTTAGCCAATATACATATTTTTCCACCATCACTTACTACATCCTCCTTCTTCCTTCCTAGGAAACACACCCAATCAATAAAAAGGCGTACATATTTGGTTCTTGACCTGGAACGTGGAAGCAGAATGTTATGGATGTCTGGGATGACAGTTAATAGTGTTTTACATAATAATGTCACATACAACAGCCCTAAGAGTCCTGCAGGTCTTAACACTACTTCCTTAGTGATGTGATCGGAATGTCAGCCTTACTGGACTTAGTATTGTTTTCCACTTCCTTTCCTATCACTTGTCCAAAATTGTAATACATATTAACCGAATGAAAAAGTAATGTCATCTTAAGAAATTCTTATTGCAACAAGACATTATGTCGAAAAAAGAACTTTACAACTTTGGCGGTGGATGGGGGGGGGGAATCGGAGGGCAGGGATGGTAAGGGTAAACAAAGGAGGAGGCAAAAATGTTTGATAAGAAATGTACTCATTACCTTGCTCATGTAATTATAACCCCTCTGTACTGTATTTTCACACAAAAAACTTATTAACATAAAAAAGAAAGTCATTTAGGGCTCTGGGAATGTGGTTTCATGGAACAGTTATTGCTTAGCATGCATGAAACCACATAAACAGAAAAAGAAACACTGGAAGTGGTGTTTTGCCTCAAGTGGTATAATGCTAGCCTCGATAAAAAAAAGAAGCTCAAGGACAGTTCCTTGGCCCTGAGTTCAAGCCCCAGGACTGTCAAAAGAGTCATTTAGCCAGGAAATGCAAAATAAAGAACCCATACTTGGAATATATAATTGCTCCTTCCAACTGATACCTATCAATAGTCCTTAATTCATGTACTTTACCTATATTAGAATACTGTGTTGAACAAAAAAAAAACGTTTTGTTAATAGGTCATGGCAATTAATACCAAGAATGTGCTTAGATATCAGTGAAGATTAAGCCTGGAAATTTAAAGATTCCAGGCTCTTGAGTGGGCACTGCTAATCACAATCAGAAGAGTAGTATAAGTGAGATTTGGAAATCTTTTTGGTAAGATATGGCACCAAAAAGGCAGAGGTTAATTGATAGTTTTGACAGAAGGAATAACTCCAGATGGAAGGTATAAATGATAATAATAACTAAGTTATACCATAAACTGTTCTAGAGAACCATTTTTGATTATAAATAACCAAATAACTTAGGCTAGTTCGTAATCTCTGTGTGATAAGTTGTATATACTTCTATGCTGCTCTTTCATACTTGATCTCCTTTGCTTTCTACAAATCTGTCTTTCTCTATTTCTCTATGAACAATTACTGATACTAAGTCCACATATGCAGACAACAGAGGATGCTAATGTAAGAGTCCCATAGGTCATGAGTCATTAATGTAAGAACATGGAAAAAGAGGACATATTTATTGCTACATCCATTTTATTGAAAAGCTGCAATGTCACATCATTTGATTCAAATTTCCATTCTTTGTCAACATAGTGTCATTAAGTGTACATAAATGCAAATATGAGCTGGGTGCTGGTGACTCACACTTGTAATACTAGCTACTCAGGAGGTTGAAACCAGAGGATTGTGGTTCAAAGCCAGCCTGGTCAGGAAAATCCATGAGAATCTTATCTTCAATTACGACCAGAAATCTGGAAGTGGTGCTGTAACTAAAGTGGTAGAGCCCTCAACTTGAGCTGAAATGCTGAGGGACAGCGCCCAGAATCAGACTTCAAGCCCCATGACTAACAGAAAAAGTTCCTCAAAAGGCACGACGAAGTCAATACTAATCTTCCCAAGCAGAGAACATAATTCCAAAATAATTCAGTGCACCTACTTTTGCTGAGTTAAGTTATGGTTTCTTTGCTGAATATATTCTCTTCTTTTAAAAATTTGTCGAATATTAGCTTTATAATAAACTTCATCTAACATGTCTTGGTTCAAAACAGACATCCATACAGTTGATCTCACTTGGATTTATTACAGTCTCAAAGCCAACAGGCAGAAGAGTCTGTCAAACTCTTATCTTTAATTAAACACCAAAAAAGCCAGAAGTGGAGTTTTGGCTCAAGCAGTAGAGTACTAGCTATGGTGGCAGGAGGGCAGAAAAGACAACTATTCAGGGACAGGAGCCAGACTCTGAGTTCAAGCCCCAGAACCAGCACAAACTAAACAAACAAGCAAGCAAAAAACGTCCACATATTTATTTTGGACCATCCTTAAAGCACTGGTTTGAAAAGAGGCTCCTTTTGCTGATCATACTCACTGGATCCTGATTTTTGGAATCCTTATTGCTATGGTGAACTCAGGACCAGATTAAAGTAATGGATAACTGACTCCTGCAACAAGACAATCATGTCAGGAGTGAAATATCGAGGCATAAGTTACCTTACTTTTAAACCTATATGTCTTTGTTTCTTTGCAGTAGAACACTTTTAAAACAACGTTATTTCCTTTTTATCTATGTTGGCCTTCAAATGGCATATTGTTTCCTTTTGTAATACTCTCAACTAGAAATTTGCAAACAAGTTTTATGTGAGTAAAGAACACACTCGAAAAAGTCAGGGACAGAGTTTCCTTCAAGCTTTGAATTCTTTTCTTGTACAGTAAAGCGAGCGCACAAATTAAATTGAACTTGTCATTTCTCTATGTTCAATTCCTCTCTTGGAATCAGTTTCCACTTCCAGTAACAGTTCCTTCCAGTTACTTCAAGTAACAATCTATGGCGCTGCTCCAGGTAAAATGAACGTTTTGTGGCTTCATTGAAATAGCACAAGTACATCTTTGTACATGAGATAAAGCGCTTCAGAAACAACTTAGTCATGAGAAAATATGGAATTTAAATCACTTATAAAACATTATACATGTACATATAGCCATATAAAATGATGTTAAGTGAAATGGACTCCAAGATAGGACACAACTTGATTTTTCTTTATTGTTACCTAACAGGTACTATGTGATTTTTTTTTCTCTTCTATTTTCTACCACCATGGTATAACCCCTGTTTTTACTGTATTTGATGTCGGTGATCTGCATCTTGCATATACCTTTTTCTAATGTGGGGAGGGGAAGGGAAATAATAAAATGCTGAAACAAGAGTACAGTATGATCCATTGTAACAATGAGTTCTACAAGACGCTATGTAGAAAATGAACTTTATAACTTGGGGAGGAAAGGGGGGATTTGGGGCAGCGAGGAGGAAAGGGAAGACGGGAAAAACAAAAGAAGAGTTAACAATGCTTGATAGATTATGTACTAATTAACTTATATATATAACTCTAACCCTTCTGAACAACATTTTTACAATAAAAAACATGAAAAACCATTATCCTGGAGTACATTAAGTCAAATTTCCTAAGTGCTCTATAAATTAAGACCAATTTTAAGTGAGAAGAAGGTTCTCAGAAATATGTGTGTGTTGTACATTTTTTCACAAGTGTACATAAGTTAACAGTAGGAGAAACAATATGAATAATAGGAGAAAAAGAAGTTCTGTGTTTAAGTATGGTTGTTCAATAAAGTATAGAAGACTCTGCAAATAAGACAAATTTGTAACAATAAAGCCAAGGCCAGTATGTATATCTATGGGAGTGATGTAGAGAAAGCATTACTACTCAGTGGAACATGAAGGATGAGGCCACTCTGTTTCTTCTTCTATCTCTAAATCATGGCAACTAATCATGCAAATTTGTAAAAACTAGAATGGAAGAATAATTCTAGTTTCAAAGCAAATCATATATAAGAGCATGGACTTAACTGGAAAAAGAAAGCCATGTGGTGAGAGCAGGAATTATACTAGCAATGAACTGGTGGCTAAGTTCACATATCTTTTATTTCTTTACTTTTCTTTTCCGTTGGTATTTGTGGGGCTTGAAGTCTGGGCCTGGGCACACTTCCTCTACTCTTCACCTTAAGGCTAGCAGTCTACCGCTTGATCCACAGTGCCACTTCCAGTTTTCTGGTTGTTAATTGGAGATAAGTGCTTCAGAAACTTTCCTACTTGTGCTTGATTTGAACTGCAATCCTCAGATCTCAGCCTCCTGAGTAGCTAGTATTATAGGCATGAGCCACTGTCATCCGGCTTAAGATCACATATCTAACAGTGTACACTCAATGTATGTAATGTGTATGGTCATCTATCTTTATATGAATTCTTAAGTTAAAAATCTGGGCTACAGGTTAGACTTTACACTCACAAAACTGTTTCAAGTTTAAAAAATGACACTCCTGGAAATATAAAACCTAAGAATGTAAAGGATTCTGGGAAGTTCAGTTTGCATCCAGCCTGGGAAAAAAAAGTCTTTGCCACAATACCTATAATTAACCAGGCTAACCTGCATTGTAAGAATGTCTGAAGGGATGGAATGCTAGGTATGAGCAAGACTGCTGAATAAGAGCTTGAGGTTTTGGCATACATACACGCAAGCATGCACATACACAGAGGCACTTATATGTGTAAACACACTTATGAAACAACTCTCAGAATGTGTAGAAAATGTTGGAAAATAACAGTAAATATGTCCTGAGTAAGACTAGGACAAGTGATAATTTTCATATTAGAAAGTCCTCAAGTGAACTTCCCCCAAAAAGCTTGAGAATATTACAAAGATAGGGACCAGAGATATTAAAAAAGTCAAGTAATCACTATTAAAGGGATCAGATCCATGGAGGAATGAATCAGAGAACCCTGCAGGTGCATCTGAAAATGTTTATAACCTGTGTCAAATGTTAGAACGTCTTTGAAAATTGTACATAAACAGTCAAAGCAGTCAGTCTAGTGGATAAGATCATCGGAGAAGTTCAGAATTGCTAGCCTGTTTCTAGATTAAATAAACCAACAAACTATGGCAGGGCAATGTGATACAAGCCTGGAATTCTAGCACTCAGACTAAGATAGGAGATTAGAGAGTGGAAATACATAGCGATACCTTCCCTGGACCAGGTAGTATAATTTGTCTCAATAAAACAAGCCAAACAAGAAAGGAATACCCAGTTGGAAGTTTGGGCTAATTTTTTCACTATGTTTTGATAAGTCAAGTTTCCTAGTGAAATGCAACTCATATATCATCCTCACTTCTGTTTTACATGCTCTCTTCATTACAGAACATTGCTAGATGCAAAATAGCTCATGATTCCCAATCGAAAATTTGAAAAAGTAAGCACCATTCTGTTGGATTCTAAAGAAATGATGAAGGATTACAAAAGCTTCAGCCTGGAGAAATAGCAAAGTTCATCTAATGTAGGACTTTGGAGACCTGCCTAAATTAGAATTTAGATTTGAAATAAATGCTTTTTGTTTGTAATTTCATATTCTCTAGGATACTACAAAAATGTTTTCAAGTAGAAGATTTAATTTAGAAATTCACAAATGGTTCTGGCATTCTAATTGCCTAGAATATTCTTTCAAGTATTAGAAATTAGTTAATGCATAATTCCAACAGTTCATGTATAACATGATAATCTGAATAATCTAGACAAAGTTGCCAACAAATGGATGCTATTAATATATAAATTTAGAAAAAGATCAATTTTTTGAGGCTTTGGTGTAACATTGTATGAAGAGAGTAATTGTATGACATCTTTTTTCTTCTACCTATACATAACACAGGAAGAAATTTCCTTACGTACCTCGTAATTACTCATACAATGAGGGAAAAAAAGCTAGGTTTAATGCTTGTTTATATTTTGTTTTTGTTGTTTAGTTTATGCTAGGGCTTGACCTCTAGGTCTGGGCACTGTCCCTGAGCCTGTTTTTGCTCAAGGCTACTGCTCTACTACTTGAACCTCAGTGCCACTTGTGTCTGGCTATTCCTTATGAGTTTATTGGAAATAAGAATATAAGGAACCTTGCTATCTGGGTGGGTTTGATCCATAATCTTCAGATCTTAATATTCAGAAATTCTGATCTCCTGAATATCTATGATAGATAAAAATAATACATAATAAAATTAATATAAAATAATAATATAAATAATATTTGCAAGTGTTCTGATCTCAAGAATACCACTGGAGGAAAAATGATGCAGAAAAGTTTAGTGTAGTGTTCTTTGCACAATTGGGAGGGCATCACAGCAGAAGTGTAGTATTTTTTTCACAATAGTGATAAGCTAGTGATGATGTGAATTTAGGCAATTTTAAGGTGCACCTTACAAGTTGCAAACTTTTGGGCTAGGATAAAAACTTGGAATTGATTGTCATAGAAATAATAGCTTTTTCTTATGAACAAATGTTTACTCTTCAGGAATTAATTATTATAGATAGGTCATAGTTTTATCTTCTACCAGAATGTGGCTATTGTTTCTATTCACTTTTACATATGTAACATTCACATTGGAAATTTCATCTATTGCAGAATTAATTAAAATGCAAACAGATACTGTTTTAAATGTCTCTGGCATGGCATGATCAGAATTTGAAAATGATTAGTTAGTAGTCATCTGAATTTTGAAGAATACATATATTCTGTCGTTGTAACAATTATTCAGTTTTAAAGTTAGGAGTTTCCGTAGAATTAAACTTTTCTGTTTTAATATGAGGTAATGTTTTTTTCAACATAAAGGCAAATATATTGTGAAGATATTGTATAGTTTGATAACATTCAAGTTGATGACCCTCTGATAAAGAAAGGGGGAATAGAGTGGTATTTACTATACCAATACAGTGAAATTATATTTTATGTAAGTTATTTTTTAATTTAATTTTATTGTCAAGGTGATATATAGAAGGGGTTGCCGTAATTGTAAGATGGTGAATACATAACATGTAGAACTTTTTATCCACTACCTCACTTTTCTAACAGTTTTCCTTTACCCCAATACCCTTCACAAGTTGTAATGTAAATTTCCATACTGTTGTCTTGTGAGCATTGCTATTACATTGGTTTATACTTTGTCCTTTGTCACGCCATGTTGTTGTTCCTCTTCCCTTCCCTAATTATGATAAATATATATACAATAACACATGATACTGAAATCAAATACAGCAGGGGACAAACCATAGGGCAAAACACAAAAGAAAAAAGAATCACAGAGTACATTAAAAACAACAACCACGAAGAAAACCTTTGTTTCCATATGTAGGAGTTCATTTTGTTCATAATCTTATACATAGCTACTGAGCCATTCTGCTCATCTGCTAGGACTATCCTAGATATTTCCTACTTGTTGCAAATTAGGGAAACCATGGAATCTCTTTCTTTGTGTCTTGTTTATTTTACTTAGTAGGATTTTTCCTTTTCCATATGAATTGCAAGCATAGAATTCCACAGTGGATATATTTATCACATTTTGTCAATTCGTTCATCTCCTGAGAGGCATATTGATTTAAAATATGATTGCATGTAAGTATCACTTAAGGTCATTCAAAAATGACAGATGCCACCTCCCCAGATATTCTAAAATCATGATTTTTATGAAGATACGTTTTCATGGTGGTACAAGTGTTGCGATATCTGGATGAATCTAATCTATATCTTGCACTGAATTAGACAGGAAGATATCCAATATCATATGGGTTAAAATGGTAGTGACAAAATATTCTCTTGAGAAAGATAGAGGAGGCTTCCAGAAGTATGAATTAGTTCATATAATTTTGAAAGATTTAGTAATGCAAGCTCAAGTATGTCTCTTTAAATAAAAAATATGTAATTGTTAGGGCAAAAGATGGGGAGGGGAAAGAAAACGACTGACAGCAGATCATTTTCCCAAGTTAGAGTATAAAAAGACGTAATGTACAACTTCCCAGTTAAAAAGAGAGTAATATACTATTTCCCACTTAATTTAGGTACATGCAAAAAATTTACTTGGGTTTTTCCTACTTTAACCCACCAAAATAAGTGAAGTCTTATAAGAAAAATTATGTTATTTCCATTACTTCAACCTGAACACTAACTGTGATGAGCCCTCTTTTTCTCACTTTGCACTTGGAAAATAGTCCCTAAGTTGATGATGATGTAGCTGATTAGAGTCAGAGTTACGGGCTTCTACTTGTACAATTATCACCGAAGAGTTTAAAGCAGTTTTTCCCCAAGATACCCAACTACTTTTTCTTAAGCTGTACTTTGAACACACCCTCACACCTGAGCACATAATTTGAAATTATACTTCAGCATTACCTTGGCACATTCTACTTTGTGCCTTTCGCTTTTTTGCACATTCCTTTTGAGTTCATAGTTGCTCTCTTTCCATTTCATCTATACAAACTGCTAAGAACATTGTTCAACTACCACTTCTTGTTTGCACAAGACCAGTCTATGTACGAAAGTACTTTGTCCATATTAAGCAATAGGGTAGTACTCACTCTTTGAGGAGAAAAGTTCCACAGTGTAACCCTATGCTCACATTAGAGAATGTAGAATTTAAAGCATTTTGAGAAAAACTGATATTAGAATTGAAAGTCTCCTTAGGTCAATTTCCATGGGGCTTATTAGGTTTCCCATGAGAAATATAAATAGCCACAAAATCTAAAGCTAATTAGTAAGTATCCGAATTAACACTAGATCCAAGATGTTGTGTTAGTAAAAGTCAGCATTGTAGGTGAATCCTTCCCTACTTGCCAATGGGTATGAGAAAATGAAAGGAAGGCATTACAGCAAAATGTTTTACCTTTTTAGGCATTCAGTCGTACTGGTGAGGGTAAAATCTGAACTCTCCAATTCAATAAAAGCTTGAAGTTTATAAAAGCATTCCCTACATATAAGAATTTGTGGTAGGATGATTGACAGGGTTATTTCACCATGGAGATATCCCTAACAAGAACTAGAGTTAAATGGAGTATATGGCAGTTATGATGTGTCAATGACTATTGAGGCATTTTCTATTCTAAAGAAGAATCAATTCGAGGAGTATTCAGTCACATCAGTAATGCTGTTGTTCAACCTAATACTTAGTGTTACTTGGCTTACATTTATAACGAATAGGCTGATAAGACATCCAAACATATCTAAAAATATTTCAATAAAATCCCAAACTGATGTGGATACATGGGCCACACATTGGAACTGTAGGACAAATTAGGCTTGTCTGTGCTGTAGTTCAATCTACAAACTCCTGAATAAACACAGTCTTCAAAAATGTTCACACAATACCTATGAGTAAAGTTCATGACAATTATATCTGTATAATTTTTCTAAGTTTAGGATAAAAGCATTGGTTCCCAACATTTAAAATCAACAGGATCTGTTGAATTTATGGATCCAGAATTTTATGGCTTCATATTCATATCCCAAAATTTTATCAATATGACTTTCACCAAAACAATGATCTTATTGAACTTGTCTATGTCCTTTTACTTTTCAAATCCAAATAGCATATTTCTTTCAATATCTTCTTGCAAATTCCTTCCTTTACTTCTGTAAATCTGTGCTTGTTACTTTTTTATTTCCTTATTTATCTCTTTCTTCCAATCTTGTCTACAGTGGTGCCCACATTGCTCACACCTGTGTCAGAACTTTCCTTTTCCTTTTCCTTTCAATAATGCCCCCAATTTTATTATTCTTTTTCATATTCATGGTCGTGGATATTTTGATGATGTCTAACCAGACCCATCTTTGCAACTAAACTTTAGAACTATCAGATTTTTTCCCCTAAATCCATCATTTCCACCTGTGGTCCTTATAACTAAGAGTAGCACTAACAGAGTTGTCAGCCAAACGTGTGGAAGCACATTTAGATTTCTTCTTACCCTTCTACTCCCTCCCATTAGATAAGATGAATGATCCAGATTTTTCTCAGTTTCTGTCACTCAAATAATTTCTATTTTTTGGGTGGGTGCATTCGTGGGGCCTGACCTCTGGGCCTGGGCGCTGTCCCTCAGTTCTTCATCTCAAGACTAGCACTCTACCACTTGAGCCACAGCACCACTTCCGGATTTTTTCTCTGCTTATGTGGTGCTGAGAAATCGAATCCAGGGCCTCATGCATGCAAGGCAAACGCTCTATCACTGAGCCACCTTCCCAGCCCCCACTCAAATGATTTCTATATACTCCTTTTTTATGCCCCTGACACCAGCCTGTTTCATTTACTCAACACTGTCACCTAGTCCTAAAACAACCATATCCAAAGTATGCTTTTTCCCCATAGTCTTTTCATATTGGTCCCTTCCATCACCAAATTACTCTCTTTGTAAGCACACAGAGTGAATAACTCAGACACAAATTCTAGTATCATTATTTACTCACTACATTGACTGTTGGCCTTACATTTCTCATCTATAAATGGATGTAATCTACCAGAAATAATGAAGAATATATGGGTTGACTTCTAGAGCAGGAAAAAAGAAAATTGAAGAGTCCTTACATTTTCCACCTTACCTTACAAATAAGGAAAGACTCAAATTCAGTTTGTTGGTATAAAGTCACAAATTGTTTCCTGCAGAAATAAAAATAAATTTTACCTCCTGGCTCTAAGGTATATGTCATTTTAAGGTAACTACAGATATGTAAGTGGTACTATGTAAAAATAAATAGTGTCATGTTTTTTCAGATGTATTGAAGAACATACCCTTAATATATCATTGGAAACATTGGTTATTGAATAGTATCTATAGGAGAATGTTTTTGAACTAATCACACTAAGCTGAAAACTATACCTTAGTCCATCAAAATGTGGAAATAAATAATTTTATTTATAAGAAAATAATACCACCAAGAAAAGTGTGTATACATTAGAGAGACTTCAGGAATAACATTAGGGTTTTTACTGTCTCTACTCATTTATGTGATAGTATTTCTTGATATTGAAACTCTCCTCTTGTTATTCTTATTGTATGTAATGCAACGCTATTTTTTACTATATATTTAATATGGGAAATATAGCTTCAAAAATGTGTAAAGTTTTTTTTCCTTTTCAATCACAATATTGTCATTATTAGGATACTCTGTGATCATCATTATCCTCATCAAAATTATTATTAGAATCATCAGTGTTAGCTATTGAAACTCTGATATGTATCTATGATTTTGCGATTATTCCTTTTGTCTTTTGATTAATAATTTTAATGTTAATCACTGTGCATGCATCCATATTAAAATTTTGAACAAAGAAACAAAAAAACTAAACCATAACAGGTAGCTTGGCTATTTGCTTATAACATATTATAGAATACATTTTTGAAGTATTGCAATTTCCTAACAAGTATGAATTAACTTCCTCTCTCCTCACCACTACACACAAATATTTAAGAGTTTGAACAGAATTATTTTAAGTAATATACTACAATATCATGTGTATATCTAAAATTCCCTTAAAAGTAATAAACGCTACGTTCTATTGAAATATTAGATATTTTATTCTAGGAAACTTTTGGAAAAACATACTGTATATCTTTGAAATAAAAAGGTAAAAAGATAGTAGCATAAGAAGTTTTAGAAGGAGTCTGTCTTCAGAAATGTTTATACATATATATATATATATATATATATAATGTGTAGAAAGATATACATTTTTAGAGATTGTCATCAGAAATACATACATATATCTAAATTTATGTGTAGAACGAAGTACATTATAATGAAACAAAAATCTTGAAACATAATTAAAATTAAAATATACATTAAACCAAGTGCCAGTGACTCACACCTATAATTCGAGCTATTCTGGGTAATGAGGTCTTGGAATTGTTTTTGAAACTAGCCCAGACAGAAAAGTACTTGTTAGATTCTCCAATTAACCACTAAAACGAGGAATTAGCTCTATACCTCAAGTTGTAGAGTGCTGGCTTTGAACACAAAATGGCTTAGGGACAATGCATAACCTTGCAAACAACATCTAGAACAACAAAATATATCTCATTAATTTCACAGAAGCATCTTTTACCTGCTGTGAACATTTCTTAGAAACATGAATACATGCCAATGGAAAATGTTAGGTAAAAAGTATAGAATATTTACGTCTATGTTAAAGACATGACTATTTAGATTGTTTAAGATATTTAGGTAATGATTTAAAATTAAGAATAATGATAATATATTGGGACTGTCTTTTATTCTGTTTTATGATAGTAATACAATATTTGTAATTATTCTGTAAAATTACTCTTGCTTGGTATTTAAATTATAATAAATGATAAACATTTTTAAATGAATTCCATAGGAAAGGATAATTTTAATGGTATTAATTCTTTTGTAATTTCAAAACAATTAAAAAATTATTCCAAGGCTGGTTTTCTCTAAAACTATATTTATTTTCTTATTCTAATTTTCATATGTTCGTAGAAATTAAAATTCCAAAAATTCAATGGATGTTGGCATTCAGAATCATCTTCATAAATACTAATAATGGAGTCGCTTATGTGGAATTGTTTTATTTCATTTGTTTTTGTCACAAATAAATCAAGATGATTGTATGTTTTGTTTCTTTTCACGTTATTGGCTCTTACCCTGAGAATACTTTTTTCTAGCAAAGTAGAGAAAAGCAATTGGATTGAGCAAGTAACATATGGCTATCAAAAAATGCAGATGCATAGATTTGTGTTTTCTATCATTTGGTAAAAGTTTCTTCCAGAAAAGGTTATCAATTATGTATAAGTGATGTATAATTCCTAGATATTCCAGTTATCACATACATTTTTTGATTGGGTTATCTCTGCATAAAGTATAAAAACAGACAAAAAACTCAAAATAAACAGAAATCACATCTTTGTTTTAGAAACAGCAGTTTACAAAGAATTTTTAGCCAACACCAAAAACATTAGGTATTTTGCATTTTGTAGGAAGAATTTTTAACTATAGGTTTATTTTTTTGCTGACATGAAATTCACATACAATATATTATCTCCTTTCATTGTATACATTTTAGTGCTTTGGAAGTGAATTGTACACTCATAGGTTTTCCAAGCCTAATTTTCACAAACTTGGATTTCTTCAAATAGAAATGCTATAAATTTTAGAACAGATATTAAAATAGATATAAAATTGAGTTACAGGAATTTGTCCTGCATACATTTTCTATAGGGTGTCTTTTCAAAATTTGTTTTGAGGAATTATTTCAGGTTCTCACTCATACTGTCCAAGTGCACAGTCAATGAACTACATTCCGAATCCATACAAGTTTTTAATTCTCTTTAATACATACATAGAAGTGTAATAGCTAGAACATATACAATTCTCTTTGACCTTTTGAAGACTTGAAAAATTGCTTAATAAAATGACTGCAGTATTACACAAATCATTCTACTATGCGAAGTATATCAATTTCTCCACAAATGCATTACTATATTTTGTGTCATCTTTTTATATTATGGTCATACTACTGAATTTTCTTTTTCTTTTTTCTTAGATACTAAAGAGGAGCTTAATTCATATGCTCCTCCTATTGACTATTAATTTACATATGTTCTTTATACAAATATCCTTTTCGGAAAAAATTTATACAGAATTAGAACATATAATAGTACTTAAGATTCAGGATCACTGTAGCATTAACATTGTAGCATTAACAAATATGTACCCTCTATCTGTTGGATATGTTTTCACTACTTTCATAGAATTAAGAAAGGTCATCAGTTGATATTAGTTTATTCTTGCTTTTCTTTAGCCACTAATGCTTTTCATGTCAAATTTTTGGAAACCGTTACTGATCCATTGTCATGAATTTTTACATGTTTGTTTTGTAGGATTTTACAACTCACATTTAGTTTGATAATCATTTTTTATTTAAAAATTTTTGTATATGGTTTGAGGTAGTAGTCTAAGATCATTCTTTAAAACTAGAGAGGCAGTAGTGCCAATATACCCATTTAGTACTCTATTTTTATTTCATTAAGTCATGGCATCCTTTTCAAAATCTATTGACAATAAAACTAAGAATTTATTTTTGATAAATCTGTTACATTCTTCTATGTGTCGGTTCTTTCACTAATAAACATGGTAATAAAATTCAAATCTAGTTAGAGTGCTCAAGCTACACCATTTTACAAGATTGTTCTGATTGACCTGTTTTCCTTGAATTTACATACAAGTTTATTGAGTTGGTGGACCAATATTCTACAGATATCTAGATGTTTGATAGTCACTCATATTTTGCACCTTGTGAAAACACAAGACCCCAGATATTATATAGTGAAAAATGTCTTTAGAGAATGCTTAAAACAACTAAAATTAATTTAGGAATGATTTAAGATTTAGATAACACTATAGAATAATAAAGGTGAATGATAACGACTACAGAGAAGAGTGAAAGGGGATAGAATGATGGACCACCTAGGAGCTGTATGTCATTGTTATTGTGTTTCAAAAACAGAAAGACTTCAGAGAAGAGAAGGAGGAAAATAATCAAAGGGTCCTTAATCAAGTTCTTTTTAATCCACCTAATAGTGTGGACTGAGAGTCAGAGAAGATAGGAAAAACAAAATAGAAAATAAAGCATTGTATAGACCTCTTACAATGTAAATAAATTGTAATAGCAATATGATAATTAATTTCCAAAGAAATAAAGGAAAGAATAGCTAAAATCTAAAGGCAAAAAGAATGAAGAGAGAAAAGAAGCAAAGTAAAACCTTTATCAATAACAAACACAAGAATTTGGAAGTGAAAAAGCAGTGGAAATACTCTAAATAACAATAAAATAACAATACAAATTGCTAACGTGGATAGAAAATGGATCACATTTAATCATATATAATTTTGAAAAAACATACTAGGAATGAAAATTTTAAAGTCATAATTTAAAACACTAATTACATTATAACTACACAGTATAGTTCAGTGGTAACATCTTGACCTAGCATATGTGAAATAATGGTGTGATCTCCCAAGCATTACAAAGGTACACACAAAGCACACACACACAAAAACCACATAAACACACACACACACACACACACACACACACACACACACATACACACACATACCACATACACACATTTGGAATATTGATATTATAATATTAAATAGAGGAAATTTTCACAAATAGTAAAAAAAGACTAATATATGAAATCATAATATTGCTCATACTATTTAAGCGTTTAGTAGAAATCAAATAATCACAATATACTTGGATTCTTATAGATTAAGTAAATGGAAAATTAAGAAATAGAAGACATGAGAACCTTTGTAAATAAGTTTTAAATAATAAACATTTTGAAACATGTATCCTTTAATTTTGACAAAAGATTAATGTTACTGGTGTTTAAGTCTCAAGATTTAGAATATGATAACCAGGTGCTCTATATCTCGCTATGGGTGGCTATATCTCAAATCATTTCACTCTGGATATTTTTATGATAAGGTTTCATAGTTTCTCAGGCTCTCCCGAATTATAGACCCTATTCACAGTTCCTACCATAGGTAAAAAATGGAAGACCCAAATCACCATGCTCAGCTCAAACTTTTTTTTTTAATTCAAGTACAAATATTTACAAAAAAGTGACCAGGAAATGAAGCCTTTCTTAATATAGTATGTGATTCTTGAAAATACAGTAATTATTTGTTACCTGGAAAAATATGTTTAGAACCATAAGAAAACCAATTTATGTAAATTCACCAACCATATAATAATTAAGAAAATTATATTAAATATTCACATGTTAAATATTTTAAAAGTAACATATATGTGAATAATTTACATGTGTAAAAATCATGCAAAATTAAATGAACTAATCCTAAAACTCTGAAAAAAGAATTATCTTAAAAAACAAGAAAATAATTAATTAAGACCAAAATTTGAAATATAGAAAATAAAATGACATGTACCCTTTAGTTGACTTAAGTAACTGTAAACACTCTTTATATTAATTTTATAATAAAAAAGTATGAACAAAGAAAGCAAAAGTACATTTGAACAATACCAACAGCAAAAGCATCAGTAATTGAGTGTACAAAAAAAAATCGATGGAGGGGCTAAAAATATTCCTTCCAAAAAAAATGTACTCATTACCTTAATTATGTACCTGTAACCCCTCTGTACATTACCTTTAAATAAAATTATATTGAAATTAAAATTAAAACAGATAATATAGCAATTAAGAATTCTTAGAAGCCATTAGTTAAAAACTTTATAAAAAACTGCACCAAGTAACCAAGGAATATATTTTGATGATACTATTTAAAAACTTAAACTTCAGCAGAAAAGCAAAATGTTTAAAATCTTTTACAAATAAAGTAATAAATCAGAATATATTACTATAGGGGTTCCGGGAAGATGGCGGAGGAGAAGCTGGATTCTGAATAATCTCTCGCATAGAAAGCAGTTTTAGAGTTCCAGTGAAGAGTCCTAAGCCAGAGAATCACACCAAGTGTGCCATCACAGGACAGAGAGTTAGACAAGAGAGGGAAAGCCAAGGCAAGAAGACACATCTGAGCGCTTGCCATCAACCAACACGGCAGCGGCGGCAGGGTCCCGGCTGAGACCGCAGCCAGGGCTATACCTGAGCACTCACACAGAGAGTCCGGGACGAAGGAGCCAGACGCAGTTGGCGAGCAGATTCTACTCAACACCAGCAAGAACCGACAAGGAGCGGACATCTTCATCCTGCAGTTTGCAGACCAGAGACGACCCAGGATCCAAGACTCGGTGTGAGTAGAAGCCCGATGTCCTCACTCCTTCTCAGGGAGCAGAGGAGGGAAGGCCACCCCTCCCCCCCAAGCACCGGTGATCTCCATCTTGGATACCGACAAAGCTTGGAGGAGCTGCTAGCTCCAACTAAGGCCTTGGAATAAAACGAGTCATTTAGCAGGTCATAAGAACTTAACAGCGAAGTGACCTGCCAGACTCAGCTCCATCCAGGGAAAAGTCACCCAGCTCAGGCGCCCGCCATTGGAGTGGCTTTCCTCACTGGGTAACCAGAGCCAGAGGCTGCCCCTCCCTCTAGCAGCCTCAACAATCAATTGAAAAACAGAAACCCTGAGAAAGGCTCCAGGCTGGGCTCTGTGAGTTTTTTCACAAAATAGCCCCATGGAAAAGCTACTAATTGTTGAAGGCCTCAAATCTACCCAGAGTCTAGCCTCACCACTGCATCCCCCTCTTTTGTGATTCTCAAAGCAGATCACCCTCCCATTAAACTAATCTGGGAGGGGGATCTCAAAATCTTGGGTAAAGCAGAGCATTTTTCTGCCTGTTCAAACAAACTGACTTATGAAACCAATCAAGCCACAGGACCCCAAGCTGACCAGAGACTCCAACAAGAGGCTGGTTACAGACAAAAGGGAGATACAGGATTCTTGCCACCCCTCCCAAAAAAATAAAAAAAAATTCAAAGAGCTTTTTTTTTTCTTCTTCTTCTTTTCTTTTTCTTTTTCCTTTGCTTTTTTTGGTACCTTATATATATAAATTTAAAAAAAAATTTTTTTAATTTTTTTAAAAAAAATTTTATTAATCTTTAATTTTTGCCTTTTTTGAAAAAATTATTGTTTTCCCATAACTTTTTTTCCTCTTATAATTTTTATTTTAGGAATACGTGAATGTGCGTTTTCCTTTCTTTTCTTGTCTTCTTACTCTTTTTCTTTCTTTCTTAACTATCTTTTTGTTTTTTGTCTAGCTCTACTGAACTTCTGACCTTTTTTCTCCTTTTCTTATCCTTTTCACCTTTTCCTCTCTTTTGATCTTCGTTATGTGACTTAACTCTTGTCCTGCACATCCTCAGATAAACCCGTGGTTAACTAGTAGACCCTATCCCCCATTGTGTACACACTTAATCCACAAATTTATTACTCAATTCAAAACCTCTGAAACTTAAATCCCTTAATAGCAGTACTACCTCTTTATACGTATATAATATTTTAAGCATTTTTTGTTTTTCACTTCTCCACTATGTCCCTTCCCTCCCCTTCATATACTCACATTCTTCTCTAAATAGATGGTCTTTTAATCTCCATAATAATATTAATTTTTACGTTTCTATTTTTTTCTGGTCTCTTTTCATTTCCCTTTCCCTTTCTTATTTTTCTCTCTCTCTCTACTTGCATCCTACCCAACCTATTTCCTGCACTGGGATTAAGACATAGTTAACTCTACCTATGCCTCTCCACACCAATCTATTCCTAATTTTTTACCCGCATCTCTCCCTAACCCTAATAATTTCTGGTTTTCCAAATTCTTGTCTGCGGTTCGAAGCCCATTAACATATAGTTGTTTGATGTTGAATAGATGTATCTGTTGAACTATATTGTATCTGTAGACTATTGACTGTACAATGCAAACTTTGATTGATGGTTGCCTTAAGATACACAAAACTGCCTTAAGATACACAAAACTGATGCTATTTTCATCTCAAATGGGCAGAGTCAGCCGGAAAAACACCAGAAAAATGGCAAATAAGGATATCTCAATTCCCAATCTTGATAAACAGGGGTCAGAACAGATAATGAATAATCCAGAGGAGAGTTCCCAAATAGCTCTACAAACACTGCTGGCAAACATGATAAATGAGAAGTTTGACAACTTACAAAGGACTCTGTATGAGCGTGAAAGGGATAGAGAGGAGGCATCCCAAAAGCTTATACAGGAATATCATAAACGTGAGGAAGCTACACAAAAACTGATACAGGATTTGCATGAACAACTTGAGAATACTCAAAGAGAAAGGGAGGAATGGCATGAGCAGGCTGAGAACACTCAAAGAGAACTGAAGGAATCCCACGAACGGGAAGAAAGAGAACTGCAGGAATCCCACAAATGGAAGGAAGCTAATCAAAGAGTAATTCAGGAATTGAGAGACTAGGTAGAGAATACACAAAGATCACTAAAGGCATTCATAGAATCCATTAAAAAAGAGCTGAAGGAAGTCAGGGAGACCACAAAGGGAATGCTGAATGGAACCCAACAGAAGGAATGGGAGTCCAAAGAAACAATAACCAATCAACTAAGTGATTTGAGAACAAACACTGAACACCAAATTAAGGAAGTAAAGAAATTCATTCAAGACCTAAAACAGAGCTTTCAAAAAGAACTTGAAGCCATCAAAGCTGACCAATTTGAAGGAAAAGAGATAAAAAACAAAGTAGAGAGAATTGACAGCAGGTTAGACCATGAAGAAGATCGAATCTCAGGGATTGAAGACAGCCTAGATATTATACAGAAAGAACATACAACCATCCAAGACAAGTCCAAGAAATATGATAGATCTATCCAACACCTGGAAGACACTATCAGAAGGCCTAATCTAAGGATAATGTGTGTAGAGGAGCACCTAGAAAAAGAAGTTAATGGTCTAGGAAATTTGTTTAACAAGATCCTAGCAGAGAACTTCCCAAACATACAAAAAGATAGACCTATTCAGATACAAGAAGATTTTAGAACCCCAAATAGAACAGACCAGAATAGGACATCCCACCGACACATTATAATCCACACATGATCAACTCGGACCAAGGAAAAGATCCTTAAAGCCATCAAGGAGAAAAGGGTTATCACCTATAAAGGGAAACCAATTAGAATCACCTCAGATTTCTCAGCAGAGACAATCAAAGCCAGAACAGCCTGGAATGATGTATGCCATGCCCTAAAATGAAACAAATATCAACCAAGAATACTGTACCCAGCTAAACTCTCCTTCATAACTGAAGGCCAAATAAAAACCTTCCATAGCAAAGAAAAATTGAAACAATACATCTCCATCAAACCAGCCCTACAAAAGTTTCTTAAAGATGCCCTACACATAGAAAACCAACAAGACCACAATCAAGGCCAAGAAACTGCACCCAAACTGAGAATCCAAGAACCATAGGAAGAACCCAGTTTGTGCAGCCCCAAATAAGGTGGATAACATGGCAGGAACTCCCAAATACCTCTCAGTCCTATCTCTTAACTTTAACGGTCTGAACTCTCCAATTAAGCAAAAGAGAATGTCTAGTTGGATTAAAAAACAAGACCCTTTTATCTGCTGCTTGCAGGAGTCACATCTTGCCCATAAAAACAAACACATTTTCAATGTTAAAGGTTGGAACAAAATCTACCAAGCAAACGGCCCCCATAAACAGGCGGGAGTTGCAATCCTAATATCAGATAAAATAGACTTCAAATTAAAATTCGTGAGAAGAGATAAAGAAGGTCGCTACATACTAATTAAAGGATCTCTCCTTAAGGAGGATATTAAAATTCTAAATATCAATTCGCCAAACAATGGAGCACCCAAATTTATCCAAGAAACACTAATTTCCCTCAAATACCATATAGATCCAAAGACATCAATTGTTGGGGATTTTAACACACCACTCTCCCCAATAGATAGATCAACTCGGCAAAAACTCAACAGAGAAACCGCAGATCTAAACAGCTGCATAGATCAAATATTCTTAGCAGACATCTACCGAACATTTCACTCAGCAGCATCAGAATACACGTTCTTCTCAGCAGCACAAGGAACGTTTTCTAAAATAGACCACATGTTAGGCCACAAAGCAAACTTGTCTAAATTAACATACATTGAAGTTACACCTTGCATCCTCTCTGACCACAAGGGAATAAAATTAGAACTCAACAACAAAAGCCACCAAAGAAAGTCCGGCATCACATGGAGGCTGAACAACACACTGCTGAATCATGAGTGGGTCATGGAAGAGATTAGAAAGGAAATTCAAATGTTCATGCTATTCAACAAAAATGAAAACACAAATTACCAGCTCCTCTGGGACACAGCAAAGGCAGTACTCAGAGGCAAGTTTATAGCTCTGAGCTCCTACATCAACAAATTGGAGAGATCTGAAACTAGCAATTTAATAACACATCTAAACCTCCTTGAAAAAGAGCAGCAAGATAAACCCCAATCCAGTAGATGAAAAGAAATAATCAAAATTAAATCAGAATTAAATGAATTAGAATCCAAAAAGACTATAGAAAGAATCAACAAAACAAAGAGTTGGTTCTTCGAAAAAATTAAAAAAAATTGACAGACCCTTAGCAAATCTTATCAGGAAAAGAAGAGAACACACCCAAATTAATAAACTCAGAGATGAGAATGGAAACATCACCACGGAAACAACCAAGATTCAGAACATTATAAGGGAATACTTCTCAAACTTTATGCTAATAAGTTTGAGAACTTGACAGAAATAGACCTTTTCCTAGCAAATATTGACATGCCAAAACTAAACCAAGATGAGTTAAACCAGCTTAACAGGCCCATATCAAGCATTGAAATAGAAACAGCAATAAGAGACTTCCCAGCTAAGAAATGTCCAGGACCAGATGGTTTTACCGCGGAATTTTACAAGGCCTTCAAAGCAGAGCTCACATCAATAATCCTCCAACTCTTCAATGACATTGAAAGAGAAAGCTCACTACCGAACACATTCTAGAAGCCATCATAACCCTCATCCAAAAACCAGGCACGGACTCATCAAAAAAGAGAACTATAGACACATTTCTTTGATGAACATTGATGCAAAACTTCTCAACAAAATTTTAGCCAATCGACTTCAACAATTCATCCAAAAAATCATACACCACGATCAAACAGAATTCATTTCAGGGATGCAAAGCTGGTTCAAGATACGCAAATCAATTAATATTATTCATCACATCAGCAGGAGCAAGAATAAGAACCACATAGTTACCTCAATAGATGCAGAAAAAGCATCGACAAGATCCAACACCCCTTTATGAAGAAGGTTTTGGCAAAATTTAGAATCCATGGAACATTTCTCAATACAATAAAGGCTGTATATGACAAACCTACAGCCAGCATTATACTCAATGGTGCAAAACTAAAGCCATTTCCTCTTAAATCAGGAACAAGACAAGGATGCCCACTCTCTCCACTTCTCTTCAATCTAGTATTAGAATGCCTAGCTACAGCAATAAGACAAGATGCAGACATAAAGGGGATCCAAATAGGGAAAGAAGAAATAAAACTCTCCCTCTTTGCAGATGACATGATCTTGTATTTAAAGAATCCCATAGACTCCACTCCCAAATTACTCAAGCTGATTCAAAACTTTGGCAAAGTAGCAGGTTATAAAATTAATCCCCAAAAATCAATGGCTTTTCTGTATGCCAAAAATGAGAAAAGTGGGGCTGAAATTAGGAAAGCAACTCCATTTGTAATAGCCCCACAAAAGATAAAATACCTAGGAATTAACTTAACTAAAGAAGTGAAGGACCCCTATGATGAAAACTTTAAAATCTTAAAAAGGGAAATCAACACAGAACTTAAAAAATGGCAAAAACTCCCATGCTCCTGGATTGGAAAGATTAACATCATGAAAATGGCAATACTTCCCAAGGCTATCTACAAATTAAACGCAATACCTATCAAAATTCCAACCTCATTCATCAAGGAAATAGAAGAGGCAATCCAAAAATTCATATGGAACAAAAAAATACCCCGAATAGCAAAAACGCTCCTCAATGGAAAGAACACTGCTGGAGGAATTTCAATACCAAACTTCAAACTCTACTATAAAGCCATAGTAATCAAAACAGCTTGGTATTGGCATAAGAACAGACCTCAGGACCAATGGAATAGAATTGAAAACCCAGAAATGAACCTACAGACCTATAGCCATCTAATCTTCGATAAAGGAGCTAAAACAATAGAATGGAAGAAAGACAGCCTCTTCAGCAAATGGTGCTGGCAAAATTGGTTAACTACATGTAGAAAACTTAAGCTAGATCACACTGCACCAGAATCAACTCCAAATGGATCAAAGACCTTGAACTCAAAGCAGACAATCTGAAAACATTACAGGATGGAATTGGAGAAACCCTAGGTCTCCTTGGCTCAGGCCAAAATTTTCTGAATGGAGACCCGGAAACACAACGAATCAAAGAAAGGTTGGACAAATGGGATGGCATAAAGTTGCAGAGCTTCTGTAGTGCAAATGACATAGCTAGCAAGATCAATAGAAAGCCCACGGATTGGGAGAAGATCTTTACTAGCCATACAATGGACAAGGGTCTCATATCTAAAGTATACTTGGAACTCAAAAAATTAAACCCCCAACAACAAATCCTCAAAGAAACAACTGCCCAATAAATAATTGTGCGAAAGCTTTAAAGTGAAACTTCTCTGAAGAAGAAAGAAGGATGGCCAATTGACACATGAAGAAATGTTCAACATCCCTAGCCATAAAAGAAATGCAAATCAAAACAACATTGAGATATCACCTCACTCCAGTTAGAATGGCAAAAATCAAGAACTCTAACAACTACAGATGCTGGAGGGGATGTGGACAGAAAGGAACCTTAGTTCATTGTTGGTGGGAATGTAAACTTTTTCAACCACTTTGGAAAGCAGTATGGAGGTTCCTCAAAAGACTTCACATAGAACTCCCCTATGACCCAGCAATCCCACTTTGGGGCATTTACCCAAATGTTTATAAACAAGACCACACTAAACCTACCAGCACAACTATGTTTATTGCAGCATTATTTCCCATAGCTAAAATATGGATCCAGCCCAGATGCCCCTCAGTAGATGAATGGATCAAGAAAATGTGGTATATATACACAATGGAATTCTATGCCTCCATCAGAAAAAATGACATTGCCCTATTTGTTAGGAAATGGAAAAACTTGGAAAAAATTATATTAAGTGAAGTAAGCCAGGCCCAAAAAAGCATAGGTCCCATGGTTTCCCTTATTTGCAATATCTAGTATATGTATGAGTCAAGCGGAAAAGGTCAGATAATGTAATGTCAGGAAAATGAAGCCTTAGGTATGTATTTTAATTTTTTTTCTTTCATGCATGTGTTTCTAATGCATTTATAAGATTATCACTTTGTTGCTTTGTATGTCCCTCCCCCACATTATAACCCCTGCTTTCACTATATTTGATGTCAGTATAACTTGTGGAGGAAATGGGGAAAAACCAGTTGTTTAAGGATACAGGTGGACCTGTTGCAACACTGAGAAGTACAAGTTGTTATGTCCAAAACGAGCTTTACAACGTCGGTGCGGGGGGGGGACGGGAAGGGGGGGGAAGGAGAAGGATTGTGATTGTGGGGGTAGGGGGGAGCCTGGGAAGGGATGTGAATAGTAAACCAAAGGAGGAGACTGCAATGCTTAGTAAGAAATATATGCATTATCCTGCCCATGTAATTGTAACCCCTCTGTACATTATGTTCACAAATAAAAATAAATTAAAAAAGAATATATTACTTTAATAATCATTGAATGGATTTTTAGTGGCAGTCAAATGTGTAAGAAATGAGGCAATATGCCATTCGTTTGCACTTAATTAGTGAGAAAGAATTTTTTAGGTCTTTTAAAATATATCATAAGTTTAATGAAGTAACTATTCTGTCACATCATACGATAATTAGATAAAGATGATATTAGAGCAAAGAACAGATTGTACTAAGTTTTGGGATGTTAATGTATGTACTTATTTTGGTTTTGAAAAATTGTGAGGATTCCAGCCTAACAAGAACAATAATGCTAGGCTGGCATTATATCAGTGGTTAATTTTAGGATATGGGTTCCCTTTCCACAAGGACATGCACCTGATGCATCAATGGCATCCGAGCTGCACACCAACTTGTCTAGTTTCCTGGATCCTGCAGTCCTTCCAATTTTAGTCTCTAGATAGTGCAGGATGGTGGAAATGATCCAATGCACGCAGGTATAGATTGAGAAGGAACTCCCCTAAAATTTGTCCTACTTTTTGTTCTCAAGCCTCCTAAGTAGTTAAGAGTACAGATTGGAGCCCCTGGTGCCAAGCAGTAACAGTATTTTTAAAGCAATTAGACACATAGATGACAGGCTTGTGATTACCTCAGGAAAAGGATAAAAAAGAAGTGTAGCATAGAGGACAGACAGAATTTTAACTAGCTACTCAGAGGGTGAATTAGCTTAGTTAGCTACTCAGGAGGCCAAGATCTGAAGACCACTGTTCAAAGCCTGTGCAATCATGAAAAAACATGTGATTACCTCCAAAAAAGCAGAAGTGCAGCAGTGGCTCAAGTGGTAGACCACTATCCTGGGGCACAGATGATTAGAGCAGGAATGATGAATGCATGCATGAGCACATGAACATGCACGTGTGTGTACACACACAAATGAGTATTTCAATGCAGAGTTCTTTATTTTTTTATCTTGCTGTACTTTATTTCCCTGTATTAGTTCACAAATTAAGAAAATTAGCAAAGCAACTCTTTACATACAACTCATCATGTTTCTCTAAAGTCTACTTTCTTCATGGCAGCCTGCTTTTATTTGACCAAAAAGTAAATTATTCAGGAGATCAATTCATCTCCCTCAACTCTGTAATGTTGGATGATTGTTTAAGTTCTTCCTAGCAATGTAATTTTGTGAATTCCTGCATCAAGTAGCATATTTCTTTCATGAACAGGGAAGCCTCTGGGGAAAAAAAAACTATAGGTTTTACTCCTCCTGGCAAGCATCTGGAAATTTATTATCTTCATATAACCCATGCTCTGTCTGTGTATGCCAAAGACGGCTGTGAATATAAAAAGACCCTTTTAAGCACATAGAATTCATATACCATTAATAGGTATGAAGTTTTTTTTTTATTATTCTGAAAATAATACAGAGGAGTTACAATTACATGGGCAAGATAATGAGTACATTTCTTATCAAGCATTGTTGCCTCCTCCTTTGTTTCCCCTTTCTATCCCTTTCCATCTCACCCCTTCTGCCCCTCCCCGTTATTCCCCGCCTTGCGAAAGTTTTAAAGTTCGTTTTTCGACATAATATCTCGTAAATCTCATTGTTACAATGGGTCCAATTCTATCCCTTTTTAAATGATTTGTTTTTTCCCTTCCCCTCCACAAATTATACCAACATAAAATACAGTGAAAACAGGAGTTATATCGTGGGGGAGGGACATACAAAGCAACAAAAATTCATCTTATAAATATATTTCAAACAATCGCATGAAAGAAAAAAAATATTTGAATACTTATGTTGAGGTACATTTCACATAACATCAACGAATCTTACCTTTTCTGCTTGTCTCAGACATATACACTTTACTACCAATAAGGGAAACTATGGCTCCTATGTGCATTTGGGCCTGGCTTACTGCACTTAATATAATTTTTTCCAAGACTTTCATTTTCCTGACAATGGGGAAATGTCATTCTTTCTGATGGAGGCAAAGAGTTCCATTGTGTATATATACCACAATTTCTTGATCCATTCATCTACTGAGGGGCATTTGGGTTGGTTCTAAGCTTAGCTATGGTAAATAATGTTGCCATAAACATAGTTGTGCTGGGAACTTTAGTGTGGTCTTCTTTGTGATCATTTGGGTAAATGCCCAAAAGAAGGATTGCTCGGTCATAGGGGAGCTCTATGTAGAGTCTTTTGAGGAACCTCCATACCACTTGCCAAAGTGGTTGACCAAGTTTACACTACCACCAATAATGCAGTAGGGTTCCCCTATCCACATTTCCTCTTGAATCTGTTGTTATTAGAGTTCTTGATTTTAGCCATTCTAACTGGGGTGAGGTGGTATCTCAATATTGTTTTGATTTGCATTTTTCTATGGCTAGCGCGGTTGAGCATTTCTTCATGTGTCTATTGGCCATCCTTCTTTCTTCTTCAGAGAAGTTTCTCTTTAGCCCACTTATTTATTGGGCAGTTGTTGCTTTTAGGATTTGTTGTTGGGGGATTTAATTTTTTGGAGTTCCAAGTATATTTTAGATATGAGACCCGTGTCCGTTGTATGGATAGTGAAGATCTTCTCCCAATCCGTAGGCTTTCTATTGATCTTGCTAGCTAAGTCTTTGCCATGCAGAAGCTCTGCAACTTCATGCAATCCCATTTGTCTAACCTTTCTATGATTTGTTGTGTTTCTGGCTCTCTATTAAGAAAATTTCGGCCTTTGGCAAGGAGATCTAGGGTTTCTCCTATTCCATCCTGTAAATTTTTCAGAGTGTCTGCTTTGACTCCGAGGATTTTGATCCATTTGGAGTTGATTCTGGTGCAGGGTGATATATAAGGATCTAGCTTTAGTTTTCTACAAGTAGTTAACCAATTTTGAGAGCACCATTTACTGAAGAGGCTGTCTTCCTTCCATTCTATTTTTTTTAGTTGCCTTATCAAGATTAGGTGGCTGTAGTTCTTTAGGTTCATTTCTGGGTGTTCAATTCTATTCCATTGTTCCTGAGGTCTGTTCTTGTGCCAGTACCAAGCTGTTTTGATTACTATGGCTTTCTAGAAGAGTTTGAAATTTCTTATTGATTTTCTTCCAGCACTGTTCTTTCTGTTAAGGATCGTTTTTGCTATACGTGGTCTTTTATTGTCCCATATATATTTTTGGATTGCCTTTTCTATTTCCTTGAAGAATGAGGTTGGAATATTGATAGGTATCACATTCAATTTATAGATAGCATTGGGAAGTATTGCCATTTTTACGGTGTTGATCTTTCCAATCTAAGAACATGGGTTTTTTTTTTGCCACTTTCTAAGTCTGTTTTGATTTCCTTTTTTAGGTATTTAAACTTTTCAGTTTAGAGGTCCTTCACTCATTTGGTTAAGTTAATTCCTAGGTATTTCATTTTTTGTGGGGCTATTAGGAATGGAGTTGCTTTCCTAATTTCAGCCACAATTTTCTCATTGTTGGCATACAGAAAAGCCATTGATTTTTGAGGGTTAATTTCATACACTGCTACTTTGCCAAAGTTTTGAGTCACCTTGAGTAACTTGGGAGTGGATTCTTTAAATACAAGATCATGTCATCTGCAAAGAGGGGGAGTTTTATTTCTTCTATCCCTATTGGTATCCCTTTTATGTTCCCATCTTGTCTTATTGGTGTAGATAGGCATTCTAATACTAGATTGAAGAGCAGAAGAGTGAGTGGGCATCCTTGTCTCATTCCTGAGTTTAGAGGAAATAGCTTTAGTTTTTCACCATTGAGTATAATGCTTTATGTAGTTTTGTCATACACAGCCTTTATTGTATTGAGGAATGTTCCATGGTTTCCTAATTTTTCCAGGACCTTCACCATGAAGGGGTGTTGGATCTTGTCAAAAGCTTTTTCTGCATCTATTGAGATAACCATGTGGTTCTTATCCTTGCTCTTTTTGATATGATGAAGTGTTAATTGATTTGCGTATATTGAAGCAGCTTTGTATCGCTGAAAAGAATCCTGTTTGCTCGTGGTGTATTATTTTTTGGATGAATTGTTGAAATCGATTAGCCAAAATTTTGTTGAGAGGCTTTGCATCAATGTTCATGAAAGAAATGTGTCTATAGTGCTCTTTCTTTCATGAGGGTTTTGGTATGAGGGTAATGATGGCTTCATAAAAAGCGTTTGCTTTATTGGGGAGTTACATCCGTTAATATTGAGAGTTAGGACTGAGAGGTATTTGGATGTTCCTGCCATTTTATCCTCCTTCTTGGGAGCTATGCCTACTGCATTCTTCCTACGGTTCTTGGATTCTCTTTGGGTGTGGTTTCTTGGCCTTTATTGTGGTCTTGTTGGTTTTCTATGTGTAGGACATCTTTAAGTATCTTTTGTAGAGCTGATTTGATGTACATATATTGTTTGTTTTTCTTTGCTATGGAAGATTTTTATTTTACCTTCAGTTATGAAGGAGAGTTTAGCTAGGTACACTATTCTTGGTTGATAGTTGTCTTTAGGGCATGGCATACATCATTGCAGGTTCTTCTTGCTTTAATTGTCTCTGTTGAGAAATCTGAGGTGATTCTAATTGGTTTTCCTTTATAGGTGACTGATCTTTTCTCCTTGGCAGCTTGAAGGAACTTTTCCTTGATCTGAATTGATCCCGTGTGGATTATAATGTGATGATGGGATGTCCTGTTCTTGTGTGGTCTATTTGGAGTTCTAAAAGCTTCTTGTATCTGAATATGCCTATCTTTTTGCGTGTTGGGAAGTTTTCTGCTTGGATCCTGTTAAACAAATGTTCTAGACGATTAACTTCTGTCTCTATGTGCTCCTCTACACCCATTTCCCTCAGATAAGACCTTCTGATGGTGTCTGCCAAGTGTTGAATAGATTTATCATATTTCTTGAATTTGTCTTGGATAGTTGTATGTTCTTTCTCTATAATATCTAGGCTGTCTTCAATGCCGGAGATTCAATCTTCTGCATGGTCTAACCTACTGTCAAGACTTTCTACTACATTTTTTCATTTCTTTTGCTTCTTATTGGTCGGTTTTTATGGTTTCAAAATCTTTGTTGGAGCTTTGTTTTAGATCTTGTATGAAATTCTTTACTTCCTTAATTTGTGTTCAGTGTTTATTCTCAAATCACTTGGTTGATTGGTTATGTTTTCCTTGGACTCCCATTGCTTCTGTGGGGCTCCATTCAGCATTCTCTTTGTGGTCTCCCTGACTCCTTTCAGGTGCCTGTTTATGGATTCCATGAATGCCTCTATTGATCTTTGTCTATGCTCATCCCGCTCTTGCAATTCTTGTATTACTCTTTGATTAGATTTCTAACGTTCATGAAACTTGTGTAGTTCTCTTTGTCTGATCTCAGCCTGCTCACGCAATTCCTTTATTTCTCTTTAAGTGTTCTCAACCTGCTCACACAATTCCAGTATGAACCTTTTAGTATCTTCCTCAAGCCCATGAGCTTCCTGTTTTGATCTTTGGTTTGCCTCTTCTCTCTCCCTATCATGCTCACACTGAGTCCTTTGCAGGGTTTCAATCATTTCATTCACCATGTTTACCAGTAATGTTTGTAGAGCTTTATGGGAACTCTCCTCTGGATTATTCATTATCTGTTCTATCACCTGATTATCTTGAGTGGGAATTGAGATACCCGGACTTGCCATTTTTCCTTGTGTTTTTCTTGCTTGTTCTGCCCATTTGGGATGAAAGTAATGCTAGTTTTGTGCTAGAACACCATTTTAAGGCAAGCATCAACCAAAGTCCTGTAATTGCATAGTCAAAAGTCTGCAGATACAATCTATTTCAAGAGATACAGTCTATTCAACATTAAACAACTATGTATTAATGGGGTAAGAATAGCAAAGAAGAATTTGACAAACCAGAAATTATTATGTTTAGGGAGAAAGGTGTGGAAAAATAGGGTTAGAGGGATGTGGAAAGGCAAAAGGAGAGTGAAATTAACCAAGTCCTACTCTCAAGAGGGAAATGGATTGGAAAGAATGGAAGGAGAGAGAAAAAAATTAAAAGAAGAGACAAGAAAAAAAAGGAAAGACAAATATTTAAATTTAAAAAGTGAAACTCTTAAAAGTAATGAAAATTTAAAGAAGTGACATTGAGAGATGAAGGGGGATAGGATGAGAGGAGGGGAGGGATAGAAAGGAGACCTGAAAAACCAAAAAATAATAATTTGTGGAGGGGAAGAGGAAAAACAAGTCATTTAAATCAGATACAGGTGGACCCATAGCAACAATGATAAGTACAAGTTGTCATGTCGAAAACGAACTTTACAAATTTGGTGGGGGGGGGAGGATAAAATGGGGGGCAGTGGGAGGCTGGGAAGGGAAGGGAAGGGGAAACAAAGGAGGAGGCTACATGCTTGATAAGAAATGTTCTCATTATCTTGCCCATGTAATTTTAACCTCTCTGTACATTATTTTCACAATAAAGAATAAATTAAAAATACTTCAAATATTGTATAGGTATAAATAGATAATACTGCCATTAAGGAATTTAATACTAAACAGTTTTGAATTGAGGAATACATTTATGAATTAAGTATGTACACAATGGGGGATAAGGTCTTATAATCAATGACAGGTATATATGAGGATAAGCAGAACAACAAATAATTCATGCAAAAAGAACAAAAGATGAAAAAGTAAAACGAATGAGAAAGAAAGAACAAAAAAGACCTAAAGGTCAGTAGAGATTTTTTAAAAAGCACACATACACACATATACACCTAAAATAAGAGTTATAAGAGGAAGAAAAAAAGATTAATAAAAACAATTTTTTATAATTAAAAAGTAAATATTTTAAAATATATAAAAAAAGACTTCTTTGATTTTGTTTTTGGGGTGTTGATGGGAAGATCCTGTATCTCCCTTGTGTCAGTAACCAGTCTCTTGGTGGAGTCTCTGGTTTGCTTGTGGTGTTTCGTTTTCTGTGGCTTGATTGGTTTTTTTAAGTCAGTTTGTTTGGGCAGGCAGAAAAAATTCTGTTGGTTTACCCAGAAGTTTGTGATACTCCTCCCAGGCTAGTTCAGTGGGAGGGAGATCTGCTTTGAGTATCACAAAAGAGGGAGATGGCTGTTTCCTCTAGTTTGGAGTTGCTGTGAAAAGGTTGGGTTCTGGGAAAAGTTGAGGCCTTTCAGAAAACAATAGCTTTTCCCTGAGGAGCTAGCTTATGAGACATTCACAGAGCCCAGCCTGGAGCCATTCTCAGGGTTTATGTTTACTGTGTTTCATTGATTGTCAGGGCTGATGTAGAGAGGAGCAGCCTCTGGCTCTTTTTACCCAGTAAAGAAAGCCACTCCTTCGGGGGTGTAGCTTTCTCTGCCTGGTTGTGGAGTTCAGAATGGCAGGTCAGGGTAAGTACTTGTGACTCGCTAAATGACTCTTTTGTTTTCATCAAAGGACTGAGTTGAAGCTAGCTGCTTAGCCAGGCCTTTGTCTGTATCAAAGATGGATAGTTCCGCTGTTGGGGGGAGGAGTGGCCTTCCCTCCTCTGCTTCCTTTGAGAAGCAGTGAGAATGTCAGTTTTGTACTCATGCGGGAGTGTTGGTTCCTGGGTAGCCTATGTTCTGCTATCTGCAGGATGAAGATATCTGCTATTTGTCAGTTCTTGTTGGTTTTGAGTAAAATCTGCTTACCTGCTGCATCTGGCACATTTGTCCCAAACTCTCTGGGTTGTAGGGATGGTGGCTATGGATGCCACCCCAGCCGCCACAGCCGCCACAGCCATGGCTGCTGGAAAATGCTCACATCTGTCTCCTTACCTGGATTTTCCCTCTCTGGCCAAACTCTCTGTACTGTGATGCACACTTGGTGTGCCTAGGACTGTTCACTGGAACATTAGAACTGCTTTCTCTGCGAGAGCTTGTTTAGCCACCAGGTTCTCCTCTGCCATCTTCTCGAAATTCCTGAAGGTGTTTAAATGTTACTGGAATTGTTTTGGAATAAATATTTTTTTTTTACCTTGACTATCTTGAGAAAGAAGATTTGGTTTCTCAGCACGATAGGTAAGAACTTGAATGAAAGAAACAAAAGGAAAAATGAGGAACAACTCAACACATACATACATTCAAAAGAAGCAAAACAACCCAAGCAAGCCCAAATTAACTCAGTACTCAAGAACCTGAAGGAAATTCAAAGGTTTTTTAAAAATAGCTATGATAGGGGCTTGGAAGATGGCTCAGTGGTAGAGTGCTTGCCTTGCATGCATGAGGTCCTCAGCACCACATAAGCAAAAAGAAAAAAGCCAGAAGTGGTACTATGGCTCAAGTGGTAGAGTGGTAGCCTTGAGCTTAAGAGCTGAGGGACAGCGCCCAGGCCCAGAGTTCAGGCCCCAAGACCGGACTCAAAAAAAAAATAGCTATGATAAGCTTATGAAAATCCTAACTACATGGGAGCCTACTGTGGTGAGGATAGTGGTTAAAGCTCAGACTGGACCGAAAGATCTGTACACAATGCCAGGAACCTGTTATTCTAAATTCCAGGAAGAATAACACCAAGTAGACTGAGCCCACGATCATACACAAGTAGGAAGCGAGATTCAATCTGAAAGTTAATCAGGATAATTTAGGGCTGGGGGCATGCCAAAGTGGCAAGAACATCCATTTAGAAGACACAAGACACTAAATTTAAATTCTAATATTATGGGTATTAAAGAAAAAAAGCTATGACTTTAAATAATTGGAATAATTGCAAGATTTGAATATTGAGTGGAGAAAAATCCATGAGAGAGATAGAGTTTACCCATGTTGCAATGCTTTCTACTTATGATAATATTATGTGGTACTCCAGATACAACAGAGTTACCTTGCAATGAGCATGGATGTGCATTTGGGTGAAAGAAATACTCTACTTACACAGGTGTAAATTAAATACTTTTTTGGGGTAGATTTTAGTTCTTGAACTAAGAGCCTGGGTGATATCTCTGAGTCTTTTCTCTCAAGGCTATCACTCTACTACTTTGAGCCACAGTTCCAATTCTGATTTTCTGTTGGTTGTTTGGAAATAAGAGGCTCATGGACTTTCCTGTCCAGGATGGCTTCAAACCAAGATCGTCAGATCTCAGCCTCCTGAGTAACCAGGATTCCAGGCCTGAGCCGTCCATGTTTTTAATAATTTAGTAAATTGTACAGTTACAGAAGTTAAAATTTATCATTATAACTTTTATAATATATGTGTGTATATTTATATCAATGCATACATATAGAAATATTTTAATGTATTTTTGTATCTACAGTAGATTTATGAAATCATCCTTCATTACAAAATAACATGGAAACAAGTTAAATGAGGAGCAAAGCATAGGGAATAGTCACGTTTCTTGTTGAATGAAATATAAATTGTGAGAATCAGTTTGAGAAAACCATTTAACAAAATGGATAATGGCTATTAATTCCAATCCTTTTATTTGTCCATATTTTGCATCCTCACACATGAGTGTCAAAGTCAAACCACACATTTTTGCCTTTGTAGTTAAATCATGCTATAATTTAGGGGATAGGTGAAGTAATCAAATAAAGATTAAAATAATAGTAAGTGATGCTATGAGAGCTGAAAATTATTTTAAATGATAGTAGCTAATTAAATTCCATATCTCTCACTTTTACTCTATTGTCATATCCCTCATTACCACATTAGGAAAGTACATAGAAGATTCTCACTAAATTATGTGTAAAATTATGAAAAATGTATTAAAAGAATATGGGCACATCGGGGCTAGGAGAGTGGCTCAGTGGTAGAGCTCTTGCCTTGCATGCATGAGGCCCTGGGTTTGATTCCTCAGCACCACATAAGCAAAAAGAAGAAAGCTGGAAGTGGCGCTGTGGCTCCAATGGTAGATTGCTAGCCTTGAGCAGAAAAGCTGAGGGCCAGCGCCCAGGCCCAGGGTTCAGGCCCCTCGACCGGACAGAAAACAACAACAACAACAACAACAAAGAATATGGGCACAGTGTGGTTTTAGCTGATTCAGATCTGTAGGGGGTAGTGTGTTTTTGAGAACTTGAAAAACCTTGTGATGGAGATGAAGGAAGGGATGTGCTTATTCTGGAAAATTGGCTAGAGGGTTGCTCCTAGAAAAACAGTGGTGAATTCTTCCCAAAAGTTACAGTAAAATCAATCTCACAATCATGTTCTCTACTGCACTATTCACCATAGAGAACTTATGGAATCAGCCCAGACGCCCTTTACCAGAGGGATGGTTGGAGAAAGTGTTGCACATATACACAATTGGATTGCACCCATCCATTATAAAGACGTTACAGCATTTGCAAACAAATGGATAGATCTAAAATTATGTTAAGTAAACGACGTCAGAACCAGACACACAAAGGACGCGTATTTGGAAGACAGAATTTTATGCAAGTTAAACAACAGTATTAATCAAAGCATGCTATTTGCAGAGGAGTATTTAAAAGGTGTAATTTCTTATAAAATTGAACTTTTAATCCAACAAAAAGAATACCAGGAAAGTATCACTTGGAAAATGTGAGGGGAAGTCAAAGGGAAGGATTAAAGACACTTACGGAAGTAGAGAGTGAAGCCATAATATTCAATGCAGATAGTATGAAACTAGGAAAAAATGAAAGTGGGGTGAGGTTTGGAAGGACGTGAGAAATTTATGTAAAGAGCCATCATACTTAAAAACTGATTCATTGAATGGAAAACCCTTCGTACAACTATTTACTAAAAATATAATGAAAAACAATGGAGACATCTGATCTTAACCCATGAGTCAATATGATAATTTCCTTCTCAGAAATTTTCTTTGCAGGTATTATCCTCATAATAACAGAAAAGTGAACAACACAATGAATATCAATATATCACTTTGCCTATCCTAAATAGACACAATATAAAAATCACAGTACAAATATTTGAATATATCACATGATAAAATAACAAGTAGAAAATATCAAACTATGATTGTTTTTCCAAGTACTTTACCTTTGGTATCTAATTTAATCCTCACAATAATCCCATAAAGTAGAACTACTTCTATTTTTAATTCTAAGATGATGATATGTAAGTCTTCAGAGTTGCAATTACTAGTACAACATTGTACCCACGGTAAATGTTAGGCTGCAGTCCATTCCCACCATATCAAATAACCTCATTCTATTTTATAACTAAATACCAGCACTCAGTCTACTAATTCTAGGAAAATTTCCCAAAATTATTGTGCACACTCTAATAATATTTCACTTTATCTTTGTTAGAAAATAGGTAACTAAGCCAGACACCGGTGGATCACGCCTGTAATACTAGCTACTCAGGAGGCTGAGATCTGCGGATTGTGGTTCAGAGCCAGCTCGGGCAGGACAGACTGTGAGAATCTTATCTCTAATAAACCACTAGTAAACTGGAAGTGGCACTATGGTCCAAATGGTAGAGACCAGGGACAACACCCATGCCCAGAGGTCAAGCCCCATGACCAACAACAACAAAAAAAGAAAATAAGTAACTGTAATATGAAAACTCCAAGTTCATAATCAATTTATACCTCCCTGATGAAAGGAACTGCTAAACTATAACATTCTTGATTTCTAGCTCAAAATACTAGAAATCATATTTTATCCCTTCACTCAACACTACACTGCCTGGGGACCCCATCTCTGGTTAACACAGTCTTATTGAAAAAATGACCTGCCCAATTCCTGATGGAAACAGAATGCAGGTCTTTTGGAACAATCGTTTCCACATTGTAGCTCACCTAAATTGTTTACCATTAGAAGTATTTTGATTGCTTTTTATACCCAACATTTTGAGAGAAATGTACTACTTCATAATGTTATTAAAGAAAGACTGATATAAAAATTACTTTTCACCCCAGATAAATATTTTACCTTTCATATACACAAAAATGCAGTCTGACATATTAATTTTAGGAATGAGAGGTTAAAAATCATAGGCACCAAGACCTAAGTATGAATTAAAGACTCTTCAACTTGTGAATACAATTGGTTTAAAAAGACATCAATACTGCTGCATTTTTTAATTCCCTATGATAATGATAATGATTCCCTATGATAATGATAATGAAAATCATAAACTATTAACACTTAAAAATAACTCATTTTCTTGGGAGTAGGACACAAAACACAAGGTTAATTCTAATCACTTAAAAAGACCTTTATACTAAACATTCACTCATAACTATAAAGATTCTAAAACTAACTGAAGTACAGAGACACAAAGCAAATAATTTAACTATCATGTACATTCAATGGACTGTTAATAGAAAACAAAGTTATACTAATAATTAGCTTACCCAATTCACTTACATTATTTTATTCTATTCCATTTACTTTCATAAAAAGTGGGTTTTCATAAAATGAGGCATAAAAAAGCCTATATGCCCACTTACATTTTCAGATCTTAACAATATTTATTTCAGAAAATTTAGCTCTATAGTCAATGAACTGAAATAATACTAAAATATTCAAAGGACTTTCAGAAATTGCAGGACTTCCTCTGGGATGTTATGTATATTGGAAAAGATATTCAAAAAGCCTTATTTGTTAAAGTTGCCATAGTTACTCCCACAAAAGAGCCATTGGTAAAGATCCCTGTGCATGTACAAAACACCTTCAAATGCAAACACAATCTGGACATGACACATCCTTTTTGTTTGTTCGTTTTTGGAAGGAATATCTAACAAGCATATCGACAATACTTATTTTGTCGATAAGATGGGATATTCAAACGTAATATGGGTTTGATTACCTCTTAGTGCGAATAGATATGGTCTTGCAAAGAAAGTGATTTTCTACAGAAATCCGGAGTTTATCCAACTTGTGTTTCACAAGAATAACCAGAGAGTAATACCTATTTGGTCAAGTCGGTCCAAATCACTCCATGAGTGTATCTTAAAAATATAACCAATTTAAGAGGTCAAATATGAATTTTGTACTGACAATGATCTTACAGCAATAACTTACTACCTAATTATGTCTGTATCTTCTTACCTCACATACAATAAGAGCTGAAAGTGGTCTGTTTATCTAACTTAATGCTGTAAATGCTTTGATTATGATGACTTTTTTAGTAGACAAATAATATGTACAGAAGGGTGGTTCCACTGAAATGACATGACAGAACACTGATAAATAAAACATTGCAACACAGTTAGCTCTTTTCAGCCTCACCATGTCCAGATTGTCAAGCAACATTGCAAAAGCACACACACACATATACATGTATACACATGTTCGCACATGTACACACACATATACATGCATGCTAAATTCAGGGTTTATTGTACAAAAAATTTCAAATAAAATATTAGTGATTAGGACAAATGATAATATGCCTTATTACAAAATAATACATGAACCATCACCACCCATGTTACATTTTACCTGCCTCTCCAAATGTGACCACTTAGTTTATTTTTAATTAATTGATTACCTTATTAATTAGTTTGGTGCTAATACTAGGGCTTGAACTCAGGGCCTGGCATTGTCCCAGAATTTATTTTTTGTTTCAGTTTTCTCAAGGCTAGCATTTTACTGCTTGTACCACAGCTCCATTTCTAGCTTTTTCTGGTTACTTTCAAATCAGAATCTAATGGACATTTTTTTTCTTGGTCTGCTTTCAAACCACAATCCTCAGATTTCATCTTTCTGATTAACTACTACTAAAGACATAAGCCATCAGTGTGGCTTCTACTTTTTCCTCTATAGTTATCTAATGCACATACTTAAATAGTAATTTAAAACTGAGAGTATAGAAGCAAGATGTACAGTGATGATACTGTCCTGTCAGAAATTCAAGTTAGTAATGTAAATTATTCTTAAGACCATACACAAAAAATACCATATTATAGTGTAAGAGAACTCACTATTGAACATATGATCCTTAAGAGCTTTCTAATAGATCCATTATTTATTGTTACCCAACATTAGAAAAATGTATGAGGCATTGGTAAAATAGAAGTCCTTTGCATGACTACATACATTCCTTGTTTTTTTTTTTTTAAAGACACTTGCTTTCATCTAAAAAAGTAGGCCTGTCTATTGTCTTCATGTGATTTCAATAATTGAAAGTGCTTAGTGAGAAGGTCAAAATGTATTAGTAGTCCTTAACTATCAATTCTCATTTTTCTTCTTGGAGAATATAATGATCAAATCAATAATTCAGAATCAGAAATCTATAGTTCAGTATCATGCCTCCAGTGAAAGTGGATCACCGGTAAGAAATCCTCAATACCAATTTGCACAAAGTTTTGTCACAGATACAATCTCCCTGCCTTCTCTAGCTGCTTTACTACCTTCCTATTTCTTCATTATACAGGAAAAGTTGATTCACCTGATTTCAGTCATATCTGTTGCTATAATTATCAAGGAATTAGTTTATTGTCTGTAATTTGGTCAAAGTTATGTCTCTTTATGTAGGCTACTATAAATGTATTTACTAATTTCAAGTAAATACATAAATTCTATTCCCACTTTTTTAAAAAATAAAATTCTGTTTGCTCTATAAATTCATCAGAGGCATGGATTTTGTGGCTAGCTAGGTCATTGCACATCATCTGTCTCTCTCTCTCCCTTTCTTGGTTCTCATAGATAATATGATTGCTCCATAATTATCCTGATTTACTTTGCTTTCATATTTTTGGTTGCATCATTTCAGTTTTTGCTCTGCCATTTCCCAAGTCATTTATATAGAAGGCGTTATTTCCTAATTTCTCATTCCTAGAATAAGCTGCACATGAAGATATCACTGGTCCTCATTGTCAGTGTGTACATTTGAATACGGAGGAACATCTTTCCTCTGCTCTCCATCAATTCCCTACTCTCCAGTTAGAATAATTTCGAATAGTAAAATTGGAAAAAGAGAAAATAAATCATGGTGAATAAACAGTTGCAGAAAAATCATTGGATATTTCTGACCAGTTCAACCAATGTGAACTATTAGGAAAATACATGGACACCTCATTCCCACTGGCACTCAAAGTTTCTGGTTAGGCAATTCTTAGGAATATGAAGAACAAGATGAAAAAATAAGGAATGATATCAATTGCAAGAAAAAAATGGAGAAGGATCCAAGCAAATTTCTTCATTGGGCTGCCAAAAATATTCGGCTTACTACAGTGCGGAGACTTCTTTCCCAAAAGGCCACTCATGTGAATAGTAGGGATGACGATGAGTATACCCCTCTTCATCGAGAAGCGTACAGTGGACAATTAGACATTGTCAGTGAGTTGGTGTCTCAAGCGGTACATGCAATAATGTAGATGACTGGACACCCCTGCACAGTGCATATACGTGGAATAATACCGGAGTGACTTCTTTATTACTTCATCATGATGCAAATACCAATGCCCAACTAAAGGCCTCTTGTCCCCCTTACATCTTGCTGCTGAGAATTGAGGTAGCAAAGATACGCTGGATCTCCATCTGTTGAACCATTATATAAAACCAGGCCTGGAGAACAACATAGAAAAAATTGCATTTGATATTGCCAAAAGGATAAGTATGTATCACTACTTCTATGAAGTTGTGGAAGGCTGTACAAATTGTTCACCTATGTCCTAATGGTCGGGTTAAGTTTCTTAAATTTCAAAAATGCAAGTCGATCTTTTGTGTCCCTACAAAATATTTTCACAATCCAAATAAGAGCAATATATTTTATTTTGGTCTGTCATGGGGCTTGAACTCTGGGCCTGGGAGCTATCTCAGTGCTCTTCAGCTCAAGGTGAGCGCTCTACTACTTGAGCCTCAGCTCCACTTCCAGTTTTCTAGTGGTTTATTGGAGATAAGAGTACCACAGACTTTCCTTCCCAGGCTGCCTTAGAACCATCATCCTCAGATCTCAGCCTCTTGTGTAGCTAGCATTATAGGCATAAGCCACATATGCCCGGCAACACCAATATTTTACTGTAAAAATTCATGGATTCCGCAGAATTCTTCCAAGTGAATTGCCTGCATTGGATGTCAAAATGTATTCAATAGTTTTTGTATACATGTATAATGATTTCTTCAGAGTTTGTGATTTTTTAATCAGAAACAATTTTAACTTACCTGTTGAAATGAGTAGTACAGAAACTAAAATATTTCTGGTGCTTGTCTGAAAAAGCATATTTTAAAATATACTATATTCTATGTTTGCATAATGTTCATAATTTACTTTATTTTCTCCTAGATATACTTTGAATTCTACATTATTTTATAATATTTAGGTTCATTAATGTGTCCTTTCTGATTGCATTCCATATAGAAACAGTTTGATTCCTTTTTTTCTAGGTCTTAATATTATTTTTCTTTGGGATAAAATGACAATGTTGTCTAATTTGAAAAGTTTTTTAAAGTTTATGCTATGTAAACGCCTTTCTGAGGTGAATATTTAATACACTGATGTCAAACTAAATTTAATTATATGAATTACGTGTATTGTTACAGTTGAAATTTTGTAATCAACTTTTTAATAACTGTTTTTCATTTCTTGCATCTGAAGAATGAAACATATGGAATACTTCTCAAATTTTCATATTATCCTTGTGCAAGTGCCATGTTAATCTCTGCATTGTAATTTGAGTATTCGTGCTGCTGAAGCATGTAGTATCCTCTAAATTTAAGTAGTTAATGATGCAATCTTTATACAAGCCTATATCTATGGGTGCCTACTTGTAACAAGGAAACTGTATTGTTCCGAACAATGCTATCGATCTTATTTCCCTAAAATTCTGTGAATAGTAGAAAAAATTATATTGATCAGTCAATTGCTCACATTTGCAAATTTTTTGTCAATGACTATCTTAAGTCTTTTTATTTGGAATTTGATCGTACTCTCAATTATTTATAGATAGGTCCAAGGTGATGGCTTTTTCAAGAACTTATTTATCCAACTGTGTTAGCTATGTGGACCTAATGGATTCAAAGTAAGCGTTGCTTAAGAGGTACTTCTAAACTTCTTCAGCTGATATTTTCCCAAATGAGGTGTTACTGTCACAAATGTCTACCTGAGCCTTTACCCTTCTTCCATGTGGGAACAGACCCACCAGAATATCTTACCCTGACAGCATAGATTGTCTTACTAGAGCAAAACTAATCTTGGTTACAAGGGATCATAGAGAGATGAACAGTTCAAACAGAACTGTTCAGACTAGAAGGTATTTTATCAAAATATAATTGTTTATTATACATTCCATTTCAAAAGTAGCTAAAGCCAAGAAGGTAAAAAAATTGTTCATATGCATGATTACTTAATGTCCTGGCCTGCCTACCATCCAACCAGGCAGGAACTTAAACTACTGCCTTTTTATCACCAAATATTTTCATAGTTGCAGGAGAAGTTCATATGTTTCTCCTCGTTATTAGGCATTAAATTGATACTGTTTTAATCACAGTGTTTCCTCTTGCCTCCATGCTGTAAATCTACAAATGGTAAAGCTTTAGGTCTAACTCTATCAAACACTAAGGTAGAGATAATGGAATAATACTTTAAAACAGAGTTGCCTTTGATACAGTAACTACAACAAAACAATGCAAACCTGTGCCTTTTAATTATATTATATATAGTTATATATTTTATATTTATATGTGCTGATTTTATATTTCACAAAGTAAAACTTACTAGAATTAGTTGATAATTGGACAAATAAATTGATATTTATTTATTCCAATAAATAGAATTGGAATATAAATAATTAGGTTTAAAATATATATTAGAATATAAAAAGTATCAATGCAATGTCTTTAGTATTAACTTGTGATATATCCTAACTGTTCTTGGTCTTCTGAATCCACATGGTAAAAAAACAATGTTTTCCTCTAATCTATAATGCATTTTACTCTGCTGCTCTGTTTATTGTTTTAACTCTCTTGTCCCAAACTGTTTTTCTCCATATTTCGGGAGCATTCCTATTGATTATACCTAAATTTTGCTAAGATGTCTAAAAAAACATTATTCTTCTGCAGTCCCCATGGGTCCTAGGATCCCAGGTCCCAGTTACCTGCATCATCAGATAACAGGGGCAAGACTTCTCACCAAGGCCCATGCAACATGTCAGCACATAGTAATTGAAGACCAATCTCAATTTCTCATTTCCTATATTTCAGGGCCCCAATTCCTTGAAATGCTGGAATTAGCAGTAAGCAATTGTGGAATGCAAGGCAACTTGAAGAATGAAATAAGAAAATTTAAGAGAAAGTACTGTAATTAAAACATTCAACTTATAGATGACCAGCCCATATGAGTGAACAAGTTCACAATGTGTCATAAGATTATTTTTAATACCCCTCCCCTATGATTAATGAAAGATTTTATTCCAACATACGTGGCCCAAAAAATAGTTCCTTGAAGGATAGATCCATAATTGGTCTACCAAAGCCCAAAAAACTTGACTTAGAGGTCAAATGTAATTCAGAAAAATATTTGAAGCATTACGGAGTGCTTCAAAACACTGGGACTTCAGTACAACATGGTTCTGTGGTATAAAAATGTCACTCTCAAACCAATGATAATCTACATTTAATCTTCTGAAAGTGTATTCCTTTTCAAATAAACTTTTTAAAATCACATTCGTCAAAATGACGATTTACAAATTGATGATACTTAGTGACATTACAAGTTTTTTAAGTGTAGGGAGCAAGTTACAGTAGAGTTGAATTTTTTACACAGCACTAATGCCAAACACATTCAACCATTCATTAAATTGTAGAAATAGTACCACCCACAATTTGTGTTTTTCAGTAAGGGCCTTCCAGAAATGTGTTAAATAGGTTAACCTCCTAAATTTCAAACCCAAACCTGAGCTAATAAATTTCATCATTTAATAAGGTACACTTTAAAAAGTCACAAATAGTTGCCTTATCATATGTTATTTTATGTTTTCCCTCTGTCTAACATAGTAAGAAATATGACTTTAAGTCTTGAATATGGGTATTCATCAGAGATATGACAAACATAATATCTGTCTTCTATTTTTATCATATTCCTCTTTTGGAATAAATTTTCATTTTCTTCTTTTTCAAAACTTAGAGGCAGTAGAAAATATTATTCCATGTAAAATAAAAGAATCACACCATTGTACAAAGTCATTTATAAAAATTCGTAGTTAGGAATACATTCTAAGCCATTTTTTTAACTTTCTTTTTGACTAAAGATTAATCTTCCAAATGGATGAGAATAAAATCTTGTTTAGGTGCTTCACCTCTCCAGTCTCCAGCAAATTGTTGCTGCAGATGAATCAATTATGGAAATATAAGCTGACATCAGTTCAAGAATATGCAGGATTGAAAGTCCATAGAATGCATATAAACCATTCAAAGTATTAATAGACAGTTTAACACAATATCAGGAAGTTGAAACCAGAGAGGAATTATAGTAAAGACATAGAGTGAATGAAAAATGAACAAGGGGCAAGTACAGCTAGAATATTCAATGTAAACATATGATAAAGGAAGTGGTAAATTGGAAATAAATCTTGGAGAAAGGGTTGGTTGAGAATGATGGAAGGAGTGACTCAGATCTAGGAGCATTGGACAATTAGATGCACATATTTAATTGTAAAACAATTGCACAACCTTTTAAAATTCAGTTAAAAAACATAAGAAACAAAAAAACAGAAAAATCACAACCAAACAGCAATCTCCAGAGAGTATGAATATGACCTCTCAAAATTTTAATCAATTAATGAAGGGCAGTCTTGGGAAAAGCAAACAAAACTGTTCAAAGAGGGAAGTTTGGCATAGGGGAGAATTTTGAACAGAATTAAATAGAATGTCTAAGGTTATAAATCACCTAAATCTGCTGCAAATAGTATCTTTCTTCTACGATTTTTCTGTCTGAACTGGATAATCCAGTCCTGAGACACACTTGGTAGCTTGTGAGGTTAGAGTGGAAGAAACAAGATCATGAACCCATTACTCCACTGGAGAGAAAACAATACTCTATATTTTCTCTAATCTCTCTTCACTACTCTTTCTTCATACTTTTAAGTCAATTGATTTTGAATTATATTTTTCCTTCTTTCTTCTGGCAAAGTAATTCATTAAATATTATTTGCCATTTTCTTCTTTCATGCTGTTTAATTGGCCAAGTGAGTCCATTAAATATCCCTCTTGCATTTGGTTGCCATGAAACAACATTAATGTTAATGAGGAGAAATCTAATGTAAAACTTTGTCTCCAGAATACAGCCCTAGAAGCTGTGATCACAAATATTTGGCTATTTTTTTCTTTTACCTTAAAAGATTTCTTGTGTCTAAAATGCCCACAAAAATAAGTACTCCATCACTTGTTGGTTCAATCAGAATTGTCTAAGCTCAAAGATATATTTTCCTAACAAGATGCTGATAGGAAACAAAAAATACTGCACTTTTATCTTCTCTCTCTTAAGATTCTCCTTAGATACCATATTAGGAACAGTGAAGTTATTCTAGGCAAAATTATTTCAATAGATTTTTTTTCTCTTGGTCTTGCATTTGTTCACCAAGATGGATGGAGGAGAATAGAATTAAATGACCCATACCTTGGAAGACAGTGTCTGTTACAAAAGGACAATGCTTCTATTTCCTACTTCTATGTCCTCCTCTTAGCTCTTGCCGGAGTTCCAATTAATCACAGCTTCTTGGCTTCATGTCTAGTGAAGCTGAAGGACTATATGGGCTACACCACTGTGAAATCTTCATTATTTCTCTTTTAAAACTCTTTAAGTTGCCTCATTTGGATGTGGAATTTATTTTCATGTCTTCATTCAATCAGTTCTGCATTGTAGTGAGCCAAATAGGCTCTGTAAACTCACTTTAGGGAGTAAAAATACTAACACAATTTATATCAAAAAGTTTTGGCCTCTCCTTCACTGCTGAATACAATATACTTAGCTAAGTCTTCTAAGAAAACTTTTTTTATTAACTTTTCCATTTGCTCAATTCTTGTCTGAACTTTTTGGCATATGTAATAACAGAAGTCTTCACTATCTCATATTAATAAGGATATTACTTTTGTAAGCCACTTAGAAATGTGAAATCATTGGTTTGAAGTATCCAATCAGATTTTTTTCTGTGTTTCACTGCTTCACATCAAAAGATTTTGTGGAAAGTGTTACAAACAAAAATGTGTAATCCCAACACCTTCTTTCATTGTGAAGAGCACTTTGTCCCTAAATATTTTGACTCAAATTATCTTTTTCAGATAATTACTCTTTGGTAATTAAAGGTAAATTCACAAATTTTGATGCCTTATTTTTTTTAATAACTTTGAATTTAAATTCCAATACAACCTTGTTTCAAACAGTGAAAATATATTTCCTGGTTAAGGACAATTCCAAGGAACCCTACAGGATTTACATGTTTGTTTGTTTAGTGTGAAAAAGAGCCATCTTAATACACATTGCTCCCTCTCTACTCTACTAAATCTCCTTGGATTTCTTTGCATGAAAGACTATTCTTCCAGGCAATTTAAATTTTCGTAATAGGCTAAGTTGTTAAAATTTTGAACAATTAAAATTTACCTGTCATAACTTTAAAACTCTTGAAAATCCTTTATCAGAACCGCTAATTCACCAATCCTAATTCCACCATTACCATCAAAAAGTTAACATGCTATTTTCATGATATAGTATCCAGGCAGCTATTATATTCCAGTGGCTTTGTTATCCGTATATATAACCATATTAGCTGATGCTAAGCACAATTAATTCCAAGATATGGAACCAGATTTTTTCATTTGTGGTTGTTGTTTTTGATGAACTATGTGATTTCTGTTTTCTTTGGGTTTTCCCCCTGTGGTTTATCCTTCTGATATATCATTTTGTATTGTATATACATTTACCTTAATTAGCGAAGGGAAGAGGAAAAGCATAATGGTGAGCCAAAGGACAAAAGGCAAACCAATGCAATAGCAATACTCACAAGACAATATATTGGAAATGTACATTACAACTTGTGAGGGATGAAGGGGTGAAGGAAAACTGTGAAAAAAATGAGAAAAGGTTAACAAATTTGAAAAGTTATGATTTAATACCTTACAATTACTGTAACCCCACTGTACATCAGTTTGATAATAAAATTGAAAAATAAGCTGCGTAAAATATAATTTCACTGTATTGGCACAGGAAATAATATTCTTTATGTAGTAATATTTTAAAAATCAATACTATTTGGCATCTAATTTGTATTAATTACCCCTTATTTATCAGAGGGTCATCAACTTGAATGTTATCCAACTAGACAATATTTTCACAATATACTTGCCAAATTTTTCAAAAAAGAATAAATTTAGTACTTTCTCATTATAAAACAGAAAACTGTTTAAAATGCTATGGAAACCCATAACTTTTAAAAGTAAGTTGTTAAGAGGACAGAATATATGTGTTCTTCAAAATTCCTATGACTAATAACTACTCATTTTTAAATTCTCAACATTCCTGAGAGATTCTAAACAGTACCTGTTTGCATGTTATATAATTGTGCAATAAATGTAGTTTCCAATGGGGTGTTACAGACTGAGAAGTCAACAGAAAAATAACCACATTGTGGTAGAGGATAAAACTATGAAGCATGTGTAATAATTATTTCTTCAAGAGTAAGCTATTGTTTAACAGCGTAAGCTATTATTTCTATGACTATCAATCCCAAGATTTATGCCATAAAATCATCCTAGCCCAACAGTTTCCAACTTTTAAGGGGCACCTTAAAATTCCTTAATTCACATCATGAATACCTTATCTCTATTTTGAAAAAATACTACACCTCTGCTAATGTGACGCCCTCCTTGTTCTGAAAAGAACACCACAATACATTGATCTGCATCATTTTTCCTCCACTGGTATTCTTGAGATCAGAACACTTGCAAATATTATTTATATTTATACTTTTTTAACTATCATAGATATTCAGGATGCTAAGATAAAAAAATTATGGTTCAAAGCCCACCCAGGCAGGAAGGTTTCTTAGAATCTTATCTCCAAAAAAATTCTCCACAAAAGCCAGACTCAAGTGGCACTGAGGTTGAAGTGGTAGGGCACGAGACTTGAGCATCAACAGGCTCAGAGACACTGTACAGGCCAAGAGTTCAAGCTCTAGGATGAACCAATAAAACAAAAACAAAATTGAAAAGAAACCCCAAACCTAGCATTTTTCTCCATGTATACAGAGGCACGTAAATAAGGAAATGACTTCCTGTTTTACATATAGGTAGAAGAAAGATGTCACACAATTACTCTCTTCATACCATATTAAACCAAACCCTTAAAAATTGTTTTTTCTAAATGTATAAATTAATGTCATCCATTTTTTGGCAACTCTGTCTAGATTATTCACATTAACATAGTATACATGAACTGTGGGAATTGTCTATTAACTATGTTCTAATTATAACTCTCTTGAAAGAATATCTAGACAAATAGAATGCCAGAATCATTTGTGAATTTAACAATTAATCCCTCTACTTAAAAATAATTTTGTAGTATACTATAGAATATGAAATTACAAATAAAACCAAAAAATATATTTTAAATCTAAATTCTAATTTAACAAGGTCTACAAAGTCCTACATTAGACGAACTTTGCTATTTCTCCAGATTTAAGCTTTTGTAATCCTTCAACATTAATTTGGAATCCAACAGAATGAGGCTGACTTACTTTTGCAAATTTTTGGATGGGAATCATGAGCTATTTTTCATCTAGGAATGTTCTGTAAGGATGAGAGCATTTAAAACACAAGTGAGGATATATATGAGTTGCATTCAATAGGAAACTTGACTTCTCAAAACATAATGACAAAATTAGCCCAAACTTCCAACTGTGTATTCCTTTTTTGTTGTTTGGTTTGTTTTACTGAGTCAAAATTATTCTACCTGGTCCAGGGAAGGTATCGTTATGTAATTCCACTCTCTAATCTCCTGTTTGAGTGCTAGAATTCCAAGCTTGTAGCACTTTGCCCTGCCATAGTTTGTTTATTTAATCTAGAAACAGACTAGCAATTCTGAACTTCTCCTATGATCTTATCCACTAGACTGAATGCTCAGACTGTTTATGTACTATTTTCAAAGATGTTTTAACATTTGACACAGGATATGAACATTTTCAGATGCACCTGCAGGGTTCCCTGATTCATTCCACCATGGATCCTATAATAATAATGATTACTTGACTTTCTTACTATCTCTGGTCCCTACCTATGTAATATTCTCAACTTCTGGGGGAATGTTCACTTGAAGGCTTTCTAATATTTAAAATTATCATTTGATTCTAATCTTACTCAGGACTTATTTTCTATTGTTTTCTAACTTTTCTACATATTCTGAGAGTTGTTTCATTTGTGTCTTTTTGTGTGCACCTATAAGTGCCTCTGTGTGTATGTGTATGTTCATATGTATGTATGCAAAAACCTAAAGCTGTTATTCAGCAATGTTGCTCGTGACTGGTATTCTAGCTTTTGGCTGATTAATTATAGGTAGTGTCTCAAAGCCTATACTGTCCAAGCTGGATGCAAATTTACCTTCCCAGACTCCTTTACATTCTTAGGTTTTATTTTTCCAGGAGTATCAACTTTTAAACTTCAAACACTTTTGCGAGTGTAAAGTCTAACCTGTAGCCCAGATTTTTAACTCAAGAATTCATATAAAGATAGATGAACATATGCATTACATATCCTGAGTGTACACTGTTAGAAATGTGATCATAAACCAAGTTGTTGTGAAATCTGAGGATTGGGGTTTAAAGTCAGCACGGGTAGGAAAGTCCTGGAGACTCTTTTCTCCAATAATTACTAGAAAATTGGAAGTGGCACTGTGGCTCAAGTGCAAGAGCCCTAGCCTTGAGCTGCGTTTCAGAGGGACAGCAACCTGTCCTATATTTCAAGTGCCACAAACAACAAAAACAACAACAAAAAGAATATAAGAAAAGGAAAGAATAAGGAATGTGATCTTAGCCACCAGGTTCATTGCTGGTATAATTCCTGTTCTCTCAAGATGGATTCTTTTTTTCCAGTTACGTGTAGACTCTCCTATATCTGACTTGCATTGGAAACAGAATCATTCTTCCATTCTCCTTTTTGCACATTTACGTGATTAGCAAGCGTGATTTAGAAAGGCAGTGGCCTCATGCTTCATGTTCCACTTAGGAGTAATGCTTTCTCTATATCACTCTCATAAATCTACATATTGGATTTGGCTTTATTTTTTCAATGTTTTCTTATTTGTTGAGTCTTCTATATTTTATTGAACACTTATACATAAACACAGAACTTCTTTTTCTCTTATAATTGCTATTGTTTGTCTTACTCTTAACTCATGTACACTTGGGAAATTCATGCGCAGCACATAGACTCACAAAAATGATCTGAGAACCTTCTTCCCATTTAAAATTCACCTTAATTTACAGAGCACATAGGAAGTTTGAACAAAATGTTCTCATGGATAATGTATTTATAAGCAATTTAAATTTCATTTCTCTTTACTAAGTTGTCTCTGAAACACGTGTTACCTCATGGCCAAAAGTATCTTTGTGCTATTTCAATGAAGCAAGAAAACATTCATTTTTTTTCCGGAGCAGCACCATAGATTGTTACTGGAAGTAAGTGGAAGTAACTGTTACTGGATGTGGAAACTGATCCCAGGAGAGGAATCGAACATAGAGAAATGACAAAGTTCAAGTTAACTATTGCTTTCTTTTTTACTGTATAAGAAAAGGATCCTAGGCTGGAAGGAAATTCTGTCCCTGACTTTTGTGAGTGTGTCCTTTACTCATATAAAACTTGTCTGTGAACTTCTGGTTGAGAGTATTACAAAAGGAAACAATGTGTCATTTGAAGGCCAGTATAGAACAAAAGGAAGTCACTTTATTTTAAAAATGTTCTACTGCAAAGAAGCAAAGATATGGAGGCTTTAAATTGTCTTATGGATGGATGTTTCACTCCTGAGATGATTCTCTTGTTGCAGGAATCAGTTATCAATTCCTTTAGTCAAGTCCTGAGTTTTCCATAGCAATAAGGATTCCAAAAAAGCAGGATCCAGTGAGTATGATAAGCAAAAGCAGCCTATTTTCAGACCACCACTATTTTAAGGAGAGTCCCAAAGAAATACCCAGGGTTTGTTTTGTTTCCTTGTTTATTTAGTTTGTGCTGGTTCTGGGGCTTGAACTTAGAGACTGGCCACTGTCCCTGAACAGTTGTCTTTCTTTCCCACCTGGCCCAAAGCTAGTACTCCGCTGCTGCTTGAGCCAAACCTCCACTTCGGGATTTTTGGTGTTTAATTACAGATACGTGTTGACAGACTCTCTTTCCTGGGTTGGCTTTGAACTAAGACAATAAGAAAGCTAAGTGACATCAACTGTATGTACTTCTCTTTTGAACCAAGAAATATTAGATGAAGTTTATTATAAAGTTACTATTTGGCAATTTTTAAAGAAGAGAATATGTTTAGCAAAGAAGCCATAACAAATAACTCAGCAAAAGTAGGTGAACTACTCAATCATTTGGGAAGATTACTATTGACTTCATCATTCCTTTGAGGGAAAATTAAAGCCATATTTGTAATTTTTTGTTGGTTGTGATTATTGAATATTGATCCTTGGCATTGTCTCTCAGCTCTTCAGCACAAATTGAGCACTCTACCACTTTAGCTACAGCACCACATCCGAGTATCTGGAGTTAATTGAAGGTAAGTGTTTCATGGACTTTCCTGACCAGGCTGGCTTTGAACCACAATCCTCTGGTCTCAACCTCCTGAGTAGCTAGGATTACAGACATGAGCCACCAACACCCGGCTCATATTTGCATTTCTGTGCACTTAATGTCACTATGTAGACAAAGAATGGAAATCTGAACCAAATGATGTGACATTGAAGCTTGCCAGAATGATTGAGTTAGCAAAAAATATGTCCTCCTTTCCCATTTTGTTACATTAATGACCCATGAGCTATGGGACTCTTACATTAGCATCCTCTTCCATCTTTGTAAGTGTATTTAGTATCAGAAACTGTTCACAGAGAAATATAGAAAGACAGATTTTTAGAAAGCAAAGGATATCAGGTGGGAAAGAACAGCATAGAAGGAGATACATTTATCACACAGAGATTAAGAACTAGCCTAGGAGATTTGGAATGCTAAAGGCAATGAGGAATAAGCCTAGTTGATAACTAGTTCTTCAATATCCAAAAATGGTTTCCTAGAACGGTTTCTGCTATACCTTAGTTACGATCATTTTTTCTTTCCATCTGGAGTTATTCCTTCTCTTCTGTCACAACTGTTAATTAGCCTCTGCCCTTTTGGTGCGAAGACTTGCAAAAAGAGTTTCCAAATCTCACTTAGACTGTTGTTGTTGTTGCTACTTTTGTTGTTTTGGCAGTCCTGGAGCTATAACTCGTGCTTGGGAATTTTCCTCAGCTTTATTTTTTTTCCTCAAGGCTAACCATCCACCATTTGAGGCACAGGACCACTTTCAGTGTTTCCTTTGCAATTTATGTGGTACTGAGGAATTGAACCCAGGGTTTCATGCATGCTAGGCAATCACCATACCATGAAGCCACATTCCCAGAACCCTAAATGACTTTCTTAAGATGGCATTACATTTTCATTCTGTAACTATGTATCATAATTTTAACAAGAAATTTTTGCTAGAAAAGAGCATTGAACACAGTACTGAGTCCAGTAAGGCTAGTTGGATAATGGATTACTGTCACAGTGTAGTCAGGGCACAGAGGGAATTACCTCATGGAGCTGGTACAACATAGTGAGCAAGACAGAGCCTGACCCACAGTCTACCTCCAGAATGAGAGGGCCACCTTGGTTTCAACCATATGGAGATGCTGGGCCACCTCCTCCAGCACCCATTGAATCAGTTCCTGAGAGAGAAAGAGAAAGAAAGAAGGTCAGAATTACACTTAAGCCAGGTGCCGGTGGCTCAGGCCTATAATCCTAAGTATAATGGAGGCTGAGATATGAAGATCGTGGTTTATAGCCAGCCCGGCAGGAACACCTGTGAAACTCTTATCTCCAAAAACCACCAGAAAACTGGAAGTGGTGCTGTGACGCAAGTGGTAGAGTGCTAGCTTTGAGCTGAGGAGCTGGGGAGCTGCCCCAGGCCCAAAGTTCAAGCCCCATGACTGAAAAGAAGTGGACTTCCCACCACAAGAAGTGGATTGAATTGCACCCATTGTCCTAAGGAGCATGGCAGAGAAGTCAGACAGAGCTTCCTGTCAGCTAGGAGTCATTAGTAGGTCACCTGGCTTCTCTGTGCCTCAGTTTCCCCAGCTTCAAAAGTGAACAAAATTAAGGATCCCGTTACTCATAGGGATAGGATAATAAAGAAAAAGAGCCATGTTTTGTTTCATAATCCTATACCTGTTTCACCATTAATAACACACACTATCTGAGATCTTTCTGGGAATCTTCCTATCATATAGTCACAGAATTGCCAAGAACAGGATCAGATGGCCCCTCCCTCTGTGCCTGTCCCTGCTCCAGAGATCCCTCTGTATTAATCCCTTGTTTCCTCAACTGTACCATTAGGAGATTGAAGTCCAATGGTTGAGGCCCAACCCAGAGCTTCACCTCTGGTCAAGAATCAGCTGCCATGGACTGAGTTTGGGACAATCCATCTAAACCAATGACTGAGCGTGGTGCTACATGTCTACCATCCCAACTACAGAAGACCAGGCCTGGTGGATCATGCCTGTCACAGATAGGAGGACCATGATCCAGCCCAGCCTGAGCATATATTAATTCTCCATCTCAGAAATGCCCAAGACAGAAATGCTTGACTCGCATTGTGGAAGACCTGACTGGCAAGCCTTAGGTCTTTAGGTCTAACCCTAATATACCAAAAGAACCAGAGTCCCAGTGCCAGAGGCTCATGCCTATAATCCTACATACTCAGGAGGCTGAGATCTGAAGATCACAGCTCAAGATTTAAGATAGGGTTGGCCTCGCCCATCAGACGTCATGATGAGAAGACCCAGAGTCTGACCTATGCTGTTGCGCTCCATACTAGCAGAACTCATATCCTTACTAAGTGTTGGTCATGCTCTCTGTCCCCCTGGGAAGCCATCCCCTGCAGGCCACACTCCCATGTCCTCTAAATCTCCCACTGCCACCAATCAGGCTCAAGGGAGTACCCAGCTCCATTGCACACAGAACCCTTGTTCTTGTAATTTAACAGTGCTGTGTCCCCTTCAAGCCTCTCACCTTTCCAGGCCCCCAGACCTCAGCTGTGAAGCCCATACATGCCTGAAAAATAGCAGTAGAATTTACCAAAACATTCTTCCTCCTGGTTACAACCCAATTCTACACACACACACACACACACACACACACACACACACACACACACACACACACACACACACACACACACACACACACACACACACACACACACATTCAGACCGGTGACAGAAAACTCATCCATGCAGCACCTGCAATTTGCCAACTGATCACTCACCTGAGCACAGTCAGGCTGTACAAGGAAAAAGATTTTCTCTCTCTCTCTCTGTCTCTCTGACTATGTCTCTGTCTCTCTGTCTCTCTGTCTTCAGGTGAAAGGTTGACCGAACACAGAACACAAGGGTTCACACAGCAAGGGTGTCTATCTTCTGCATCCAACACCTCCCATCCCCAGAAAAAAAGAAAAAGACCCCACAAGGCAGGTGTAGACATGCTCCTCCCCACCTCTGACTAAAGCCACCGGGTTTTCACCAGGGAGAGGAAGGGTGCAGATGTGCGGCAGTGTGGCTCCCACTACTCCAGGCCAGGGGATCTGTGGCGCCCACTCCTCACTCAACCATATATCTCCCCGTTTCCTGGGATACTAGCTGCTGGGGATGGGGGTGAGATCCTCGGGTCAACACCCACCCCCACCCCTGGGGCACATTTGTGGCAGGGCGTGGGCCAGACTGTGGGGCACAGGGGAGGCGCAGGTCCAGGTCAGAGAGGAGGGGATATGAGGTGCAAGGTGCAGGGATGTGTGGCAGCCACTCACATGTGTTGCTGGCAGAAGCTGTTGGCAGCTGCTACAGGTGTGGCAAGCAGCAATGGCAGAGGCCTGACACACACTCAGGCCCTGAGCAGAGGACAGGGGAGCAAGGACCAGGTCCGGGCCGCAAGCTGGCTCCTGGCCCACCATTGCACCATTGCCTGAGAAAACCATGGGTCTGAGCCCACAGCACCAGGTTTGAAATGCTGCTCCATGGGGAAGGGGGTGAGGGGGCCAGGGCTCAGGCAGGCAGATGGGCCTGAGGAAGGCCTTTCCTCCTAGGCCTCGAGTATCTTGCTCACCACTCAGCTACCTCTACCTTCCTCAACTGCTGGAAGTGGTGTCAACAAACAGAGGGAATTATGGTGCTACTGGTCGGCATGGAATGTGGGCGTGGCCACCATTCTTGTATCCCATTGGTCAGAAAGAACCATGAAACAATGGGGGTGTGGCTGGAATCCTGTGATGCAGGTAGAATGACGCAGCCCATTCCCCAGGGAACTTTGTCCATGACAGTTGGGGACAAGAGGGTGACCTGCTTTAGCCGGATGGCTGCACAGATTGTTGTCTATGTCTGTTTGTTCCCAGACCTTGAACTCAGGATCTGGGCACAATCTGTGAGTTGCTTTTGATCAAAGCTAGCTCTCTACCACTGGAGCCACATGGCTTTACTTCTGGCTTTGTTGGCACTAGTTCGACAGGAGTCTCAAGGGCTTTCCTGTCTGGGGTGACTTTGACCATGATCCTCCTTTCACAAACTTGTAAGTTTTAAGGAGGACTGCTGAGAGCCACTGATGCCTGACTAATCATTGGTTTTGCTGATGTTCTTGGACAGACCTGTGAGTTCCCTATCCTCAGGTTGAAGTGGTAGGAGCTGGAGCACACAGTTTGAATCCTGGTCCTACCACCAACAAATGGCAGGAGATCCTATGAAACTCATTCCTATTCATATGACTACCAAAGGAATGTGATGTATATCATGATTAAATGGGCAGTACTTGAATGATTTGAGGATAAAACTATACACAATTACATTATAGGACACTGGTCGATATTAATTAATACTTTATGAAGCATTTAAACAATCGCATTCATTAAATGGAGGCCAAATGAAATACCTACGAATTGGGCATCACATAGCATGGAGATGCTATTTTTTTTCTGCCAGGACTGGAATTTGAACTGATGGCCTAGGTATCCCTGCTGTTGCACTGTGTAGAAAGGGGAAGCTTGCCTCCTTGAATTCAAGAAATTCAAAGTCTGTTCCTTAGGCCTGAAATCGATGCCCACCACTAGAAAACATCCTATTTGTGTACATTTTAAATATATGATTTATATTTATATACATATGTTGATTCTATATTGCATTCAGTGTAGTTATTTATTTTATTTTTTGTTTTATTCATGTATTGACTTCTCATTTTATTGACTAATATGACTCATAGAACAGTGATTACATTGATTACATAGGATATAGGTTTGCATATGTATTGCACATCCTTCCTGACACCCAGGACTTTCACAGAAAAGGAAAACGTGTCAGCATCAACTTCTTACTACATGATTCATTTTTTGGGAGTGCTGGCATCTGAACTCACAGCCTACAAGGCCCAATTCATGAATGGGTGAGTGTCAGCCTGGCATCCTGTGGAAAATTGAGCTGACAGGCAGCTCTGAGTACCTGAAATCGAGCCCCAGCGGTTGACAAAATAAGAACAGATTGACATGCAGATGGTAGTACACTAATAAATATATATCTTTATAGAGTGCCAGAGATGTCTATACATTATTCGGTATTATAGACTACATTCCTACCAATACTTGGGTATTTATAATGCCTCCATATAATTAATGTTATTGTTTTCATTCTTAACAAACTATTAAGTAAATCAATCAGTATCCTGAAATTATTACATTCTGTAAGTAATAGTATTATTTTAATGCTTCATAAATATTAAATAAAATCAGTCTTCTGAAATTATGCTGTCTAATTTTATAGGAGCATCATTCACCATCAATTCATTCAACCTTGACATTGATAATATTCCCTTGTTATTCCCATGGATGGGAACGAGTCTCTTAGTATCTCCTGCCATTGATTGGTGTCAGGACTAGGATTTGAAATCAAGGCCTACATTGCCACGTGGACCTATGACTTCCTCAATAGTCTGACAACCTTCAGCAATGCAAGGTGAAGTACCCTTTGCAACAATGTCATTCAGACCCAGGAGGGTCACCGTGCAAAGGAAGAAAACATAAAAAGGCCATCTCGCTGCATTTTTTCTGTACATTTTTGCCACACAAGGCTTGGGGGTCTAGGATCTCAGGATCTACTGTATGTCCAGTGGCTGCACCCCAGCATAGGGTGTCGAAGCTGAGGCAGAGTTACCACAACCTGAGTTCAAACCCCCTACTGAGCAAAAAATAATGAAAATAAATTAGCTCCCTGGCTTGCAATTCACCCCGTTTTTCTGCCAGACTATGGATTTGAACTCAAGTTCTGGGGAAATCTGCAGCACTGTGTTAGAAGGGCAAGCTCACCGTACTTGAAGATAAGAAAGTCAGGCCTGTACTCTAAGCCAAAATTCAAGCCCCAGCCTTGGAAAACATACTATTTATATACAGTGAAAATGCAGGATTTGTACTTACCTATGGGTGTTCAGTCCATACACGTTTGGTGTGGTTGTTCCTTGTACTTTTTGTTTTATTCATTTATTTACCATTGAATTTACTATGATGACACCCATTCCCTTTATTATATTGATGACATCCTATCACATGGAATCTAAATTTGTAGAAGTGTTCTCCATCATGCCTAACACCCAGGACTCTCAGAGAAAAGGAAAAAAGTTTCACACTTGGTTTCTTACTGCCTGATCCAATTGTTGGTAGTGCTGGGATCTGAACTCAGGGCCTAGCAGGACCAATTGGTGAATAGTTCAAAGTGACCACACCAGCCTGTGAGCAACAAAGGAGTTAGGCCATTCCCAGGATCTGACATTGATCTCCAGGGTGGGTCACGATAGTCATAAATTAATAATTAAAACATAGGATCAATATTTACATATATGTTTTGACAGCATCTTGCCTTTGGAGTACTTTTTCTCCTTATTTTCTGTCTTATGTAAATATTGTGTATTTTACTGAGTAAGGTAACAAATATAACAGTGCTTACATGGAAGACAACCTATTGCCCTGGCTATAGGGTTTCCTATGCATTCTCCATCCAAGCGGAGAATCAGGACTCTCAAAGGACAGGAAAATAGGTGAATCGATGGGCTTCTCACATCAGGATTCATCTTTTGGCAGTGTTGGGATTTGAACTCAGAGCCTATCAGACCCAATTGGGAAAAGGGTCAAGGTGAGGCCCCTGCTTGTGAGCAACGAAGCAGATAGGCCATTCCCAGGACCTGACGTCAAGTCCCAGGGAGGTCCAGACAGTCATGAATTCATAATTTAAACATAGGGTCTATATTTACATACATGTGTAGACAGCATCTTGCATTCGGTGCACTTCTTAATTTGTGTTGAATTCATGGAGTTATTGTGTATTTTACTGAGTATGGTGACAGGTATAACTATGTGGACATGGATGACAACCTGTTCCCATAGTAATAGGGTTGCCTATGCATTCTACATCCTAGTGGAAGCTCAGGACTTTCATAGGAGAGGAAAACATGTTCAACGACTGGCTTCTGATAACAGAATGAATCTTTTGTCAGTGTTGGGATTTGAACTGAGGTCTGGGTAGCTCTGTTGCACCTTGGGGGAAGGGAAATCTCACCATCCTTGAAGACTACAATGTCACGCCTGGTCCAGGGCCTGATTTGAAGCCCCAGGACTGGACAAAACAACAAACATAAGATCTCTCTTTACCTATAAGTGTGGTATGCATCTTGCATTCAGTGTAGTTATTCTTTTTATTTTGTGTCTTTTTTTTTTTTTTGGTCGGTCATGGGGCTTGAACTCTGGGCCTGGGCGCTGTCCCTCAGCTCTTCAGCTCAAGGCGAGCGCTCTACCACTTGAGCTACAGCACCACTTCCAGTTTTCTGGTGGTTTATTGGAGATAGGAGTCTCAAGGTCTTTCCTGCCCAGGCTGGCTTTGAACCGCGATCCTCAGATCTCAGCCTCCTGAGTAGCTAGGATTACAGGCGTGAGCCACCAGCGCCCGGCTTTCATTTTGTGTCTTATTTATGGATGTATTGTGTATTTTATTGAGTATGGTGATAGATATAACTATGCTGACATGGATAACAACCCATTCGAATGGTTTTAGAGTTGTCTATATAGAATTCTCCATCCTCGTTGAGACCCAGTACTTTCATTGGACAGGAAAACAGGTGGATCGATTGGCTTCTCAAATCAATGTAAATCTGGTGGCAGTGTTGGGATTTGAACTCAAGGCCTAGCAGGCTCAATTGGTGAATGGGTCACGGTGAACACACCAGCCTGTGAGGCACTAAGGAGGTAGGCCATTCCGAGGACCTGAGATGAAGCCCTGGTTGGGGCCAATATAGTCATAAATTCATCATTTAAACAGAGGATCTATATTTCCATACATGGATGGGCAGCATCTTGCATTCGGTGTAGTCATTCTTTTATTTTGTGTCTTATTCATTGATGTATTGTGTATTTTCTTGAGTATAGGATAACAGATATAACTGTGGTGACCTGGATGACAAACTATTCCCATGAGTATAGAGTTCCGTATACATTCTCCATCCTAGCTGAGACCCAGGACTTGCACAGCACAGGAAAACTGGTGCAATGACTGGCTTCTCACATCAGGGTGAATTTTGGCAGTGCTGGGATTTGAACTTTGGGCCTAGGAGGCCCAACTGCCCAATGGGTCCACGTGATCACACCAGACTGTGAGCCACTAAGGAGCTGGTTGGTTCCCAGGAACAGAGATCGAGCAACGGGCGGGCCACAATTGTCCTGAATGCATCATTTAAACATGGGATGTATACTCAAATCTATGTGTGGACTGCATTGTGCATTTAGTGTAGTTATTCTATTTTGTATGCTATTCATGGATGTATTGTGTATTTTCTTCAGTATATGATGACAGGTATAACTGGGCTCACATGATAACAACCTATTTCCGTGGCCACAGGGTGGCCCATGCAGTCTTCATCCTAGCTGAGACCCAGGACTTGCACAGGAAAGGAACACAGGTGCAACAATTGGCTTCTGACATCAGGATGAATCTTTTGGCACTGCTGGGATCTCAACTCGGGGACTAGCAGACCCAATTGACGAATGGGTCCATGTGAGCACACCAGTCTGTGATCCACTAAGGAGTAAGGCCATTCCCAGGACCTGAGATGGACCCCCAGGTGAGGGTGTGGGGGGAGGGCACACAGCAGTCATCCATTCATAAGTTGAAGGTAGTATGCAAATAAGTACACAATTGTATAGAGTAGGAGAGATGATAACCTGTGATGGAATCCAATCTACCATGTGTCTACTGATTTTTGGATCTTTCCAGATGTCTTCATTTCATGACTGTGATGATTATTGTCATGCTTAATCAACACTGCTTTACAAATAAGTGATACCCCATGAGTCTTGCCTATCATTTCCTAGTCACATCATGCATTAACTACTTATTCGATGATATCAATCGCATTCCATGACTTTTCCTGTATCTCAGGATTTCCCGCCATTGCTTTCTCATGGGGGTGGGCTGAATTCAAGCCTCAGGCATGGAAAACATACTCCGTATATACATTTTAAAGACAGGATTTATACTTCCATACAGATGGTCAGTAGATACCGTGTTTGGTGTGGTAGGATTTATACTTCCATATAGATGTTCAGTCCATATCACGTTTAGTGTGGTCATTCATTTGATTTCTTTTTTATTCATTTATTTACGATTTATTCATTGACTTTCATGACACCTATACCATTTATTACATTGTTTACATCATATTACATACCATCTAGATTTGTAGATGTGTTCTCCATCATGCCTGACACCCTGGACTCTCCCAGAAAAGGAAAACATATATCACACTCTGCTTCTTACTCAAAGATTAAATATTTGGCAGTGCTGGGATCTGAACTCAGGGCCTAGCAGGCCCAATTCATGATTGGATGAGTGTGAGCACAGAAGCCTCTAGCCAATGAAGCTGTGAGGTCGTTCCTAGGTGCTGAGATCATGACCCAGGATTGGCCAAAACAGCAATACATGGATAGGCAGAAGGTGGTATACAAATAAATATATATTGTTAAAGAGTTCCAGAGCTGTCTATCTATGACTGAACGACATCTACTACATTCCTACCAACTTTTAGGTATTTATTATATTTCCATTGAAAAAATATTATTCTTTTCATGCTCAATAAACTATTAATTAAGGTCAATCAACATCCTAGGATTATTGCATCCAATTTTAGACTAGACAAATGTATGAACTACTCTTTCAATCTGTATTCTTATGCATAGGAATGAATCTCTTGTGATCTCCTGCTATTAGTGTGTTTGAACCCAGAGCCTATGTTGACATGTTGGCTTATGGCTTCCCTGATAGCCTGCCAGCCATCAGCAATGGCAGGCCAGGTCCACTTTGAAACCATGTCATTCAGACCCAGGATGGTCACCATGCAAAGAAAAACTTGTAAAACCCTGAGTCCTCTACAGCTCCCCAATTTTTGTGCTGTTGTGCTTTTTTTTTCTTCCTGCAAACCCTCTGGGCCTAGGGTCCCAGGATCAGCTTTGGGTCCAGAGGCTGCACCCCATCCTAGGGAGAGTGAAGCTGAGTCAGAGTTGTCATGACCTGAGTTCAAGCACCGTGGTTGGCAAAATTAATTAACTAATTAATTCATTAATTAACCAACTAACTAACTAAATTGAAATAATAAAGCTCCTTGGTTTGGAATTTCTTCCAGTTTTCTTTCCTAGCCTGGGATTTGAACTCAGAGTCTTGATGAATCCGTAGCAATGTGACAGAAGGCTCAGAGTTGTTATTACTTGAGTTCAAACCCCATGCCAAGCCAAAAATAAATAAGTCACTGACCTCAGGAGGGAAGTTAGTTGTGAAGATGGGAGGGAAGGGATGGTAGGGGAAAAACAAACGAGGAGGCAACAATGCTCAATAGGAAATGTACTCATTACTTTGCTCATGTAACTGTGACCCCTCTGTACAACATTTTAAAATGAAAAACGTACAAAATTATGTAGTGCTCAAGAAGCACTTTGGGAGTAAGGGATGGATGTCTGAATAGCTGTACAAAATTCTACACTGATTTATTTCAGTGTTCAGTATGGAACTGAATAAATGTAACTGTTTCTGTTACAAATAATAAGTCACTGTCTTGGAACTGGGGCCAGTATTTCTGCCATTGCTGGGATTTGAGCTCACTGTCTAAGTAACTCTTTTGCACCTTGGGTGAAGGCTAAGCTCCTTGTCCTTGAGGGAAAGATTTTCAAGCTAGTGTTTCCAGGGCCTGAATTAAGGCCTTGCAATTGAAAAAAATATTTGTATACATGTGTAATATAAGATATATAGGTACATATGTATATTTATTTCATATTATGATTATTATTGATTTTGTATTTAATTTTTTATTCATTTAATTGTTTATTTATTTAGTATTATTATACACATAATATTTATTATGTTGTGTACATATATTATAAAATTATACACAATAATTCAGTACATTGACTCATTTTCATTAATACTTAATTAAGTGTTGAAACATGATACATAATTAAATGGAGGCATTTGTCAAGTCATCACATGGTTAGAGTCTGTCCCTAGTATGAGCTTTGTCTTATTTATCTTGAACAACTTCCTATAGGGATTTGTTTAGATGATTTATACTCAGAAGCCTTTTCTTGTGGATAGGCAAGTTGAGGGATAAAATCGTAAGGTTGAGGCTGGGAATGTAGCTTAGTGGTAGAGAGCTTGCTCAGCATGCTTGAATGCCAGGGTTTGAATCCTCAGTGCCACATACTCAGAAAAAGCCAGAAGTTGTGGTGTGATTCAAGTGGTAGAGTGCTAGCATTGAGCAAAAGAAGCTCAAATACAGTACCCAGGCCCTAATTTGAAGCCCCAGGTCTGGCAAAAACAATACGCCAGATTCCAGTGGCTCTGGAAACCTACTTTCTCAGGAGGCTGAGATCTTAAGATCACAGTTTGAAGACAGCCTAAGGAAGGAAAGCCTGTTAGACTCTTACCTCCAATGAACCATCAAAAAACCCCATGTGGCACTGTGGGTCAAGTGGTAGAGTGTTTGCCTTGAGCTGAATTGCTCACAGACAGAGCCCAGGCTTCAGTTTGAAACACACACTGGATAAAGAGTGAGGGATAATCAAAGTAATTTTCCTATTTGCTATTTATGAGAATATGGTTTGGAAAATGAATGATGATGTACACCAGAATTGGAGTCAGACCTCAAGGTTCAAGTGTAGCACATACATAATCCCAGCCTCTCAGATTCTAGCATTATAAACTTGCATCCTACAAGGTTCTGAAAGGCACATTGTTGAAAGGCTTAATATGCTCCCCAAGCCCTTTGTGATAAGCAGTTGACTTGTATTGTCAAGGTCATTACAGTTCAGACCCTAGCAGAGAACCAATAGCTTACACCCATCACCCTAGCTCAGGAGGCTGAGGTCTCTATCACAGGGTGAAACCAGCCAAGGTAGGGAAGTCTAGGACATTCTGGCTTCCTGTTCTGAAAGGTCAGATGCTCAAGAAATTCCTGTGTTTCGCTTGGTGATGAGAAGTTACTTGCACTCTAAATGTTCTTGGAGTTCTTGAGCTACAGAAGAAGGAAAGAAATATTATTGACCCAATCGGGGTTCAAATGAAGTTCTCAGGATCCAAGCCCTGGCTCTGTTAGCAGAAAGAACTCCAGAGTAACACTGTATTTGAAGCACAGAAAACAGTTTCAAAAGCCAGGCTAGGTGCAGAGAACTAGGCCTGCAGGATTAGGAGGCAGAATGTACACACTCAACAGGGAAGGGAAGTGAGCTGCAAAACCACTTCATTCATTCCAGGCACAGCCAGCAATGGGAGAAACCTGAAACATTTGTTAGAGTTACAGCAGGGTCAGGCTTCTCTCAGTATCTTCAAACGATGACTAATTAAATTTCCTCCCTCAGGTGAAGGGAGCCTCAGGCTATCTTTAGGTTACCTACAGAGAGCCAGTTTTGTGGGGAAGAGGAGAGGAACAGAGTAGAAAACCCTGCTCTCTGGTCTTAAGGTGTGGGCTTTTGACTCTCCATTTTTCAGGTTTGAAGGCCCTCCTATCTCTGCCAGTCCATTTTCCTTACTACATTCTCCACATCATTAATGCAAATCCACAGTCCAAGGAGGAGCAGGGCCATTTCTCTTCTGTCTCCAAGCACCTGAGTTAGAACCTGGCTCTGCCCTCTTGACTCTGGGGCTCTTGGCTGCCTGAGAAGTGGGACAGAGACAGTCATCCAGATCTGCGTTTGTGTGAAGGTGATGCTGGAGTCCTGGAACACTGCAGAAAGACTCGTGACTGGGAAGTGTTCCCTTCTTTCCTTCTGATGTCAAAAACGGATTCATCTATCAGCTTTCTTCCTTCTTTCCTTTCTTCCTTTCTTCCTACCTACCTTCCTTCCTTCCTTCCTTCCTTCCGTCCTTCTTTCTTTCTTTCTTTCTTTCTTTCTTTCTTTCCTTCTTTCTCTCTCTCTCCCTCTCTCTCCCTCTCTCTCTCTTTCTCTTTTTTTCTTTCTATCTATCTACCTACCTTCCTGACTAGGTAGCTATCTCTTTGCCAGTTGTTGGGTTGAACTCAAGGCCTGGGCACTGTCTCTAGCACTCTGCTACTTGAGCCACAGCACATATTCTGGTTTTTTCTGTGTACGGGTGCCTGAAGAATCGAACCCAGGCCTTCTTGCATGCTAGGCAAGCACTCTCTCGTTAATCCATATTCCTAGCCCCTTCATTTTTTTCTTAATGGTAGTTTTTACATAAGTATGCTACCATTTTATGTTCTCAAGTTTAATTTTCTGAATATCGGTTATTTCCAAGAGACCTGATCTCTTCCCCTGCCTGATTTGTGATTGTTCCTGCATTGCCCTCATGATAAAATGTAAATAAAGGCTGTTGAAAGCTTCAGTGTGCATCATATAAAGACACAGGCCTAGAGTCCTGGAAGAGAAAAGCAATGGGCCTGAAATGAAGAGAATGATGCAGTATGCACAATTAGCATATCTGAAAAATAAACCAGTAAATAAAAGCAGAGTTTGCACTATGGGAGGTAATTTACATACACACATAAGTAGGTAGGGCACTGATACATAAAGTTGGCCTTCTCTTTTTGAATTTTTTTGTGGCCATCCCAGGGCTTAAACTCAGGGGCCGATGTGTTCCTGAGCTGCTTTGCTCAAGGTTGAAGCTCTACCACCACCACAGCTCCACTTCCCGCCAGCTGGTAATTAATTGGACATAAGCAATTCCCAGGCTTTCCTGACTGTCTGGATTGTATCTCCTGCTCAGTTTTTTCTCTCAAAGCTGGAGCTCTACCCTCTGGGCCACTGCTCTACTTCTGGTTCTCTGGTGGTTTATTGGAGAAAATAGTCTCAGAGACTCTCCTGCTCAGCTGGCTTGAATGGCTTTCTCCTGAGGAGGCTTCAAGTGGTTTCCTCAGGGATTCACCAAGGAGCCTCTCCACACAAACCCTTAGTCTATATTTCGAGGAGTACTAGAGAAAAATGGAAACATTGTTATACCGCAGTCGCAGGACCCCCACCAAAAAGACCACCAAGAGTCAGACTTTACAGCTGTTGTAAGGTTTTATTTAAACGCGCTGCATCTCAGGCCTTGTCCTACACTCCTACACAGTAGCACCTAGGAGGAGCGCCCAAAGGTAAACATTTTACAGGGTATATAAAGTCACACAACCAACCAGGTGTTTGTATTACCACCATGTGTTGCTCTGCTAGAAATAAGCAACAAGTGGTCACTGCCTCAAAACTTTAACCCTTCATTCCCCCCCTTGACTTATGGTCCTGGAACAAAATCTTGTGGCTCCAGCCTTAAACTGAACTCCAACAGCTCTTGATCTTGAATGGGTATAGCCATATTATTAAACAAGTATACCAATAACAATCAGTTCATTTTTCTTTTCTTGAGGTGTATGCAGACTGGTTGGGTAAGATGCTTGGAGACTTCCCATGTTTCCCCATGCTTGTCCAGGGCAAAGGGGTCAGCCTGTCTGGCATGGGAGCAGTGGATCCAAGCAGCAATGCCACAGTAGCAGCAGGGCTACACACCAGTAGCACCATGTAAGGGTGGAATCATGTAAGGTCCCTTCCACTGTGGCTCCAGAGATCTCAGGTTTTGCCTTCGAACAAACACCCAGTGCCCTGGTTTAAACAAATGGGGGTAGGAATAGAAGCAGAATCATATAATGCTCTAAGCTGGGGCCACATCCTCTTATGCACCAGCTCTAAATAGTCAAGCTTACACAGAAATTCAATATCATCCAAATCAGCAAGCAATTCAGTCTAAGGCTAGGGATAATGGGTTGAAGGTGTCCATACATTATTTCAAAAGGAGTAAAGCCAAGCTGATAGGGTGAATTTCCTACTCTAAACAGGGTAAAAGGAAGCAGCAATACCCAGTCTGCGCCAGTCTCAAAAGCCAATTTAGTTAAGGTCCCTTTTAGAGGCTGATTCATTCTTTCTACCAGCCCTGAACTCTGGGGTCTATAAGCACAGTGCAATTTCCAATCCATCCCCAGTGCCGCGGCTATTCCCTGACTTACTTTTGGGACAAAGGCTGGTTCATTGTCTTACCAGATGGTGGATGGGATGCCATACCTGGGTAGGATTTCTTCCAGGGTCTTCTTAGATATGACGTGCGCAGTCTCATGCTTTGTTGGGTAGGCTTGAACCCATCCTGAAAAGGTGTCTACAAAAACTAGCAAATATTTATATCCAAATTTTCCAGTTTTAATTTCTGTGAAGTCTACTTCCCAATATACACCTGGCCTATCTTCATGGAGGCAAGCTCCTTTTGTAACCAGTTGATTAAGGGCATTGGTAAGTTGACAGGCTTTAAAATTTTTAACAATGTCCTCAATGAGTTGATTTCCTTGCCTGATTTTTACTTCTGAGTGTAGGAACAAGTCCTCCATTCTTCAGTTCCCATGTGAGAGACCCGATGGATTCTCATAAGAATCCTCTTGCCCAATCTTTGTGGCAAGATAAGTTTTCTCTCACCAGTTTTCCACCAGTCTTTATTTCTTTCTCTGTTTGGGGATTTATAGGCCATTGAATTTTTCTTTATCCACTCCAAATCTTCTTGGGAGTACTGAGGCTCAGGAGGCAAAGCTTGGGGCCCTGGGTCTACTTCTGCTTTAGGCTGGAGATCCACCCCCTTAGCTGCCTGATCGACCAAGTTATTTCCTTTGGTTATTGAATCAGTTACCTTTCAATGGCCAGGACAGTAGATAATGGCAATATTTGCTGGTTCCCATAAGGCCCGGATGAACCTTAAAATTTCTTGTTCATTTTTAATAGCCTTTCCCTTAGCTGTCAAACCCTCTCTTGGTAAATGGCTCCATGGACATATGCAGTGGCAAATGCATACCGACTGTCCATGTAAATGTTTAGTATCTTCCCTTTTCCCATCTGTAGGGCTTTTGTTAGTGCCACTAGTTCTTCTCTTTGTGCAGACATTCCCTGGAGGAGTTCTTCTGCCCACACTATCTCAGTGTCTGTGGTGACTGCTGCACCAGCGTACCTTTTTCCATCTCAAATGAAACTGCTGCTGTCTGTGAACCAGGTATGGTCGGCGTGCGATAGTGATGAGTCCAACAAGTCTGGCCTCTTTTCTTTGGCTTGGTCACTCTTTTCACACTCAATTTCACATTCTCTGTCATTCCTTTCCTGTCTTTGGTACTCTCTCTCTCTCTTACTGTAAACCTTTTCCGCTATTGCTACTAGATTCCTAATAGACTTTTCACCAAGTCTGTCTAGAGCCTGCAACTTCTACTTTATGTCTGGTGCAGCTTGATTTATATAGGCAAACATAATCATCTGAGCCGACTCCTGGGTCTCAAGATCATACAGGTATATTGACTAAAAGCTTCCCTGAGCTGCTCAAGATATGCTGCGGGATTTTCACTTCCTCTCTGTATAACAGCATAAACTTTGGCCATATTAGTAGGTTGGCAAGTCTCTTCCTTGAGACCTGCCAACAGAGCCTGACGATAGACGAAGTGTCGCTCCCTACTTTCAACTGTATTGTAGTCCCATGTTGGTCGGATCTCAGGAAAATAGACAGTGATCAGGGCAGGATCCATAATAGGTGCTCTTGTGGGGCCAGGGATATGTTTCCGGACTGTCTCTTGGATACAGTCTCTCTCTTCGGTGGTAAAAATGACCTGTAAAAGCGGACTAAAATCATCCCAAGTGGGCTGATGAGTAAAGAGAACAAATTCAAGCAAACGAATTAAATCCTGGGGTTTCTCAGAAAAGGGGGCATTTTGGGTGTGCCAATTGTATAGATCACTGATAGAAAATGGACAATATTAGAGTTGCTGTTGATCATCCACATCCACAGGACCTATGGAGCATAAGGGTAAAACAGCTGCATTAGAAGGGGGATTGATCCCACGGCATCTTCGAGTGACTGGCTCCTCAGAAACGTTAAGGGCAGGTGCCGAGTGTTCTATAGCTCGCTCTTCCTCTTGATCATTCTCAGGTTCTGCAAAAGGAACCTGGAAAGGAGAGTATGGGGGAGGAAACATTTCTTATTTCAAGTTATCTCCCTGAAAAACCAGGGGGTACCTTTTCTTTCCCTGTGTCTCAGTTTCTTTTTGTAAGTGCAAGGGACTAGATGGAGTGGTATCTATGGTTTCCAGTCCTGTCAGACGTACAGTCCAAAAAACAATAAACAGTACAAACAAAACACATGCAGGCCTGACAGTTACAAAAAAAAGCTTACAAAGTGGACATCTCCCAAATTGGTCCACTGACTACTGTCATGGTGGGGTTCCACACCCACACCACACAGCAGAAGGAGCAGAGCCACAGTGGGCGAGTTGGGCCTCTGTTAGGAGGCCCTCTTGCTCAGTTCTGGCCCAACACTGAACCAACCTCCGCCCCACAATTAACACAGTGGTGTTCCAAGGGCCGCCCCACTCCCTGCCCCACACAGCGGGGTTCCAAGGACCCCGCCCCACATGGCAGGGTTCGAAGGACCCCTGCCCCACAAGAGGATCTTGGACATCTCCTAGTTCCTCCAGGGTTGTGGTGAAAGGGCGCCTGCTTCAACAACCCTTTACAAATCGGAGTGGCCATCCTCACAAAGGAAAATGAAAGTAAAACAGACAAATGACAGGACAAGACAAATTAATAAAGACAGCGCTGTTTTACCTTTGGAGTCTGAGATCTCGGAGGTCTTTGGGGGGATCCCAGACAAGCCCCCACTATTATGTTATACCCAGGTCGCAGGATCCCCACCAAGAAGACCATCGAGTGTCAGACTTTACAGCTGTTTTAAGGTTTTATTTAAATGGGCGGCAGCTCGGTCTCATCCTACACTCGAACACAGTGGAGCCTAGGAGGAGAACCCCGAGCTAAAGATTTGCAGGGTTTATAAAGGCACACAACCAACCAGGTGTTTGGATTACCACCAAATGTTGTTCTGCTAGAAACAAGCAACAAGCGGTCACTGCCTCAAAACTTTAACCCTTCACATGAAGATGCTACTAGTGTGTTCTAGACACTTAATGTTGGAGACACAAAGCACTCATAATTATTAGATCACTTTATAGGCTAAAGGAGCAATGCAGACTGTATGAGGATCGCTCCAGCTTTCGGTTCTCATATCCTGAGACAGTAAATTCACAGCAGCTCAATGCTAAGTAACAGAACTGGCATGTACTGTGGATATTTGCTCCCAAATCCTGTGACACTCATTTCTCAATTTTGGCCTCAAACTTGTGACCAGAGGGGAAGATGAGGAGAGAAAATCCTTCTCAGGGAAAGCAGCTGTAAAAAACATTGGGTAGTTTACTTATAAATTATAACCTTGGGAATGACCATTAAGAATCAGATTGTCCAGATTAAAAAATGAAGAAGAGAAGAAAAAAGGTGCCAGTGACTGCTGCTGTAATCCCAGGTCCTCAGGAGGCTGAGATGTAGAGAAACTTAGTTTGAATCCAACCAGTGTAGGAAAATTTATGACACAGTTATTTCTAAGAGATCACAGAAATACCCAAAAGTGGGGTTGTGACTCAAGCTTATTGCACTACCCTTGAGCAAAAGGAGCTCAGGGACCGTGTATAGGCTTATACTTCCACCCTAGGACCTGGCCCTTCAAAAAGAGCCTGTCTTTGTTTTTGCATTGTATTCTTATAGGTGAAAATCCAGAGTAGCTATGATGAATCGCACCAACTGAGGAAATTTGTATTCAGTACAATGAGTTCATAACAGACAGACTTCTTTCAAGATAGTGCATGTTCCGGGGCTCCCTTCACTGTTCACATTGTAACTTAAGGGTTTCTCTGCATCACAGGCCTGCTGGAGGAAGACTATCTCATTGTCTGGACACGCACACAAAAGCCCTCACTCCTGTACAGCTGGGTAACAAACAACTCCATCTGGGCCAGTTAGTGAGGATGAGTGTGGGCGGGCTCTGAAGGTTACAAAAAATAATTCCTCTTTGTACCCTTAGCTATCTCTCTCCTCAGTGCTCTGTTTTAACAGGAGACTTTCATTTGTGCCACCTCCCATGGCAGGCCAAGTTATGTGCAATTATCCTGACTTTGTGAGATTATAGTCTGGTGATCAGTTACAGTGCTCAACATAATTCAGTTGCCTGCCTGAAGGGCAAACAACTAGGGCACTGAACATAATGATACGATTCATTGCAGGCAATGTTGGGCCTATGATGCCGCTCCTATGTTTCCAGAAGCTTGGGAAATCCAAGCACATGTTGGATATCACAAAGCTTCCTGTCATGTAGGACTGGTGAAGCTCATCAGGTTTTGAAACCTTTGACTTCTCCTAGTTGGGCCCTGGGTGGCTAGGTTTTGGGATTGAACACAGGGCTGGGTGCTGACCATGAGCTCAGTGCAGAAGCCCAGTACTTTTCCACTTTGTGCAACAACATCACATCTGGTCTGTGATGTATGTGTTTGTGTGTATGTGTGCACATCATGTTGTGTGTGTGCACGGGTGTGAGTGTGCATGCAAACATATACATGAATCTTGAAGCTTGACCTCCTGATCTGAGCACTGTACCTAGTTTCTCTTGTATAATGATATCCCTCTCCCACTCGAGCCACAGAGCCACTTCAGGCTTTGTCCTAGTAATGTGGTCCTGAGAAATGAAGCCCAGGATTTCATATATGCAAAGCATTCTACCACTAAGGCACATTCCCAGCCCTCTACTTCAGCTTTGTTAGTTTATTTCTGTCTTTTTTTATTGTTGTTGTTGTCGATTGAAGGAGTTGAAGTCTTGGCCTTGGTGCTGTCCCTGTCCTCTTCAGCTCAATTCTTGTGTTCTACCATTTGAGTCATAGGGCTTCTTCCGGTTTTCTGGTGGTTCATTGGAACTAAGTTTCTCAGGACTTTCCTGCTTAGGCTAGCTTTGAACCATGATCCTCAGATCTCATCCTCCTGAGTAGGTAAGATAACTCACATGACCTCAAACACCCAGCTTCCCCTTCAGGTTCTTAGTAGTGAATTGGAGATAATAGACTCATGGTACCTTTTGTGTGTGAGATAGTTTGGAACTCAAACCTTTAGAACTCAGCTTCCCAAGAAGGCAGGATGACAGACTTCAGCTACTGACCCCTTGGCCATGGCCTCTGCTGCAAGGGGGTCCATGGCTCCACGTGGTGGAGTGCTAGCCATGAGCTCAAGAGGTAAGAGTCAGTGCCTCAGCCCCAAGTTCAAGGTTCATGACCAAGAAAAAATCAAACCAAGCCATTTTCTGCTGAAGACAACTCATGAGTCTTCAGTAATACATAATTTTGTCCCTGACATGGGGACCTATTTGAGCCTCAATATTCTTGTCTGTATAATTATCTAAGTTATGGGGCTCTTACATAGAAAAGTGGTAAGAATGCACCCAGTTAAGGACATAGCACATGGCACTCTTTGCACCACTCAGCACAGAACATCCTGTGAAAGACTCAGCACCCAGCACCCAATGCAGGACTCAGCACACTGCATCCTGTGAAAGACTCAGCATATAGCACCCTGTGCAGGACTCAGAACAGAGCAACCTATGGAGGACTCAGCAAATAGCTCCATTCCACAAGCTGTCATTAGAATTAGGGTGCTTTCATCAGTATCACCATTCTTTGAGGAAAATTTACAAACCATAGAAGTTCACATCTAATGGTTTAGAGGGGTGGTTTTCTGGGGTGTTAGCCATGGGGCTTGAACTCAAAGCTCTACCACTTGGATCCACATTTTGAGGTGTCTCTCAGATTTCCTTCCAAGACTGGGTTTTAAAGCCCCTGAGCAGCTAAGGTGATGGGCATAAGCCAGGATGACCTGGGTAACTCGTGGAGCTGGGTTGCAGCCGTTTACATGTGGCTAAGTCAGGTTAGGTGGCAGCTGTCAGCATCAGACTCCTAGATTGCTCTGTAATGAGCAATAAGTGTAGGATGTGCACTAAGTTTAATTAATATTTTATTAAGCAGTTAGAATATCCTACCTTTATTTTGCATCAGACCTGTGGCTTGAGTAAGAGCTTAGACATTGTGCCTAAACATTTGTGCTCAAGGCTAGCACTCAATTGATTGAAAGACAGCAGAACTTCTGGGTTTTCTGTTCTGTGGCACTGAGGAATCGCACCCAGGGCTTTGTGCTTACTATGAGAGCACTCAATCCTGAGCATCTGGAGGGAATGAGGTGTAGAGATTGCTACATATAAATATATACAGAAAAAGAGATTTCTGCATATTATTAAATTATAGATAATATTGCTACCAATTCTTAGGTATTAAATTATGTCTCCATTTAATGATGTGTCCCAGTTAACAATTAATAAAGCATTAATTAATAATTACTCAATATCCTATAATTGTTTATCATATATGTACATATATCCATACATATAATTAGATATTTCATTGAATGAGACCAATGTCTATATATTATTAAATTATGCATCATGTGTTACTCCCAATTATTAGTTATCTAATTATGTCTCCATGTAATTTTTATTCTGTTCATGCTTAATAAAATATTAAACAGTGCACATCCTACACTTATTGTGTCTAATTTTATCCTAGAATAATTCACTACTAATTCAATCTGTTTATCATTTACTGTAGTGGCAGTTCTTCTACCTATGATGTTTTTTAACTTTATTACATCATATTACATAGCATATAGATTAATATCCAAATTATATATCCTACCTGACACCCAGCACTTTCACAGAAAAGGAAAACATGTGTCATGTTCAGCTTCTCACTACAAGATTACATTTTTGGGAGTGTTTGGATCTACACTCAGGGCAAAGAAGTCTCAGTTCATGAGTGGGTGACTGCCAGCACAGCAGCCACTAGCCAATTCAGCTGCCAGATAGTGCCCAGGCCCTGAGATTGAGCCCTGTATGTTGACTCCAAATTGTGCTTAGTGTAGTTATTCATTTTATTTTTTATTTGTTTACCATTTATTTTATTGACTGCTATAACACATGGAATATTTACTATATTTATTACATAGGATATAGAATTGCCTATGTATGAAACTTCACACCTGACACCCAGGACTTTCACAGAAAAAGAAAACATGTGTCACCCTGTGTCTTACTGCATGATTCAATTTTTGTTAGTGCTGGCATCTGAACTTACAGCCTACAAGGCCCAATTCATGAATGGGTGAGTGTCAGCATGCCAGCCTGGGGCATATGGAGCCAACAAGCAGTTCCCAGCACCTGAGATTGAGCCCCAGGGGTTTACAAAACAAGAACAGATGGACATGCAGATGGTAGTACACAAATAAATATAGATCTTTATAGAGTGCCAGAGATGTCTGTACATTATTCAGTTATATAGGCTACATTCCTATTAATTCTTGGGTATTTATTATGCCTCCATGTAATTAATATTACTGTTTTCATCCCTAATGAATTATTAATTATATTGACCCCTGTCCCGAAACTATTGTGTCCATGTAATTAATAGTATTCTTTTAATGTGTCAAAAATATTTATTAAAATCCATCAGCCTCCTAAAATCCCTCTTTAATTTTATGCTAGTATCATGCAGGAACAAGTAATTCAACCTTGACATTCATATCTTTCCATCACTATTCCTATGAATAGGAACGAGACTCTTAGGATCTCCCTCCATTGGTTGGGGTCAGGACCCGACTTCGAACACAAAGCCTATGTTGTCGTGTTGGTCCATGGCTTCTCTGGAAGTCCGACAGCCTTCATCAATGCCAGGTTAACAACACTTTTTTCAGCCCTGTCATTTAGACCCAGGATGGTCACCTTGAAAAGAAAACAAATGTAAAACAGGCAGCCATTGCAAGTTACTGGGTTTTTTTCTGTGTCGTTTTATTTATTTATTTATCCTCTCAGCCTTTGAGGCCCAGGAACCTAGGTTCGGCTGTGGGTCCAGTGGCTGCAACCCAGCCTAGAGTGATCAAAGCTTAGGCAGAATTGCCATGCCCTGAGTTCAAGTCCTGTGCTTGACAAAATAAAAATATGTAATACATAAATGCATACATACATATATACATTAAAATATTTAAACAATTTTTAGGCTACTTGGTGTTGTATACACGCCATTTTTTCTGCTGGGCCTGGGATTTGAACTCAGGGGCTAGGTAAATCTGCAGTACTGTGGGGGAAAGGAAAGCTCACAATGCTGGAAGACAAGAAAGACAGGCCTGTTCCTAGCACTTGCTAAAATAATATTCATATACATTTTAAATACATGATTTATATTTACATATACATGTTTATTGCATATTGCAGTTAGTGTAGTTATTCATTTTATTTTGTTTTTTTATTTAGTTATCATATATTTTAGAGGGTCAATTATATATTTTAGTGGATCAATGTTAGCCCACCAGGCTGACGCAAGTGAAGTTGTCGGGCAAAATTGAGGACCTGAGATGAAGCCCTAGGAGTGGCCAATATATATAAACAGATATATGTGTAGATTGCAGCGTGTGTGTGTATTTACATACGTATATGAATCTATAAATAAAGTTATAGAGACAGATAGACATTTATGTAGATTCAAGTGTGTAACTCTATATAAAGAATGATAACCTATATCATATTTTTATATATTCTATTACTATGAATTATTTGGTCTAAAATTATGCCACCATTAATTTATCACAGTAGGAGACTTAATAAAGTGTTAATTAAGTCAATCAATGACCTATATTTATTGCGTACAATCTTATAATACAATGACTAGCTAATTAGTAGTTCAATTGGTACATTACAAAGATTCTATTATTGTTCCTATAGATAGGAACGAGTAGGTGGAAGTCCCAGCATCAAACTCAGGGCCTAGGTGTCTTGGTTGGGCTCAGGCTTCACTGACAGCTTGCCAGCCTTCGGCCATGCAAGGACATGTGCAATTTTCAAGCCGAGTCATTGAGAGCCAGGATGGTCACAGTGCAAAGGAAACAAAGGTAAAACTGTTGTCTAAAATTTCCTGGTTTTTCCTCCTCAATCTTGGTTGTTTACTTTTTTGCCAGAGCTGGGAGTTGAACACAGGTCCTAGGATCCCTGGATCATCTGTGGGTTTAAAAGCTGCACCCCAGCCTAGGGTAATCAGGGCTGAGTCAGAGTTGTGGCGACCTGAGTTCAACCCCCGTGCCTGCCCCCCAAAAAAAGTTAAGGTCCTGACTAGGAGTTTGGGCCACATTATCTGCCATACCTTGAATTTGAACTCAGAGACTAGGTAACACTATTGTGCTTTGGGTAAAGTGAAAGCTAACCTAGAAGAAAAAAATAACCGGAGCATTTCCCAGTGTGTGAATTCCAGCCCTAGAACTGGCAAAAATAATATTTATATACATGTATAATATATATCATACATATGTATTTGCATAGATATTACATATTGTACCTAGGGCACAATATATCCACAGAAAGGAAATTAGCTTCTTACTCCACCAATTGACTTCAGCACTCCTGGGATTTGAACTCAGGGCCTGGAATGTCCAATTCATCAAGGGGTCAGTTTAAGCACAGCAGCCTCAAACAAATTCAATGCCAGGCAGTTCCCAGGTCCTGAGTTCTAGCCCCATGAGTGGCCAATATATAAATAGATAGATGTGTAAATTGCTGAAAATAAGTGTATATAAATATATATAGAGAGATGTATACATATATTCCGCTGTACATTTAAATATAAATATATTTATAGAAAATATAAATATATTTATAGAATGTGAGATGTCTATATATTATTAAATTACATGTAAAATATTACTAATAATTATTAGATATTAAATTATGCCTCCATTTAATGAAGTATCATGGATTAAGGCACATTAAAGTGCTTCCTTGTGTAAATGGAGCTCAGGGACAATTTCTAGGCTCAGTTTAAGCCTCAGGATCTGCACTAAAAAAAAAGAACCAGTAACTGCATGTGTCTGCATATATATGCATATATTTCTTTCAGTCAACATCCATAGTCGTTATGAAGATTAGCACCAAGCTAACAAATTTGCTTTGAGTAGAATGATATCATAACACAGAGAGTGCTTTCAAGACAGTGCATGTTCCTGGTCAAAAAAAATTTAAGACTCTGGCTTTGAATTCACACCATTTTTCTGACAGGCCTGGGATTTCAACTCAGGGTCTGATTAACTCTCTGGCACTGTGGGGGAGGGGAAACCCACCATCATTAAAGACAAGAATTTCAGACCAGTTTCCAGGGCCTGAATTCAAGCCCTAGCACTGGAAAAAATATTATTCATACATGAGATCTATTTACATACATGTGTTTACTCCATATGACATTTATTACCTTTATTTTTATTTATTTTATTTAGTATTATTACATATATAAAATTTATTTCATTTATTACATTTTATGACATGGATTTATTTGCATATAGATTATACATAATACAGAGACCCAGGACTTTCACAGAGAATGAAAAAAATGAGTCAAAATTGGCATCTGACTCCACATATAAACTTTTGGCCATGCTGGGATTTGAACTCACACCCACAGTGCACAAATAATGAATGGGTCAGTTGTAAAACAAAAGCCTTTGCAACCTGAACTGCCAGCCATTTCTGAGAACCTGTGATCAAGCAATATTAGTGGCGGATAGATAGATAGATTAGATAGATAGATAGATAGATAGATAGATAGATAGATAGATAGATAGATAGATAGATAGATAGATAGATAGATAGATAGATAGATAGATAGATAGATAGATGTGTAGTTTGCTATGTATATGAGAGAGAGAATGTGAGGATATTAAATTACATATACTATGAATTATTAGTTATTAAATTATGCCTCCTTCTAATGAAATGAAGTATCATGGTTGAATACTTACTAAAGCATTAATGTAAAAGTAGTCAGTATTCCTTGATTTGGAGAATCATACCATGGTGCTAGAATGGAAGACAGTATCCAATACTTTTTGTGTGGCATTCTATAAAGGAATTGTTACTTTTATAACATTCCATTAGGCATTCCCATGGATAGGAATGATTTTCTCAAGATCTCCCTCCATTTATAGGTGGCAGTCCAGGCACTTCAACTCCAGGCCTGGGTGTTTTACTTCAAAATGCAAATGATTGGAATGACACTGTGAAGATTTCAGACTGTCAGGATGAAAGAAAAGAATGAGAAGAAAAGAAAGCCAAGTGTCAGTAGATCCTACCTGTAATCCTAGCTCTTCCGGAGGCTGAGAGGTAGAGAATACCAGTTTGAATTCAGCCAGGACAGGAAATTCCACCACACTCTTATTTCTGAGGGATTACAGGAATATAAAATTCCCATGAATGGGTCTATGACTCAAGGGCAGAGCGCTACCCTTGAGCAAAAGGAGCTCAGGAACATTGCCTATGCTCTTAGTAAAACACCCAGACATGCCAAAAAAAAAAAAAGCCAGTAACAACATGTCTCCCCATGTATGTATGTATGTATTTCTATTGGTGAAGGTCTAGAGTTCCTGCGATGAAAGGTATCCAGCTAGGAAATTTCCTTTGAATAGAATGATTTCATAGAACAGAGAGAGTTTTCAAGACAGTGCATCTTCCGGGGCCCCTCTCATGTTCCCATTATAGGCTGAGGTTTTCTCCACATTGGGGACTGCTGGAAGAAGTCTTCCTAACTGTTGGAACATGCTTCACTCCTGTACAGCTGAGTGATTAAAAAAACTCCTTCTAGGCCAATTAGTGAGGAGTGTGGGTGGGCTCTGAAGTCCAGGAGAAAAAGTCCTCTATGTACCTGAAGCTATCTCTCTGCCGAGAGCTCTGTTGTGACAGGAAGACTTCATTTGTGAACCTCCCGTGCCCAAGTTCCCTGCACTTATCCTGTCTTTGTTAGACTATGTTTCAGTGTTGAAATAACCTGCTACAATTAATTCAAGGGTCCTTCTGGCAGACAACTAGCGAGCTGAACCTAATGAAATGATTCATTATTGGCAATGATGCCTCCTTAGGTTTCCAGAAACTTGCTAAATCATAGCACATGTGTATTATCACTATGGTTCCTGTCATCTAGGGCTTGTGAAACTCATCAGATTTTGAAACTTTGACCTATCTTAGTTGGGACTTGGGTGACTGTGTTTCAGAGTTGAACACAGGACCTGGGTACTGTCCATGAGCTCAGAGCAGAAGCTTAGTTCTTTATCATTTGGTGTCAGCGCTTCACTTCTGGTATTGGTGTGTATATGTGTGTTCATATACTTGTCCTGGAGCTTCAACTCAGGACCTGAACACTGCACCTGAGTTTCCCCTGTACAAGGATAGCACTCTACCACTTGAGGCACACAGCCACTTCAGGATTTTTTCTAGAGATGTAGTACTAAGAAATCAAACCCAGGGATTCATACATGCAACACACTCTACTCCTAAGACACATTCCCAGCACTCTAATTCAGGATTCTTTCTTTTGTTGGAAGTTGGAGGAATTTAAGTCTAGGCCTGGGTGCTGTCATTAAGCTCTTTAGCTGAAGCCAATCACTCTACCACTTGAAAAACAGCACCCCTTGAGGTTTTTGGTGGGTCACTGGAGAGAAGCGTCTCAAGGAATTTCTTGCCCAGGCTGGCTTTGGACCGTGATCCTCAGCTCTCAGCATCCTGAGTATCTAGGATGACAGACAGGAATCAGCAGCGACTAATTTCCACTTCAAGTTTCTAAGTGGTCAACAGGAGATAGTAGTCTCATGGGACCTTTTTTCTGGGATAGTTTTGAACCCAGATCGTCAGATCTCAGCTTCCTGAGTAGGCAGGATGACAGACCTCAGCTACTACACGCCTAGGCTGTAACACTCTGTTGCAAGGGGGTCCTTGGCTCCACGTGGTATGGCGCTACCCATGATACCCACTGGTAACTGTCAGTGGCTAGGTCCTGAATTCAAGTTTCATGATCAAGAAACATAAACCAAAACAATTGTCTGCAGGAGACAACTCACTGTAGTTAGGAACATACATAATTTTGGCCCTGACATGAGGACATATCTGAGCCACAAATTTCTCATCTGCACAATCATCTTACTTGTGGAGCTCTTACAAGAACCAGATGAAAAAAATGAAAAAAATGTACCCCATGAAAGACTCAGCACACAACAACTCATGAAAGACTTATCACATAGCTGTAACCCACATAATATCATTAGAATTAGGGTGCTTTCATCAGTATCACCATTCTTTCAGAAACAAACCACAAACAGTCCAAATTTAGATTTTAGAGAAGTGAGGTTTTTTTGGGGGGGAGTCAGCCACGGGGATTGCAATGAAATGTTGGGGGTACTGTGCTAAGATCTTTTGATCAGGCTAGAACTCTACCACTTTAAGCCACAGCTCAGAGTTTCACAGACTTCCTGCCAGGGCTGGGTTTTAAACCCACCAGTGTCAGATCTCAGCCCCCGAGTATATTGGATGACAGGATGAGCAAGCCAGCAGCATCTAGTCCATGGAACTGGGTTGCAGCGGTTTACCTCTGGCTAATTCAGATTAGATGGCAAATGTCAGCACTAGACTCCCAGCTTGCTCTGTGATGAGGTGTTTTCAGCCCTATCCTTATATGGTTGCAGTCAGAAAATTCTATCTTTTCGGGTTTTTTTTTTTTTTTGTTTTCTTTTGTTTTGGTGCCAGTCCTGGGTCTTGAGTAAGGGTCTAGACACAGTCTCTAAGCCTTTATGCTCAAAGCTAGTGCTCGAGTATTTGAACTACAGCACAACTTCTGGATTTTTCTATGCACATAGTAGTGAGGAATCAAACCAAGGGCGTCATACTTACTAGGCGAGCACTCTTACCACTGAGCCCCAGTAGTGACAAGTGTATAAACAGATAAATGTGTAGATTGGTAGATAGAAAGAAAGAAAGAAAGAAAGAAAGAAAGAAAGAAAGAAAGAAAGAAAGAAAGAAAGAAAGAAAGAAAGAAAGATAGATAGATAGATAGATAGATAGATAGATAGATAGATGTAGATTTATTTAACGAGAGATGTCTGTAAATTATGAAATTGCATATATGATATTTCTACCAAATATTGCCAATTAAATTATTCCTTCCTTATTTTAAGTATCATGATTGAATACATAATAAAATATTAATTGAAAATTAGTCAATGTAGTATAATTGTTGTGTATAATTTTTAATATAATCGTACACTAACTACTAATGTAATTGTTACATTTACAACATTCTATTAGTACAGATGTCTGTTGGAAAGCGTTTCTTTTTAAAATTTTTATTTTAATATTTATTTTTTTATTTTTTTTGGGGGGTCCGGTGCTGGGGCCTGAACTCTGGGCCTGGTCGCTGTATCTCAGCTCTTCAGCTAAAGGCTAGTGCTTTACCACTTGAGCCACAACGCCACTTCTGGCTTTTTTCTTTTTGCTTATGTGGTGCTAAGGAATCAAACCCAGGGCCTCTAGCATGCAAGACAAGCGCTCTACCACTGAGCAACCTTCCCGCACTGGAAAGTGTTTCTTAGAATCTTCCGCCAGTCATTCATTAGTGGGAGTCCCGGGATTCAAATTTCAGGCCTAAGTTGCTGATTTCCGCTTGTCTTCCCTAATAGCCCGCCATACATCAGCAATGTAAGGTCATGTATATTGTCTGGGCATTGTTATTTATACCCAGGAAGGTACAATACAAAGGAAAAAGAATAGTAGAACCACTGGATTGAACTCAGTTTTATACTTTTACTTTTTATTTTTTGCCAGCTCTGAGATTTGAACTCAGGACCTAGGGAAGATCACCGTCCTTGAAGACAAGAAGTTCAGAAAAGTTCCAAGGGCCTAATTGAAGTCCCAGTACTGGAAAAAATAATACTCATATATGAGATCTATTTACATACATGGGTTTATTCCATATGACATTTATTACCCTTATTTATTTAGTATTATTACACAAAAAAATTTATTACATCATATCACAT